>NC_137911.1:17272279-17387279 GCF_963457725.1 Sprattus sprattus
CTCTCTCTCTCTCTCTCTCACACTCACACAAACACACATACATACATTCCCTAGCTCTCTACTGATCATGGTGTGATTATCAGTGTCTTCTCAAGGTTAGCACCGGGCCTCTTCCTTAATGGAATCACATCTGATTAGATAATTAGCATGCTATTTGCATAATGCCGCTGCAATCCATTATGTCGTGGCTCAGCTCATCACACTATTCCTGTCACTTTCTCTCTCTCTCTCTCTCTCTCTGGTTTGAAAGGCACACATATCATCCTTTTACTTCCTCGTAAGCTTCCATGGTACAGGTAGGAATAATTGCACTCTTGGTCTAAGAGGTCAGAAGCTAGTTTGAGAGAGAAAAAGTGCAGGTTGTGCCATCCAACAGATGCTGGACGTGAGGACCAGAAAAAGACCAAACCAAAGTATAACAATATGTGAATGGATTGCCTCTAGAAAGGCTGAGCATCTAGGAATCTCCCCACAAGCAAGAGTAAACAGAGCACCTTTTATTTCAACAACAGCTGACAGTACCACTGGAAGGATGAGTACAGTTCCATGCAGCACAACAACAGCAAAGCAAAGGTAGGGTAAAAAGAAAGAAAGGAAAAAAAGACAACCCTCTGGCACCTCTTGACGAGGTAACAGAAGAGACCAGAAAGCGGGGACATCCCTGGAGAGAAACTTCCAACGTTTGTTCTTTTTCAGAAGAAGCCAAGCATAGAGATACAGAGAGCTGCGCCACAACAAAGAGTAACATTTGTGTATGTGATACAACACTGGGGTTACGCTTAGTGTTAGGATTTATGTTCATCTTAAGGTTATGAGTGTACAGAGTATTCAAATGTTATTGCAAACTGTGGTTTGTATATTACAAAGAAGTTAGCAGTACACTTACAGTGTAAAAAAGGACTATGCACTATAAAGGGATACTGTTTGGAAGTTGAATGACATTGTGACAAAATTACATATGACAGAGGGTATGTGGAGAGGGGGTGTCTTGTTTTGTTGAGCACCCTCTGGAGATGGCCATTTCATGCCACTAACTTGCTATTGTTTGTTGACATATGCCGGTGCCAATGTGGAGAATGGCGATCTGACTGATACAATCCCCTCAGACGCTCAAGAACATGCACCCTGGGAGTGTTCTTCAAGGGCAAATAAAAAGCTAAACCCTTAAGGTTTTATAACAGCTGCTTTCTGTGGGCCGCAGCTGTTTCTTTCACACATTCACCAACTGAATTGCCACTGTTATTCCCTGCAGAGGTATGCTACACATATACACACACACTTACACACACACACACACAACTCTTATACAACAGCGTATAAACTCTACAGCTGACTTGAAGAACGTAGGGGAACCCCAGGGCACTAGGGGGCACTAGGCATTGGATCAGGATGGCATTCATCAGACAAACGTGAAGGGGGAAGAGTACAAATAAATGTCATATTAAGTCTAGAAAAGGCTGTCTGAGTCATGGTGGTTGAATGTTGAAACTTAAATGTTCACAACAGACCATTATAAAATTGATGCTTAAAGGTTATGTTTGCTGAGAAGATTAGGCTTGAGATTTTGTGTCAGAAAATTGAAACTGAAAAGAGATTAAAAGGCGATTAATGGATTTTCTGTGGCACTAGTCTCCCGCGTCAGTTTGTAAGGCCTATTGTAATCCTGCTCACACAAAACCCTAATGTCAAAAACACACAACAGTATCTTGCACTTGAACCTGACTGAAAGCAATACAATAGCAACTACTATGACAAACCACTGTTGTGATGAAAAAATAGTGCATAGTGCATAGTGTATATTTAAACAATGTTTATATCCAAATAAATCAATATCTGTATCAATATTTAACAAACCAGTCTACTCCTTAATGGTAAATGTCTATTACTCATTCTACTGTACCAGCTAACAGCTGATCATGATACCTAGTATCATGTAATCTTTCTTTTAATGTCTTTACATTTTCCTTAACTAACTTAGTAGAAGTTTTATCAAAGTCAACTTTATTAATAAAGTTAAGGTATACCTTAATATGTGCTCTGCCTTGGAGTTGGACCCATGACCTTGGTGACCTTGACCATGACCTTGGTGTGATTGACACCTTGCCCTAGAAGTTGAGCATTTGGAGCATTGTGTGGTAGCTACTTAAAAAGGTAGTTCCATGAAACAGCACTGCTGTGATTGTGTTGAAGGTAAACATGTAGTTCAGAGTTGATTCACTTCAGAAAAAGAGAAAAGAAAGAGAGAATGGGAGAGAGAGAGAGAGAGAGAGATAATGATAGAATGTATTTCCCTGTGGAGCATGCATGCCTCTTGTGCCTCGGCTGTCAGGGACGAAAAATGGTGGCGGGGACAAAGAAAAAAAAAAACGAAGGGAAAAAAGGGAAAGGACTGGGAGGAGATGAATAAACATTTTTCAGCATCACTCAGTGCTGTTGGGATGCAAATAGAAGGGGAATGAAAGTGCTGTGGTATTAACTCAAACAGATAGGGCAGCAGGAGCCTATGTGTAATAATGTCTCCAGTCTCACAGTGGGATTTAACACTAGGAGAGAGAGAGGCAGAGAGAGAGACAGAGAGAGAGAGAGAGAGAGAGACAGAGAAAGAATTTGAGAAAGAGTAAGGAGAGAGAGAGAGAGAGAGAGAGAGAGAGAGAGAGAGAGAGAGACAGGGAGAGAAAAGAGAGAGATGGAGGAACAGCGGGAGAGTCAGGGCAAAACAGAGAGATAGAGAGGAGAGGAAGGGAGACGGTAAGAGAGAGAGGAAAAACCCAGCCGAAGCCCAGGCGAGTCCATGGTATGACAGCAGTATGACGCAGTGCCGAGGACGGGAGCGCAAGAACATCAGACAGAATTTACAGCAGTGTCTGACTGTCAGTGGGCCGCTGACTTAGCTCTGACAAAGCACTTCTGCCGCTCTTGGAAACCGAGCATGTGCAGTTCTTCTCTCTCTCTCTTTCTCTTTCTTTCTTTATCCTGCTCTCTCTCACACACACTCTGTCTCTCTCTCTATCTCTATCTTTCTCTTTCTTTCTTTCTCTCTATCTTTATCTCTCTCTTTGTATTCCACTCTGTCACACACACTCTCTCTCACCCACACTCTCTCTCTTACTCCCTCTCTCTCTCTCTAACATGCCCAGAGATCTGTGTGGACTGTGGAGAAAGACACTGCCCTAGACAGATATGTCTTTGTTCTATCTCACGCACCTCCTGAACTTAAGAGGCCAAAGGGATTTATTTATGAGCATCAGCACTCAAACGTCATAGGCTCTGGACATCAAACTGTCTGTTAGGCTAGAAGGCTGCACTCAGAAGTATTTTTGACATAGGATAGAGGTATGAGAACCATGGTATGGTTACAATTATAAAACAATTGGGTTCTAGCGCGTAATTTAGCTGTTTCTGATTGGACGAGAGACGTTCCATGCTATAGGTTATTCTTCAACATACCTACAGTTACGGGATTTTTCACAGCTAAAAATAAATCACTCCGCGATGAAACATTCGCATTGATGATAACCGTTAATTCAAAGTTTTTAAAATTCCAAACCAAGACGTTGACAATGGAACTATTTTTTGTTGCGGAGAAACAATGGCAAAATAAACCATTTTTAATCAATAACTTCGTGTTGAAATGTTAATTTGTTGACTGTAGAATTGTTTTATAAAAGCAATATAGCACTCGTGGGAGTGGGGTAGATAATCCCACGGGTGTTGTTGCCTACGCCACTCGGCCTGGCGGCCTCGGTGGCTACGGCCGAACACCACCCGTGGGATTATCCCTTACCTACCCCACTCCCACTCGAGCTATATTGCTTAGGTGCCATTCTTTCAGTTGTACGGACAACAGGACCACTAATAAATTAATATTTCAATTCATTCATATGATTAGATATAGCAACCACTAGTAGTTAAGACATAGGTTTATGCTTACAATGCATACAAATGTTTTTAACGGTTGGAAAATATCTATAAACATCTTATTGAGGGTTTATAAAGATGGATACTCATAAAAAATAAGCACCCATGACGATGGATTAAGCCTAAAGGTCATTCCTGTTGGGATGAAGCCTGTTGACTTTATAAAGCCTGTGTGATTGCCTGAGGGTCTTTTATCAATTATCTAAATTTATCTTAACATGACACTCTTCTCAAAACTGAATATGTGAAGATAATTCCTGTAAGCTTTCGTTCTTTGACAATAAATATTACCACTACTACTGCTACCACTACTGCTTCTGCTGCTGCTACTACTACAACTACTACTAATACTACTTCTACTACTACTACTGCTACAGCTACTATAACTGCTACTGCTACTTCTACTTCTAGTACTATTACCACAACCACCACTACCACTACCAATACCACTACCACTACCACTACTTCTACTTTTACTTCTGCTACTACTATTCCCGCTACTGCTACTGCTGCTGCTCCTTTTCCACACACATTGAGTAAAGCGTGTCTGGATGAAACACCAGTCAGGCCTGAAGTGCAGTGGTTCCCCCAGGGCGGGGTGAGTCGGTGCTGCCGGTAGTGGGGTAGGGGAAGTGACAGCTGACCGCAGGGGGTCTCCCCTGGTAGAACTCCACCAGCAGCGGGCTGATGCTACATCTGCTTCGTCTGAGACACTCTCTGGGGAGGAGGGGCTTGCCATGACTGGCAGCTCATTCCACAACACAGTTACTAATAATACGACTCAGTGTGTGTGTGTGTGTGTGTGTGTGTGTGTGTGTGTGTGTGTGTGTGTGTGTGTGTGTGTGTGTGTGCGTGCGGAGCTCCTGGTGTCCTCATACTTCTTTCTCTCATTTGGTCTCATGAGAGAGGACTGTGACTGTGATTGTTCAGGATGTCCTTCATCTCTCTGTTTTTGCCTTTTCTCTTCTCACTGTCATTCTCTCATACAGTGCCTTGCAAAAGGCTTCATCCTCACTGACATATGTCCTTTTTCCTGTTGCCTTACAACCTTAAATTCATTTGATTTACAAACATGTCTACAGCTTTGAAGATGCAAAAAACATTTTGTAAAACAAGCAAAATAAATGAAACCAGAAAATTTGATCGTACATAACAATGACAGTTGCATGTATTACGTGAGAAGTCCTTATACGCTTGGCACATCAAGCCATCTTCAAGGTGCTCCAGCTGCTTTGAGTTGGTTGAGTTCCGCTGGTAGATAGAGGTCTGGTGTACAGCAATCTTTAAGGTCATACCACTGACCCTCTATTGGACAGAGGTCTGGGCCTTGACTAGAACATACCAATGCATTCAAATGTTTCCCCTTAAACCAACGTTGCCTTAGCAGTATGCTCAGGGTCATTTCTGCTGGAAAAGTGAACCCCCGTTCCAGTCTCTAGAAGAGTGGAAAAGGTTTTCCTCAAGAATTTCCCTGTATTTAGCACCATCCATAATGTCTTCAATTTGACCAGTTTTCTAGTCCCTGCTGATGACAACCATCCCCACATGATGATGCTGTTACCACCATGCTTCACTGTGGGGATAGTCTTGGGGTGATAAGAGGTGTTGGGTTTGCGCCAGACATAGCATTTTCTTTGTTGGTGCTTCATGGGATGTTCAAAGTTTATAATCCAACCCTGAACTTGTACTTGTACTCAGTACTTTGTTGTACTAAGTTTTTGTTTCCGTTTCACTCCACAACTTCAGACTATTTTGAGTAGGTCCATTACATAAAATCCAACTAAAAATCCATTTCAATTACAGGTGATAATGCATCGAAACAGGAAAAACGCTAATGAGGGTAAATATTTTTGCAAGGCACTCCATTTCTCTTTTTTTCCCCCGTCTGGTTCATATACTGTATCTGTACAATTCTAAAATTCTCTCTCTCTGTTTCTGTCTCTCTGTCTCTCTGTCTCTCTGTCTCTGTCTCTGTCTCTCTGTCTCTGTCTCTCTGTCTCTCTGTCTCTCTGTCTCTGTCTCTGTCTCTGTCTCTGTCTCTGTCTCTGTCTCTGTCTCTGTCTCTCTCTCTCTCTCTCTCTCTCTCTCTCTATCTATCTCTGTCTGTCTCCTCACAATTGACTACAGCTCTAATACCTGTGGCATTCCAACAACAAAGCATACAGCAGAACCCCACAAAACTCTTCTTGCTGATTTTCAGCTCACACTGGAACCTTCACTGTAATATTCAGTAGCATGCAATGCACCAGAGAATCAGCTATTTGGAACTTTTGCTGCTAAAGTCACTTGGTACTCAGACTTCTCTTCTTCCGTCAAAGTACAATTAATTCCTTCTCGCAACACCCACAGAGCATAGCCATTAGCATGTAGCACTAAACGCAGATAAAAAGATGTAAACACACTACGCTAAACACACTTTGCACGAAGACACACACTTTGCACAAAGAGAAAAAATGTACCATGTATTCTTCACACCACAGTCAGCACAAGTAATAGAGAGGGGGAAAAGGAGGCCGTACCTTTGCTTTTGGCTACAGGGAGGAGCAGAGAAGGAGAAGAGGAGAGGATACGCAGTATCCGGAGAGCATCCAGAGGAAGAACAGAAGTGGGCCATAGAGGAAGAAAAGGAAGGAGAGAAAGCATTGTTGAGGACAAGATACACTTCAACGAGACACATCACGGAAAGCCTATTTTGCTTCCCCATCAAACATATTTAGTGAACGGCAGCACAGCAAATCAAACCAGACACTTTGAGCATGCAACAAAACACCAAAGCCTCATTACATAAGACAAAATAGCAGGAAGAGTGGGAAGAGTGTACCTTGTTCTGCCATCATCATGTGGGCGAAACCTTTGGGGGGCGGGGGGGAAAGGGGGGGGGCACAGAGAAAGAAAGGAAGAGAGAGAGACAAAGACAAAGAGAGTGAGTGAAAAAAAGAAAGCATGCACTCACCAGAACACATGATACAATATGTTCTGTATTGTGATCACATATTTCCCCCGCATAGGAAAGCATGGCACCAAACACACATGACAACAAAGCTTTCCTGTACGGAATAAAAAGCTTTCGGGAGGCATTAGGACAGGGGAAATCCCGTTTCCTCTTCCACTGACAGAAGGAGCTGAGGAAACCATGGGGAAGGCCTTAGTGCGGCTGCATTGAGGAGACTTAATGAAAATCAATTGTGTAAATACATTTACAAGCCAGAGTCATTATTCACTGTCAAAGGCAATCTACTGTAAGATTCGGGTTTCAAAGCTGGTACAGTACCTTAATAGCTAATCAATAGAATACAGTTATATTTATGTTTTTTCTCATTGTGACATATCATTATGATAGCACAGAGAGTGGCCACAAAAGGAAACCACCTCCTGACAAATCTATAGAGCTTCTGTCTCTTCTACTTGGATGATTGCACTCTTAAAACTCACCTGGGATGGTGTTGACCTCTGTGGTTCCAGTTGTAGAAAAGATACATTGGGCATAAAAGAATCAGAGAGAGAGAGAGAGAAAGGGAGATAGAGAGAAGGGAAGAGATTCGGCGTTAGAAGACACTCAAAGTTATTTTTGCATGAGGGTCTATCATGCAAACACACTGACAGTCATCACCATACACAGGGCCCTCTTTGAGGCCTGTGCATGTTCCACATGGAGTTTGGTCTCCCCTCACCACACCTCACCACACCTCCCCTCCCCACACCTCACCTCACCTGTCCCATCCTGACAACAGGAGGACAGCAGATCAACACATCAACAGCTCTTACACTCCCAGATCAAAAGAGCAACAGCTTAAACACTTCCAGATCAGCAGCTGGAAGGAGCTGGGCAGCATAAGCCCAGCTCCGGCCCAGAAGAGGAGCAGACCAGGGGCCTGTACTACGAAAGCAGGATGTTGGGGTTAGCGAGGTGTCACAACGGTGGTTCACTGACAGTGACAGTGGTCATTTATACTGCACACCTAACCTGCTCCAGAGTGCGTTATAGCCTAATTGGGAAAACCTGGGTTGACTAAAGGAGTTGATAACCACTGTCGTGACATCATTTATGCTTGACTGTAGATGTACGGGTTTGTCAAGGCAGCTGACAAAAAGATACCCTGGGTATGTTAAACTTGCTTTGTAGTGTAGGCCTCTGTACCAGAATGAGCTGCTATCTGGGCTACTCAACTTTGGTAGAAAGTGCTAAAGAAAAATACCCCACCATCTAGCGCTACCTTTACCCCCCCCCCCCCCCTCAAAGAATCGCTCCACAGTACCCATTAATCCAAGCAGGCAGCATAGCCTGTTCCCACACAGAAGGGTCATGGATTTATGATGCTGGCATGGACTTCTATCTTTTCATTATTTCTTTCTTTTCTTTTGATTTGTTGTGGTAACTCTGAGTGATCCTCTGAGTTAGTTCTCCCCTCGCTGCAGACACACACACAGGCCTCTCTCACACACAGGCCTCTGGCACGCACCACCGTCCAACTCCACCACACTCTCTACCACTTCATTAACACTCCACGACTCTGCTCCCTAAGCAGCAGCCAATCCTGTCCCGCTAAATAAAGGCTGAGGGTTGAGGCTGGCCAATCCCAAACAGCTAAACGAGGGGCTGAAGGTTCAAGCCAGCCAATCCGGTACCACTACATGAGGACTAAGGGTTGAGGCTGGCCAATTCAGCATCTCTCAAAGCAAAGGACTAAGGCTTGAGGCTAGCCAATCCCAAGATGCTAAATGACAGCTGAGGGCTGAGGCTGACCAATCCCCTGGCACTAAATAAGAGTGGCCACATCTGACTGCCCATCTGACTGCCACAGACAGAGGGCACGACTTCTGACTTCTCCACTACAACCTGCCCTCTGGTATCCCATCAAAAGAGGCCACCCATTTAGCATGGACAGAGCAGGGCACTGATGTGATATAACAAGTACCGATCTTAGAACTGAGAAAACAAACAGAGGATTTTAAGTCCACTTCCTGTAATAGAAATGTTATCAAGGGATTGTAAATTTGGAAAGAAATGCAGTTACCATAGAATATCATGGTAACCACATAGGCTGATGTTCTGTGTTTGGTCTCTAGTACAAATAGCAATTACAAGTGGGAAATTACTGGGCTCCTAATTGAGTCCGACTCCATTAAACGGACTCTGCAGTTCTTAATCAGAAATATATTGGATATTAATTTGGTTTGAAATTCTGTCTGTGCTGAGTGAGGTCTGAACATGCTGTTCCTCTTCTGGTCATCCATTTCCATTACATGGCAAAAGTTTAGTGTGTGTGTGTGTGTGTGTGTGTGTGGTTCTGTGTATAGGTATATGTGTGTGTGTGTGTGTGTGTGTGTGTGTGTGTGTGTGTGTGTGTGTGTGTATTCATTAAACATCATATTACATGGCCGACATTGGGAAGACATAACTGTAAACAAACACTGTCTGTCATATCATTCTGTCTATTTTAAGGTCAAATTTTCTAGAATGACGATCAGTGATCTACAGAGCAATATTAATTTAGCATATTTTGTTGCAACACCATTCACCAGCACCATCATGAAATATGATAAAGGACTATATAAAGTGGAACCCTGCACGACTGGCTCACCACTACTTTGATGAAAATGAATCAATAAATTACAAAAAATAAATTATCTGAATGTATATCGAACTGCTCCTGCTTGATTCTGATGTAGGGTACGGGATCTAAAATATGTTTTGGTTCTGCCGTGCAAGAAGAAGTAACATGATACACCATGTATAATTAAACATGTATCACATTCCAGTCTAGTCTTGGACAAATTAGCTACGGGCATGAGCAGCACCGACATTTGAATAGGGTGTCAGTTTTAGCATGATGTGGTTAATAAGATGCATTTAGCGCTCACGAGGAAACAACCTAAACAGAGTCAGGCATAAGCATGAGCAACGGACTAATGCTCACTCGCTCGCAAGCACAACACACCAAGCAGCCACATGGGATGACAGATTGGGCATTTGTTTAGTTGCCAACAATTTATTATTCTAATCCTCCCTAAGATTACGAGCTTTCGCAAATTATGTTGCCGTGTGGCTATCGCAATTGCCACAGAGCAAAGACCATAGGTTGCAGCTTGGGAGAACACATCTGAGGAGTTTTTAAGCCATCTGCCTGCAGAGAGAATGGGTCCAACAAACGTTGTTGTTTTCCCAGTTGAAACAGAATGTGCGTTCTCCAAACACATTTTAAATGTGCCTGATCTTTTTTTTTTTTTTTCATTCTACGTTTCTCGGGCCTGACTCAGCGAAATTATAATGACCGGAGCAAAATAGAGCTCCTCATTTTTTTAAGGTTATAATTTCCTGCGCTATAAAGGGAACGGACAGAAAAAAAACAATCCAGTGGATTTATTTTGTATTTTGTGTACAGAAGACAAACAGTGTCTGGATTACATGTTTGAGGTCCTCAATATTATCCCACATAGTGGCTGTTTCTCAGTCCATCCACATACAGTGCCTTGCCCAGTTTAAAAGGGTCTCTTTTTTATCTCTGGTGTTGATTTTACAGGTGGCCTGTGAAGCTGCTGGTCACCCCTGCCGCCCCATCACTGTTGCTTTTCCCTCCCTGCTTCCCCTGCTATCAGGTCTGTGCAGGAGTGAGCCGCTGCAAATGAGACCAAAACAAACGGCAGCCATAAATCAAGCTGAGAGGCCCATCCAGCTCACGGAACCGTAAATCCACAGCCAGAGCGAGTGCCTTTAACCAGCCAGTCAGCCTTCCGCTGACGACCAGCCACACACACACACACACACACGCACGCACATAGGGTAGTGTTTCTTAAGCAGTCGCCTCTCATCAAATATATAACCACCACGACAATGTACCAGCAGCAAACACACATACAATCGTACAACGGGTTGATTTTTACAAGCATCTGCCTCTCTAGCCCGCTCTCCCTCTCGCACTCACACTCTCTCCGACACACACAAAAAAAACACTTGCCAAAAACGGAGCACACATAATAACTAGGTGGCTTTGGTCACGCTCAGCCATTTTCTGGCTTGCCAGCTTCTCAGAGACGTGTGTGTCTGCAGTGAGAAAAACCAACCAACTCAAAGGACTCCCCACGCACGTCATGTCCAGCACGACATTCAGAAACGTGAGAAAAACACAGTTCTCACCTCTGCAGCAAATGAAGACAGCAGCTGTGAACTCTTATGTATACATTAGCACTAAATACCTAAAGCACAATCTGAATCGGTCTTTATCGTGTATGTGTGGTTTAAAAGTTGAAATAATCCCATATTATCTCATACAAACCATACATCACAAGTGTGTTTTAGGATTAGACACTACACTCAATACATTAGTTAAATAAATAAAAAAAAGAGTAAACACAGCAGTGGGTTTAATAGAAAAAATGGAGTTAAGTGTGTACCTTTAATTCCTTCCAGGTTAAAATTGCTTTTTGGAGAAGAAACAGTTGTAATTTGTTTCTATACTCACAGAATATACACATTATGGGCAATTTAACAGGATAATAGGAATGGCAAAAACATGGAATGGAAGCACAAAATAACTGGCAGTCTTCTGTTCTTATACAGTACCAAAAAAAACTCTTTAAAAAGAAAAGGGAGAGCTTACGGTTAATACAGCTCAGATAGAAAGTAAAACAAGCCAACACACAGGTCTAAAATTCACAAAAGGTAGTTTAAAGATAAACCATTTAAATCCTGCATTTCTCGTTAGGAAAAAAAAATGGGAAAAGCCTTTCCCTGAAGAAATTGTTAGGGAAATATGAAGCATTTCATCCAATCAATTTCCAGCCTGCATGGAGCGGGACGAGAGATGGAGTTATGATTGAATCCAAGGTGGAGTGGAATTCTCAGGACAAAAGGATTGTAAGATTCTAACACCTGCCATCTCGTGATTGTGTGAGAGAGTAGGTTCTAGAAAAAGCCAGTCTAGAGAGCTATCACCAGGGAGAAACCATTCATCTGAACCCACCTCGATTCAAACATGGCTTACATTAGCCACACAGTCGAAGCCAATAACATCAACTGTGAAAAGGTTCCTGTTATGAACAGGCACCAAAGTGAATTCAAATGAGAAAATTGAGGAAAACTCTGAATGTGTGAAGATATTCCAGAGGCCTAAACATGCAAAACAGGCACAGTCAACTATGTTAAGATGTCAGAATATTTCTATGACCATTAGCAGAAGCAAGAATAACACTGAAAGCATTTAAAACCTCCTCTTTACCTTCATTGCAGAACCGGCCAATGTATTCCGTCTTGGAACAATCACATAGAGGTTTCCCATCCACAACGGAACAGCTCCCTCCGTTCTCGCAGGGGTTGACAGTGCAGATGCCTTCCATGTCCAGCCGCACCTTCTGACTGCTCAGCAGCGTGGGCACTTTGCTGCCATACTTCAGGTCAGTGACCAGGCCCCTAAAGGGCGGCAGGTCTTTGACGGTGGGCAGTGTGAGGGCCGCAGGCCTGATGTCCTGCGGCACGCCGCCCAGGAAGAGGTCGCTGACGATCTTCATGTACTGGCGCAGCGGGCGCACTTCGTCAGCCTTTACCATGCCGTCCAGGCCCAGCGCGGTGCGCAGGTTGTAGCGGCTCAGCGTGGCCAGGTGCCAGCTGCTGTCATTAACGCGGCGGTCCGACACCACAGTGGTCTCGGCGCAGTCGATGCTGAACTGCAGCTGCAGCTTGCCCTCCACCACCATCAGCTGCAGGAAGTCGCAGTAGCCGCCGTCGTCGAAGTAGAGCAGCAGTGCCGTGGAGGCGTTGGTCTTGAACTGGAAGCTAAGCTCGCTGCGGGTGCTGGCGTCCCAGCGAAGGAAACGCGCCCACTGGCCGGGCTCCCCCTTGAACTCCAGGCCCAGGCAGGCACCCAGCAGAGCAGCCAGCAGGAGCTGCCGCTTCAGGGGGGCAACGAGGGGACCCATGGTGAGAGAGCTGGGTAGGAAGGGCAGGGTTATAATCCGCAACGGCAGCGAGGAACCATTGACTTCACCCTTAGGCTCATGGGGTTGGTATATTCCAAAGTATATCCAAAAGTGTTTAACCGCACCTCAAAGGTTTGGATGTATGTTTGTGTGAATGTGTGTGTATGTGTGTATGTGTGTGTTGACAGCAGGAAGGACTTCCACAAGATGACAAAATCCTTCCAAAAGAGAGACCGAGTAGATTTAAATTTGAGCAGTTTACATTGCACAATTCTCCAGCTTCCAGCAAGGGAAACCTCTCTCCCACTCCTACAAGGTAGGAACAGCAGGAGGGAAACAGGAAGTGTTATGTCAGCTTTGCTGAGGCGTATCCTCTGAGGGTGTTTACTAATATATTTATATACTAATATTTGTTTCTTTATCTGTTTATTTGCACGTTTTAGAGAACACAGGCCGTGTTGGGCAGGCTCAGTGAGCCTGGTTCCTTGATGCTGACTCTCATCTGTGGAAAGACCAGCGTGCTCTTCATGGCATCCTCTGGATCACGTCTCGGGGATAGCTACGGCTCCTCAGGTCCTCAACTGTCAACACACAGAGGCAAGAAGTTACACAGAAAGTTCTGGCACATGGTTGGGCTAATTAGGAGAATCAGACTGGAAGGTTTCTCTGGGCAGAAATCTAGATGAAACAACTGAGAGCTTCATAGGGTTCATTAACAGTAATGTGACAGTAATTTGTTATATGAGTGGGACTACTTTTACATAAGGGCACAACCAGAAAATGCAAGAAATGTATGGATATTTTGCTTTTCACTGTACACTCTTTTCAACAATGTAATACTGTATGATATCAGTATGATTTATTTTATCATATATTTGTATTGTGTTGCATTTTGTTTCTTTTTATTGATTTATATATATGTATATATACACACATAGATTCTTGACGTTTGCCAGCAGATTCTCTCGGAGGTTATCAGCCATCTTGTGAGAAAATTACCCCCATTATTTCTATGGCAACCTCAGCTATCAATCAAGCATGTGGCTGCCTGCATTTAAGAGATGATGAGTGAAATTAAATGCCATTTCAGCAAGATGGGGAGTCTCTCTCTCTCTCTCTCTCTCTATCTCTCTCTCTCTCAAACAGACACACACACACACACACACACACACACACACACACACACACACTCAATTCCCCTAGGTTACACCAGCTGGGAGCACCTCATATGTGCGAGCCGATGGCCCTTGAAACGGACACAATAGCGGCCTGATGAGCTGACATGCTTCATTGGTTTAAGTAAAATAAACGCAAATGTGAATTTCCCTTCACTTGTCTCCTGCTCTGTGCTCTCTTGTTTCTTCTATTAGTTCCAACAACAGCATCATGTCTCATGGAGCTTTCACTGAAGCAAATGAAGTTCAATTCCTCCAGCTTGATATGCCACATTCTATTAAATCTCTGCATATCACACCCACTGATATGGGATGCGTACGCATAATGTGTTACAATTACCCATGATAATGCATACATACTTGCATATTTGTATGTTATATAATGGAGGCTACTTCTGCTCAAGAAGAAGCCCTGCAGATAAAAGCCGTAGAATGGCTGCTTAAGCTAGTGGATGTATATGGCAGTTTGAAACAGTGCCCATCCCTATCTCCCCACAACCCTCTCTACCTCTCACTGTCGAAACAGCAATGTCATTAGATTAAATGCTATCTCTGTTTGGATATAAACAACTTTAATTATTCAAAACAATCCAGCCCAGTGCAGACCGAAAATATATACACGCATATCCTTAACTGAATTAAAGATGCTTTCATTTAAACAGGGCTGGATGGAGGTCTGGTTCTCCTTCATATAAAGACCCTGTGTCCTACAAACGACCGGTGTCAGATTACATGGCCACATGCTAAGTGTAACCCAATAGGCCTCTAATATTCCCTGTGTGGTTTCCAGCGGGCTGAGTAGAGCTGCAGGTAGAGCAAAACAATGGCAGTGAGTGGCCCTCACCACAGACCGCTCCACCGCAACACAACACACACACACACACACACACACACACACACAACACACACATCTCTAAATATCCCTGCTAGCTAGCTTAAGACACTAAGGAGGAAATCAGAAAGGCTGGCGTGATCAGACCCCCCACCCCCCCCCCCCCCCCCCCCCCCACCCTGCACACACACACACACACACAAAGTGGCACGAGCCTAGACCACTTTCATCCCTGTGTGAATGTGAGTGTGTGTGTGTGTGTGTGTGTGCATGTTTGCTCTTTTCTTTTGTTGTTGAGGGGGGCCGTGGTCGGTGAGGGAAAGGAGAGAGGTGAAAAGGGTAAGCTGCGCAGATCATTGTTCTCATTGATATGTGAATGATGAGACCCGCTGGGATAACACACAGGGTCACAAATAACAGGGGACAGGGGTGGCGGAAAAAAAGAGGGAGGGGGGCATTTATGTTCCTTTAAACCACGGTGAGGAGGGGACATGCAGTATTCTGCTGCATGTAACCAGAGATGTGTTAATGACGACGGTGTCCCTGCCTGCTTTTGGCTTTTTATCAAAGACACCACATCACTGCATTTAACTGTGCCTCAATTACACACACACACACACACACGCACACGGCCACGCGCGTGCACCACAAGTACATTGCTCAAGAGGCACCTCCACAAAATGTCCTCCCCAGTGATCAGGTGATACCGCAGAAGGCAGTAGAGACAACACTTTGTCTCACATGCACACACCCACGCACGCAAACAAACATTCCATTTATTCAAACAACACAGGCTACCTAGCATCTCCTACACATACTTTGGAAAAACACCCCACTTTTCCAAAATGCATTTCTAGTATTCCTCTCTAATTCAAGGAGAGGTATACAGGGTTTGGATGATTACATCACCTCCTTTCCCATCCCCTATCACCCACCAACCGTGAAGGAGTGATAGAGGGGGGCGTGGTGAGCATCCTGACCCAGCCAGAGGCTTCCTCTGTGGGCACAAGCACCAGCAAGCAGGCCGGCAGTCCATGGCTCCGCAGGAGACTCCGAGCCTGCGAGCGATTCTGGACGCTTCTGCAGCATTCACACTTAACATGACATCACCGTCATCAAGTAATGCCCGCATATGGCAAACTGAGCATGTCTCTCCAGAACACACACACATACACTCTTGTTTCTTTTTCCTTTGTCGTTCTTTATATTTATTTTTATTTTGATGCTGCTCATTTTAGTGCAATTTGAAAGGCAATTAATGTTCTATTCTCTTACTTACAATACGTGTAAAGCACATTTTCACCGTAATGCACAGATCCCACACTGCAGCAGATTCCACAGTAGAGTACACGACACAACTGAGCCGACTGTGTGTTACATCACGCAATGCAGTTGTTGCTAAAAGAAAAGCTTTTTTTATTAAAACGGGAAAATAGAACATAATTTAAACTACTAGAAATAAAATGCACAAGCATGAATAAAATAATGTAGGCTACATTGATACATATATTTTATACGTTCTCGCAATGGGGTGTATTTTTTTTAATCAGATAACATTAATGTAGGGTTAGGTTATAAAATCCTGAAAGAATCATTAATGTTAGAAAAATACGATAGATTGGCATTCTTAGCACAAAGATTTCATTATTCTTCGACAAAAATGACAACATCCTTCCCCGCCCTTGCTTGTGGCGGCTTAGCTAATGGTCTGCCAAATAGCGCCGGTGACAGACAAAGTGTGCCAACTACAGAATTAGCTGGGCCCCAGTACAGTGTTTCACGACAGGAACAAAATGTGTACATATTTGGATGGATTCATATACACCCTGTTCTCGACATGGGGCCTTGCTGCCTTTTACAGGCTGGAATATACTACGAAGAAGGGCGTAGTCTTTTATTTAACATTCTTATGTACGCACATTTAGGGTACTGATATTCCACCTGATTTTTTGCCAGTAGGTCAAGCGTAAATAATTGAGAGGCCAGTTTAAAAAGCAGCTATATAGACTACATCTACCCAACACCTGAATTCCAAATAGGTATGTAGATACTGAGACAATTGCCAAAAAACAACATCACACATTTTAAAATAATAATCACCACGGTATTAAAATAGAAGCGCAGGCATACTTTGTGGTAAAATCGGATTTACCGTTTGCTCCACGCTTATTTATTGTTACTGTGGATTTTTACGCAGTACAATTTAGGCCCAAAGATTAAAATCGGATTGCAGTGTGTGTATATTTTCCCTTCCTCAAAGGTCACACACCCACGCCGGACTAAAAGCACATTTTACATGTATGAAACGATTGCCATAATTGGCCATTTAAGTGAACAAAGGATGTCATAAGGATGCATTTTCTGGGATGCAGTGAAGGATTAAATTAATTCCCACTTTTCTATTTCTTTCATTCTCTGTTTGCTCCTGCCAGGCACTGAAATGCTTGATAAGGATGTATATCAAATCCGCAGACGCGCGACAAATATTGCTTTAAACAAAACAAATGTTTTTAAAAAAGAAAATATTTAATCTAATGGTAGTGTTCTCGGTGGATTTAAAAGATAAGCCCGCATTTCGAAAATAAAATCTAATTCGACGTCAACATAAATGTAATACATTGGCTACACAATGTAGTCAAATGCAAAGATATATGTATATTCTATATAAACATATTCTATACATACACTGGGTATTTCCTTTTTTTTAAAGGAGGAAAAATAAATGGAAAAGGGTTTTGGAGTTAAATGCATATCCTCAATGTAAGATTACCTGCTACACAGTGAGGTAAATTTGAATATGAAATGTCTACCAAATTGTATATCATGTAGTTATATCTTTTCTTTTTATACGCGTCCAATGTATCTGTTGGTATTTTTGCGTTTGGTATTTTCTCAGTTGTAGGCCAATTTCTTTCAACCATGTGAATCTTTCATAGATGAAATAGATGCTACATGTAGAAAACATAGGAAAGGAAGTTTAGGGGGGATTTGGGTTCACATTTTGATATTTAAATTTACATCTCTTAATTATGAACACGATTTGGTGAAGTGGTTGATAAAAGCATAGGCCTACATTATTGCAGAACATGAGCTGACATATCTGGTGCTTGATACGAGCATGAATAATTTTCTAAACGTGTTTTTTCTTTAAAGCTTAATTAAGAAATACAGATCTGACGCAAGCCATACTCATCTTAACGTGTTTGTGACACCAATAAACTCCAGAGAGTATGTTAAATGATTTGCTGTATTTCAAAATGTATTTATGTTCACAGTATTGCGTGCTAAATGTAAGCATTATAATAGAGCTCTCCCAAAAGACACCTGAGAAGCCCTATCCATTATTCAGAGCAACTTTAGATATGTGACTAGACTATCAGAGAAGGCCCGTTTATTAAGCGGAACATTCTCCTTCTTAGCATTTATCTCGTCTGAAACAATGCATTTGTTAATCTCCCACAAAAAATGGTAGCTAAATAAACCGGTCAAAGCCGCCACAGTCCCGTAGTAAATTAATTTGTCCCTGAGGTGGGTCTACCTCTCCCGCTATGTCTGTCACTGACAACAATACTTCAGCACCATCCAACAACGGTACTCGTCCCACTTTGAACACTGAAAGTGTACGAGGTTCACCGAAACTATTTATTTTGTTTGTGTTACGAAATAATTCAAGAAAGCTTAGTTGGTTGACAGCCTACATCATAAATTACTTGCACAGTAAAAGCGTTTCAGGTCGATTTGATTTGTCAAAGTGTACTTATCGTAGTCGTGATGAGATGCTTTTTACGGGGGAAAACGAGAGCATAGACTAAAGTGTTCGTGTTTATCGATAAAGAGTAGGTCAATTATCACGATTCTTAAAATTAATAAACATAGTAAGTTGGAAGAGTTAAAGTCGTTGAGGAACTTAACGCGCCGGTAAGGATGTTTCATGAAGGAGAGAAATAATAATAGCAACTGACCTTAAACAGGGCAAAAATATCCAGACGCATTGTAATCCATAATACATTCCTTAAATGCGTTTTTAGATCCAGAATCGAGAGCAGGCGCTGGTGCGAGCTCTGATGAAGGTTATCACCCGCGTGTTCGAGCAGGCTTGAGATTGCAGCAGCGGTGCCGTTCCCCCTCGCTCCCGCATCACCACGCATCTCTCGCTGTGCGCCAGTGATGGCCAATCACCGGACGCTCACGCGCTACACGCGGTCCGCCCTTCGCCCAGAACCGAGCATGACATTTAAAGGCGTAGCATCTGCAAGAAGGGCAACCTGAGGTAGCACACCTTGAAGTATGAACAATATTGATAACTTATTTTATATTCTATTATTTTCTTTTAAGACGAAACGTAAGGAAATCATGCTACGACAACTACAACCAATGTTCCTCACAGTAAGGAGTGATGGTCATATATTTTACAGATTTCAAAAACTGGTGAGACAGTCGCTGAAATACCCATTGGCATTGCCTCCTCTACGCGTGCGGTGCTGTGCTGTTGTAGGCGTTGTCGGCTGGATACTTCTGTGATCCTGTGGCTATGTCAGACATTTGAAATATTACTCACGGGAAAACAAGCCACAGCACCAGAATGTGCAGTCAAGTCAAAACGCGGCACCTGCGCTGTCCATGGTGCTGAGACTGTGTGACCGAATATCATCAAAGCTCAACAACAGTGGTTACAAGTGACAACCATGAAAACCTTCTGCAACATTTCAAAGTGTAAAAACTTCGCTAGCCTAAAACCCGAGAGAGGTCGCCAAAACTACTGTCGTGATCAAAAGGCGTTGATTATTTCTCCAGATGATCCATGATGAATTACGCTCAATTCTGAGGCATTTCTGTGGAGATTCCACAGCTCTCAAAGCAAAGCATTACACAGCTATTGGACTGTGATTTTCACATTGCAGTTTGCATTCACACTTTAACCACACTAAATATTGAAGTTTATATAAAGTCCAAAAACAATTCGAGATTCACTATTATCAACACTCTTTGGGGCATAATTCAATGCTGTAGCGCAACCATTTTAATACAGACACAGACATTATTATCTGTCTGCCTGAGGCACAATTACTATGAGCGTGATGACACAAAACGCCTAACCAATGAAGATACATGGAGAGAAACATCTAGGATTTCTTTAGTATGATAAAGAAATATTTTTTTTTCTTTGGCCAGATAGGTGCCATCATGACTGTGCATATGTACTGCTGTGTCCGGTAGCCAATGAACAGTTTATCTTTAAAGAACAGGTGGACGTTAAGTTAATAGAACAGCTGACTTAAGGCCTTATGACTGTGCCCTTTCTCATTATGGGTGTTATCTACTTACCCTGGCCTTTTTTCGTGTCAGAAACTTAAACCCCCCTCAATTAGAGGGCCGTTAAAAATGAGATGAAACTGCCACCAATCAATACAGCACCAACCACTTATCTCATTAGAGAGGATCCCGACAGTGCATTTGTAGGATCGGTACAAACACCATAAGGTTGTTTAGGCCTTCAGTTAATGCCCCTTAATATGTTTTACCTTCAAAGTAGCGCTTTGGGTTTCATTGATTCCCAGTTTCCCTGGTGTCAGAGGCTCTGGCATGACTGTGCATGACTGTTACACTAACCACACCCACTCTCCCACAGCCCAACAGAGAAGCAAAGAGAGAGAGGGAAAGAGAGAAGAAGAGAGGGAGAAAGTGAGGGGCAAAGAGAGATAGATAAGCAGCAGCTCTGGCTGCAGGGGGCCCGTATTGTATTGTGTGTGGGCCTGGTAGTGAAGGCTGTTGTGACAGACTGGTGCTCCCAGTTTGGTGCAGCGTCCTGGGGGCCACGCAGCACATTAAGGGCCGCATGGAGAACCACGATGCAGCAGCACGACAAAGCCACATGCAACCCATTCCAACCTGGCTGCACAGGCATACACAGTCCTCACAGACCACCTCTCATTGGTCATATGTTGGCTTTTGTTTATTTTCTCTTTCTGTTTATTTTCTTTCTTTCTTTCCCCTTTTTTTCCTAACTGCAAAATATCAATATGCAATCTCTGTGTGTTCTTAGACAGATGTATTTGGCTAAAAACATATTTTCTTGAATGAATATATTTTAATTTGTATATGGATTTTATGAGCATATATTTTCTCCCTCTCTCTCTCTCTCTCTCTCTCTCTCTCTCTCTCTCTCTCTCTCTCTCTCTCTCTCGCTCTCTCTCTCACACACACACAGACACAGAGAGACAAGTAAGACCATGAGCTCACTCAAACAGCAGATACACTCTCCCTCATGCACACTCACATTCGCTATCATGCACACAGTCACACTTTGTCTTTTTCACAAACACATACGCACTTTACACTTACACAAATTTGCATATGTCTCATTGTCGGTTTCTTCCTCACGCACGCACAAATGCCCTCTTTCTCAGCCTCTCTCTCTCACAAACACACACAAAGTCATCTCCTTTCTCTGTCTATTTCCTCTTTCTCACTCTCGCTTACTCTCTGATACACACACATACAAAAACACACACACTCTCACACACAGTCATCTCCTTTTCCTGTCCTTTTCCTCTCCCACGCAGTTTCCCGCCCCCGGCCATGTGTGCTGAGACCTGCGTGTTCCTGCCAGTTCCCGTCCTCCTGTCAGGAGGGACACACACACACACACACACACACACTCACACACATGCGGTTATCTTATTCCCATCACTCTCCTCGTGGAACAGCTGAGGTGGCATTGCCCAATCTTATCCACAAACGTCTGGCAAGGCAGTGGGTTGTTGTTCCAGCCGGGCGGGAATACACCTGATAGAATGAGGAGGCAGGAGGCATTCGTCATCTTCCTGGTCTGAAGGGAAACCTCCATCCTGCATCATCATGGTCTCTGGACCAGGCATGGAGGCCCAGATCCGAAGAGGTTTAGGCTTTACCCAACACAACACTGCCCAGCCCGCACGCCATGTGGGGGGTTCCAGTATGAGGGTGGTGCTCAAAGCCTCTCTTTGGTTTGAGGGGACGAGGCTAAGGAGATGCATACTTTAACGGGATCTGCGTCCAAGCGTGACGCTCTGCACACAAGTGGTGGAGCATGATCCTGAAAGCGCCATAGGATAGACTCCCTCTAGACACAGAAGCCTTTGAGAAGTGCTGCACGTGTGGCTTCCATGTACTGAGACACGTTTCAAATCTGCCAGTTAGAACGGAGTTAGAACTTGCTGTCCTCACTTCCAGTGGATCCAGCTTTGTCTTTTTTACTTTACATTTTACTCCTCCTCTTTATTCAAAAACAACCGCTACACACAGCAAGTTTAGATAGCACATAGCATATGTAACAACTTTACATATGAAAGACATTCACAAAGAAATGGTCGCCAACAATGCCCGCACTGCCAAAAAAATCGAATCTGCCAGTATTCTCTGTTGAGAATATCATGATTCAGAAAACAGAGAGAAGGCCTTTAAACAAAGGAAGGAATTATATGTGCAGATATGGGGGAAAAATGTACTGTAGCTTGCTCTTTTACAATGCATAATTCAATACGAATAGCATTTCCATATGACACACAGAATAAAAAGAAAGTTCTGTGATTATTCACAATGAAGAATGAGTCATTGCTATCTATTTCTAGCTCTTTTGGGAAGTTACTGTTTCCCAATTCAGCCACTCACAATCAGCTATTATGGCGCTGGAATCTGCTTCCAGCGCAGAAGTGATGCGTTAGCAAAGAAAAGGCAGAATTGTGTAAATGTGAAACCAACGCTGTGTTATAACAGGCATCTGTTGAAAGAGGTCAAAACATTCCAACAGCGTTGTCAAATTATCTCATATTTCCCGACCCAGAGGAGGTCACCTATAGAGCATTTGTGCAGAGAAACTTCAGTTAAAGACTTTCGCTGTAATCCCATATTAGATATTATTGTATTGGGCTGGATTTGCATGTATAACTTTGATGAGCGTCAGCACGTTGCGTTTGTACAGTCGATTTATTTATTTATTTCCCACTGCTTGTCTTACTTACCCCAGAGGCTCTGCACCTGTTACAGTACCTGGCATTGGGTTTCTTTGATTACCACAATGCCACAGGAGAACAGCAGGTGGAATCCCCCACCACCTTCAACTGGTTAAACAACACCTAAAACTAAACACCGCCACTCACACACCTCGCCTCACACACTAAGCGCCAGAAGCCAGCTGCTTACTTAGAATACACACAAGTATACACAAGCAATTACATTCCTGCCTTTCCCACGTACAGAATGTGTTTGCGGAGCAGGCCCCTGAGCTAGTATTGATTTCTTCCCCTTGAGTTAATTCATAAAGGTCTCAGCTGTTGTTTTTCAATTAAACCGGGAAGCCAGCGGGTCAAACGGATCAATTGAGGGCCAGCAGGTATGAGGTTGGAGCAGATTTAGCTAGATTGAGTGTAGGTGGCCAGCCACAAGGTCTCAGACCCCCAAACTACGCCCCCCCCACACACACAAACACAAGCAAACACACACACACACACACACACACATCCCCGAGGATGACAGATGACACAAGTTTAAATGGAAGAACACAACAGCAAAAAAGCATAAGGTGTCTATAATAGGACATTACCTTTATTACCTTATCGCTACTTTTTTATCAACTGAGATTTTACTTTGGCAGTACTCGACCACAGGGAACAATAACAAGCTACTGAGTCTCTGATGGACATAATATGAGGGGGGAATTGTAAGAGGTTAAAACATACGAGACATCTAATCACAGTCTATTAAGGTGTAGTGAAAGGTTTTAGTACTAATGCTATAAGTAATCCAGCTTCTAATACCAAAGTAAACACCCCTGCAAATACTAATACGAGTAAGTGATACCGGTGCTAATGCTAATGAATTCCAGTGGGTTCATCAATACTGTTTCTGTCAGAATGAAAATGCCACGACAGCATGTTAGTTGCACTCGCAGCTCTGGTCATCCTCTGCAGTCTCCTCTAGCTGTGTCTGTTGTCTGTTCAGTGTAGGAACCCTTCCTCAGGTCGGTGCCATGCAATAGGGTGCGGTCATGATGAAACCTGCTGAAAGCTGGAAAGAGCCTAGTCCAACCGTGATGAAAGTCATGAATGGTGTGACATATAAAGTGTGTGTGACTGTAAAACACAACAGCTAATGATGTTCTTAAACTGTTGATAATCAAATGTAATTCAACTATAATGTTATAGATTTAACACACACACATTTCATTAAAAGGGTCAATGGCAGCCCAAACAACAGCACATAAAGTGCCAGATGAGATTCAAGGTCTGTGAAAAGTGGAAGAACAACTGGATATAAAAGCTGTATGCACCTTCTGGGAAAATACAGTATACTGTATATATATGAGTATGAATTGTGTGTTACTCAATAGAAGCGAATAATGGAAAATTAGGCAGACTGTGCCAACTCTTCAAAAGCATTTTCTAACTGCAGAAGACTTGGGGGAAAAGTGCTCCTGGACTTTGTGAGAACAAAGAACGCATGTGTCAGCAGCTGTTTCCTGTTCTGTCATGTCTTAATAGAAGACAGTGTGAAAGACTTATTGACAGAGCTGACACTGATGTGTCTTTGACAACTGAAAGGGAAAAGTGAGAAAAAGACAGCGAGTGAGCAGGGAGAGAGAAAGGGAGACAGAAAGACAGAGAAAAAGAGAGTGCAAGAGAGAGAGAAAGAGAGAGAGAGAAAGCATTTAACCATACAACTGGTGTTATGTCAGTGTTTAGAGGGAGAGACAAAAAGACAAAAACTTTGTAGAGAGCGAAAGACGCAGACGCACATGCCGGAAAGCTTATCTACATTTAACAGGCACTCAAGTGACATCCAAAGTGATATATAATTCACATGATATTTGTTTATAATAATAATGGTAATAGAAAAAGTAGTTGCACAAGCAACATTGTTTTTTATTCTTAATCTACAGGGGATATTATGTTAAATCTAAATATCTGAAATGTGTGAAAAGGATGAGTCTTTCATGCAATTCATGAAGGCAAAGAGGAGAGAGAGAAATGCTCCTGAAAGATCATGAAGCCATCTCTGGTGCCATTTTGACACCAGTTAAACTATGCCTGTCTGAGTCACGGACTTAACCCTCAAATGTCAGACATTTTGCCAAACTTGATACCATTTCTATGTGATCTGATTGCGTGTCTCATCTCTTACCCCCAGAGACAAGCATAGACAGCCACCCTCAACCCTCAGTCAGGCCCTGTGGCATACCCACTAAACCTTCTCCCGCACGGTTCATACTTCCACGTCATCACACACAGGAGACTAAAGGGGTCTATTAGATTCCTGCAGGAGGCAGAGTGGTGATTTAAGAAGCATGTAACTCATTAGCAGGAGTAACAATAGCCGCCACAGATCTAGTGAGAAACACAGTTTCTTCATAATATGTTCCACTGGGTCCTGTTCCGTCAGATAACGCTAAGAAAATGCATCCAGGCAGAGGAAAAACGCAGTGTGAAATCAACACGTAGAGCTCGGTTAGAGGTGGGAAATTAAACAGGATTGTTCCCTTCTCAGCTGCTTCTCATGTCGGCCTTCACCAGTCTCATCTCTGGGGTTTATTAGGGCCATACACATCTATTTATTTGAACCACACCTTTCAGAAACATTTCTGAAAGCACGAATAGCTTCTCTCAGTTGCGATGTCTTGAAAGAGCGGCCGGCAATTTCAGATAAGCCGCACTATAATGAAATGTAATATCTGAATTGGAAAATAAATAAATAAATAAATGTGTAAAAACAATCCTCAAGCTCTTGCAAGTGCTTCATCAGTACAGTGGAGAGGCATGAGCCCCGCGGCATTCTGGGAGAGAAGAAACTGATGGGAGTGATGTCCTTTTCTGATGCTAAACGGAAAGGTTTGATAAGGGGGAAGAAAGGGAAAAGATTTGCTCGGGGTGCGAACGACAGCGGGGGCCAAGCAGCGTGATCACAGTTCATTTTCGTCTCCTCCTCCTCTTCCTCCTCACACGAGCCCAGCACGAAAGCAGTCCCCTGTGGCGCAGGCCACTTTCATGTATGTGGCATCTTAATCACTCCACATGATGTGCACACACACACATACACCCAAACACACGCAAGCTCACAGACACACAAACACACACAGTAAAAGGCACACAAACACACGCTGACATACAAGCACATGCATGCTCACACACACACACACACACACACACAATCAAACAAAAACACAGACAGACACACACGTGCACACACATGCCCGCAAGCAAGCACACACAACAGCTGTATTCTCT
Organism: Sprattus sprattus; assembly: GCF_963457725.1. Lineage (NCBI taxonomy): Eukaryota > Metazoa > Chordata > Actinopteri > Clupeiformes > Clupeidae > Sprattus > Sprattus sprattus. The sequence goes on from NC_137911.1 coordinate 17,298,376, forward strand.
CACAGCGCTTCCTAGTGACAATGATCTTCTGATAAGATATTCAGGTAGCCTGCATTACAACACCAGAGCAGCTGCATTATGTCATAGATCATTTCTTCGTTACAGAGATTTATCTTACAGCGAAAGACATGAAAAAAATCACTAGCATGATCATCTTCTTTGATATATACAGGATGTATTTGTGATGTACAAAATTTCACAAGAATAGCACAGAAACTCTGAGCCATCAGGTCAAGGGGCCTGCGACATGCATGGGTGGCAGTATCCTTTTGAGATTTAGACTATAGCGGACTGTTCATTGCACTTCATTTCAAGTATGCACATCCCACAGCACTTGAAGCTGATGGTATAATCTGACCAAACAGTGCAGTACACACTCAGTTTTTATAGACTGAAGAGGGGTCTACACTGCCAGTCTCACTCATATTAGGGCCTGAGTTTTCACAGACTTAAGAGTCTGCACTGCCAGTCTCACTAATATTAGGGCCTGAGTTTTCACAGACTTAAGAAGGGTCTGCACTGCCAGTCTCACTCATATTAGGGCCTGAGTTTTCATAGACTTAAGAAAGGTCTGCACTGCCAGTCTCACTCATATTAGGGCCTGAGTTTTCATAGACTTAAGAAGGGTCTACACTGCCAGTCTCACTCATATTAGGGCCTGAGTTTTCATAGACTTAAGAAGGGTCTACACTGCCAGTCTCACTCATACAGGGGCCTGAGTTTTCATAGACTTAAGAGTCTGCACTGCCAGTCGTACTCATATAGGGGCCTAAGTCCACTTAGTTTACTTCAAGCTCTCCTCTCTAGCATTATTCTCATGGAATGCATTCTCCACTGATGTCTGATTGTCGCACTGGTACGTATACAACTCCGCTCTCTCCATCCTGTAATTATTTTTTCTCTTTTTAATCCTCCTATCCTTCTCTCTTTTTTCCTCTGCTCCCTCTCTCCATCCTAATTCACATTACATTGTGCTCCTCAGTGGAGGTCTATTTGTGTCCTAGGTGGAGTTTAAGACATTATCCTGGTTCTATCGGTGAATCATTTCCTTAATGTGCGCGTGCTTTACGAGCTGCAGCGTCACCGTGAGTGGATTGCCCCTGACTCAGTGGCTTTCTGGGACGCTTGGTGCCCCATTAAATCTTCCGCCGCCGATGGGACAGATAATCTCAGTTGGTCGTTTCCTGCCTTTCTCCTTCCACCGGCCGTCTTTATCTGCTCCTCGTCTCTCTCTCTCTATTTCTTCCTCTCTTTTTTTGGCAGACCATTTGAATGAAGACTCTGTAGGGTTATCACTTCTGCAGTAATGCCCTGTCTTCTTTTCAGTTTTTTTTCTCCCTCTCTCACTCTTTCTCCCTACCTCACTCTTTATCATGTTCACTCAATCACTTCATCCACAGGTCTCTTCAAATTGGATACCGTACACATCAAATAATTGTTTCTCTCCTAAATGAAAATCACACAACACAAATAATCTATATCATAATGGCATTTCTCTGAGTGTGAGTCCCAGTGTCGGCCTCAGGGGCCCCTGGCTCTCTCCCTCCTGATGGTGCCCACTGGAGCAAGTTTCTGTCGCTCCACTCATCCTTTTCTGTCCTCCCACCTTAGAGGTAATTATAATAATTACACCTCCGTCTCCTCCAGTCTTCTTTGGCTAAGGCCCCTGCAACAGCATTCATTTTACAGACAGGTGAAATCGGTGAGTATGTATGTGTGTGTGTGTGTATACAGTAAGTGCATGTGGTCGTGTGTGTGTGTGCAAGTGCATGTAGCCATGTGTGTGTGTGAGTCAATGTGTGAAACAGAGAGTTGGTGTGTGTGTGTGTGTGAGAGAGAAACAGAGAAAGAGTTTAAGTGCTCATGTATCCATGTGTGTATGTTTTCTGTTGGTGTGTGTGTGTGTGTGTGTGTGTGTGTGTGTGGTGTGTGTGTTCTATGTCTGCTACTTTATTAGCTCCATGGAAAGGTGACATGTGGAGGCCCCAGAGTGACTGCACTGAATGTAGGATGCGTGAGGCATTTTTTAGGCACTTCATTGACGTGTGCAATCATCCACACTTTATCTTCTCACATGTCACTGGCAACTGGATGAAGGTAGGCTTTTTGAACAATTGAAGAGCTGTGAACCCGAAACAAGAAAATAATCTTCTGAAGCACGAGGGACTGATGCGTAGGCTAGCCTTTAAATGGAAAGTATGTGTTTATCATGTCTTAATCAACTGTCTTAGAATAAACCACAGACTCATTACCTTCAATGCTAACTAGCATTAGCTCTTCGCCCCATATACTAAGCATGTGTTATTAAATTGAGCCTATAAGATCGTTAACTTTCTAACATTAGCTATCTAAATGTGTATGTTTCTTGCCTGGATGCTTGCATTGTGTAGGCTCATGATCCAGTATTTTAAGAATAAACATGTTCAGACATTCTGATGTTCAAGAGATGCAGCTTCTTTCCGCAGTTTTCTTTTACTCTATTTGGACTGTGGTTGCCTTTCCACCATGCCTTTCATTGCCATAAGGGTTGTCAGGCGCCATTCAAATAAACCAGGGAGAGAGGAGGGGGGCACGACGATCCTTCAAATATATACTGAAGTGTATGGCCTATATTTGTTTACTGGTCTAGCAGTTTGAAAAATAGTAGGTAATTATTATCTATTAAAATATATTTTTGTATATGTATTTATTTTTTGGTGCCCTACACAGTGTGTGCCCTGCGTGTACGTAGTGGTGGCCCTGATAATCTTTGTACAGTTTTCATACCTTGTATTCTGTGGAAAGCTGCTTGGTCGTATGCTTGCTCTCAGATTTATCCACAGAAAGTTTTCCATCTGACCGTGTATTTTGTGTCATCCTAAAAGCTCTTCAGAGGAGAAGCACTGTAAAGCTGCAAGTAATTGAGGACTGCACCCTTTTCATCTAAGGGTGAGCATGAACAAAGAAATCAGCTTTTCCCTGATAGCCTTCTGCATTTAAGGGGGGGTCACAATGACATTTGGATGCGTGATCTACCTTCCCAGACAGAGAGAGAATGAGAGAGGAAAGACCTCAAGAGGGAGAGAAAGTAAGAACGGGTGTGAGCGAGACACACATTATAAAAAACAGCCCACTTGTCTCACTCTATACCTCTCACAGAACAGGCTCTTATCATGTGGACTTCCTGTGTGTGTGTGTGTGTGTGTGTGTGTGTGTGTGTTAGTGTGTGCGTGTGTGTGTGTGTGTGTGTGTGTGTGTGTGTGTGTGTGTTATAGCCTGCGACTGCCTGGTGGAACAGATCAGCAAGCTCCTCTATTGACTTGAGTTTACAGTGACACACATCAGTCAAGCACTGAAAGGTCTGCTGCAGTGCATGTTCCCTTCATCTCCTGCCGTCAGCCTGGGACAGACTCAGATAATGCGCCGCTGAGGTAAAGAAAGACTGAAAGAAACACAGAATAAGAAAATGTCACCGTGACATGTGGACCAGTAGCTATTCAGCTGCTTTAGCATCACATAGACTCCAAACATGGTCACACACACATTCACTCTCTCACACACACACACACACACAAATGCAGACATGCAACACTCACACAAAACATAACCTACATTCATACATACAGGATGGACATAATTCATAATCTATAAAAAGCTGCCCACACTTAAGCACAGGTCTGCTGTTGACATGAGAAAAGTTTTGCCCTCACACACACGAGCGCACCCACTCACTCACTCACTCACTCACATGCACCCACACACACACACATGCGAGGGCAAACTTCTTCATAACCCTTAGCAAATAGGGTTCATGCTAAGACAACTGTGACGTTGATTTTAAAGTTAATCCTCTTACACTACACAAATAATGCCTTTAAAATGTGCTACGTGCATTATGGCCATTTTCATGTTGAAGGAGATTTTAGTAATGGAAGGCTCACTATGTGAACATTAAATAGTTACATAACAAACTGCCATTAAGAAGTAAACACAACAAAACAGACATCTAAAACTTCAACTATAATCCAACCTTAACAAGATGCTGAAGTTGTACAATGATTTGAAAATCATCAGTAATACTTACATTCCTGCATGCACAAGCGTGCACCCTTTATGTGAGAGGGGCTTTGACTACATGTTTGTGATGTGTGTTTTGTGTTGTAATGTGGGTCAAATGTGGAGATGTGGCACTGGTATTGATTCAAGGCGTCTTTTCAGGTTAAAACACATCGGGTGAGCTTCCCACAGGGCTCCAGGAGTATCGCGTGTCAGGCAGTCGAGAGGTGTGTGTCAAAGGGAAAGATACACCTGCATGAATACTGCATGGGAACACCATGAGGAAGGGAGGCCTAAGAGAAGCACTCTGCCAAGCTGTCACTGAGGCAAGGGACTCCTGGATTCCTGGACAGAAGAGGAGAGGAGGGGAAGAGAGGAGAGGAGATTAAAAGGAACGGAGAGGAGAGGAGAGGGGAAGAGAGGAGACGAGAGAAGAGGAGAGGGGGGGAAGCTGTCTGCTGTAACACGACTCTACAAGCGGATGGCTCTTCAGCTGAGGGGATCCCCTTATGCCGCCTCTTCTCAAGGTTTATTCCCGGCAGGCCCGATGATCAGAAATGGTGCTTTGCTGAATATAGTGTTTTTGTGGGATAGAAAGTGAGAGAGCATGAGAGAGAGCGAGAGAGAGAGAGAGGGAGGAAGAGAGAGAGGGAGAAAAAAAAAGACGAGACAGAGTCCAGGCAAAATGGTTTATAAAAGCTCATGGCATGGCTAGAAGGACAAAACCAGGAGGAGATCATTTAGACAAAATTTGCAGTGCCGTATAAAGGTTCTGTGACTATTTGTGAAGTTCTCTTCATTCTGACCAATGTCTATTGACAGAACTAGTGTTATGCTCCAAGCACTGGTGGTCCATCAACCTCTAAGGACTAATATCTGCCATTTGCAACAAACAAAAACTGGTCTGTCCAGCAAACTTTTGTCTATCGTTACCCTAACAAGTACTTTCAAGACAGTATAACAAGGAGTTTTGAGTTGCAGTTATGGCAAACTATTTTCCTGGATTGAATCCCCATATATTTCTAAAGGTGTAGTCCATGATTGTATGCCCATACACCTTTTGTCAAATTCAGCAAATTGTTCCTTCCAGCCCTTCAGCTGTCCTCTCAGTGTTTACCAGGTACCAGAGAATAGCAGGTGCTGTAAACTTTTTTTTATTATATTAGGTGAACAAGAAGATACAATTTACCTAAACTTGCAAACCTTAGTAAGTAAGTCAACAACATAGTCAACAACATAGTCAAAAGTTGAGACTACTTTAAAGACTATTGTAACATGTTGCCTTGATCATTTGAGTTCTCAACATTTAATTCTCATTTCTGCAGTGCACCAAGAACAGCACAGGGAAGGACACGTCCCCTGTGGGGTCAGCATCCATTTAACCCATGGGAAACCAGGGAATGAATCCGTCTCTGAAAGGGCAAGGAGGACCCCCACTGACTCTCTGTTTATGCACGTAGCACTGAATCAGCCAAGCACGCAGATTGTAGCTCTGATGCTCGTGATTGCAGGGATTTGAATAGATTTCTCGGCTGATGATGCCAATTTAATTAAAGATCCGATTAAGATTCGAGATGTTTCAATCAGCGTGATATCTCACACAGCAACATCAACGTGACATTCCTTGTGGGTTTTCACTATAAACACTGTAATGGAGTGAATGGCCAGAACGCAGATTTTTTCTGGTCATTCCAGCTATCAAAGTGGAGAGCAATATCCACACCCATGCTGGGAGACTGATTTGCTGTCACTTTCTGAATGATCCTATATCCTATATCCATACAGATGCAGACTGTAAATGGAAATAAAGAAGGCCAAGATCCTTTTTCTCACCCACAGATTATATCAGACATGGAGAGCAATGATGAGCAATTTGTCGACAATAAAACAAAGTCCACAGTCTACCGTGATAAACACAAACCTGTGCATGAGAAACAAAGAGACAAACAAACAAACAAGCTTAATCAATCAAATTAACCAAATTAAATCCTGTTCAATCCTGTTCACACAGCACGACCCCAGGAGGATGACGGCGAATACTGATACTCTACATTTAATATCATTTGTGCTTCACTGGTCTTAAAACAGGCAATGTTGAGAGCACCATTATAACAGATACACATTTTCAGTGATTCTATGGAGTGTGTGTGTGTGTGACCCATCCATAATTTCCTAGTATAGAGAATGGCCACGTGTCTGTCTGTCCTTGTGATTGGTGGTTCTAAACTGCATCATTTTCAGTGATTCTATGGTGTGTGTGTATGTGTGTGTGTACCATCAATAATAATGTCCTAGTATAGAGAATGGCAGTGTGTCTGTCTGTCCTCGTGATTAGTGGTTTCTAAACTGCATCATGAGCTCTGCATGGAAGTGCGTCCCTCTGGGGTGAAAGAACAGAAAGCGACAGGGATCAATGGAGGATGATTTTCCTCTGGTCCATCTCCCATCAATCACTGCTATTGAACCCTGCGGATGCTTATTGATTAAGTATTGTCTCCAGCACTTTAAGCCTCTTTCACTGGAGGCTCATTCTCACGTCTCATCTGAGAAGTCAATGTTTTGATCGTTCTGTCATTCCAACCATCTTCAACTGTGACACTACACCACACCAGGTACGACTCTAGCTTAAAGACAATTTACACAGGATTTAGCTTCCTTGTCTGGACCATATCTGTCATGAATGGGATAACAAACTATATCATCACACACTTATTGCCTCAAAGATACATAAAGTGTGGGTACTTCCGTGGAGTACTAGAGAAGGGCAGATGAAATATTTTTTATTTTGCTTCAAATAGTGCACTCAAACACATCTACTTTAATCCCCAGCACTACTCATCGGTAAGACGGGTGCACTCTTTGCTTCAGGCTGACGACTTAAAGAGCAAAACACTGCAGAATACTTTTATGGTTCTTTAGAAGCAAAACAGCATGGATATTCTTCCTCCTCAACATCATTGCTTTGCCTTTATGACTCTTTGTTGTCCCTATAATACTGTAATTTAGCATCCCACCTGAAAGCAGTCTGGTAGCTCTGAAGGCCTGGAGTCAGTGTGTGTCTTGTGGCCAAACCAAGCTATGGATCATGAGTCAGCAGGGACACACTGTGGGAGCCATATGTGTCACATTGATCAGCTATTTGTCCCCTCTGTAGTATAGTGTTAGTGTGTGTATTTGTGTGTATTTATGTGCATGTGTGTGCATATGTGTGTGTGTGTGTGAGAGTGTAAGTGTGGAGTAGGAATCCCCATGAGAGTGAACAGGCAGAAGGTGTGTTGCCACCCCAAGTGGAGATGTGTTGCGATGTTACCGTGACCGTGTGAAGTGAATATGCCCCTGTGCTACTGAGCCACAGGAGGTGTGACACACACACACACCCACACACCTCCCAACCTTTCATCCCACCAGCCCTACTCTCACGGGATCGTGGGCGAGCGTCTGCTTTCAAGGCCCCCCTCACCGGGAGCTGACAAAGGTGTTAAGCACTACAGCTCTCCTAAAACATCCTTTGTGACATGTGCTGCGGTGCAAACACCATCGATTGGTCGACACGCTCCCTTTACCAACATATAAACAGTACACACTATATGTACACTATGATACATCTGAAGATCTGTGACAGATCCCAGGTCAGGGCTGAGTCTGTTCCACGGCCAACCAGTCTCTGGAAAAGAGCTGTGTGCTGTCGAGTGGAGGTATGCAGGTGCGGACGTCACTAGCCTATCCTTTTACATACACAGCATTTGTTGCTGTGTTTTCCTCATTTACTGACATTCCCTGACGACACTGCTCTAATGCTTTATGTAAAACACGTGGTTTGTTTCAATCCCACTCAGGCGAACATCCTGCACTTCATGAAACGTGACAGAGAGTCATCACGCACATAAAACCACCCCTCACTCCGTCACTGTTGACGGGCAGGGGCACATTCCTCACTTACTCACCCTAAGAGTGAGTCAGATACATATTGATTCAGCACACAAACACATACACACACAGACACACTGACAGATGTAAACACACACTCACAGACATACTGGACTGAGAGTTGTCAGAATCCCCCAGGACTACCCAGAGCCCATCCCTGGCGCTAGTCTGTTATCGGGGACAGAGATCTCCCGGGCATCTTAGAGACAATGTGTTTCATCTGCTCCTAATTAATGCCTTTCTCCTCGGTTTACTTGGGCTCTGCATAAGCAAGCTCTTCTTTAATTACTTTCTGCCATCGATGGCGTGTTAGGATACAGGGAGGTAAGCAAAAACGAGATCGAATCGGCACCTCCCGTCAGGCAGTGGGTGTGTGTGTGTGTGTGTGTGTGTGTGTAAGTGTGTTTGTGTGTGTGTGTGCGGGCTCATCATGCCGGGGAAGCGCTTAGGCCTCCCTCTGTTAAACATGCTAATTGTCTCGCGTCCTTTGATGATCGATAAAAGTGAAAAGTGAGATGTTCTGATAGAGACTGATTGCTCCTGCAGGGGGTGTTAATGGAGGGGGGAGTGGTGCACTTTAGAGCAGGGCATTAAGGTGTGCCAGAGAGTTTTTAAGGAGACAGACATACACTCATATACACAGACACACACACACACTCATATACACAGACACACACCGAAAACAGGTTTACTGTGTTGGAAATCAGAGAAGTTACTTGACGTGCTTTTGAAACAGTCAGTCTGCCATGTTGTTAAACCACTAAATCTATGGACATGGTGATATTAACAGACATGTAACTATGAAACAGGAACATATTTCTATGCTTTTGACTTGATCTCAGTAAGTCACTCTTAAAACACAACCTTCGAGCTCTCAGCTTCCTCCGTAGTCCATTCCGTTCTGACCCCTCAGCTCACTAGAGCTCCTTAGCAGGGCCTTCTGTGGGGGACGGCTTGCTTGTTTCCACTCAGACTGCCTGGCCTGACTGACCGGCACGCCTGGCTATGCAGACCCACAGAAGCAGCTTAATTCCACATGCGCTGGGACCTCTAGAACAAGCTCCCTGGATTTCTGACTCTTCAATTTTAGCTTACAAACCAAAGAGCAGCTGAAATCTGGCATGAAAGGGATTGGACATCCTGTTGGAAATCCTGTCCTTATTAGAATGATGTCCACAAATACATGAATAATCTGCTGTTTTGTTTATGGCATGAAGAAGAAAAAGAGATAATCACATGAGGTTGCCTAGTGCAGTCATTGTTCAGAATGAGTGGGGTTCATGATGCAGCAAGATGATGAATCATGATGAATACAAACGTCTACTTAAGAATTAAGAATTTCCCTATAGACTGTGCCATGCCGGAGTAATATAAACTTCTACTGACCTTATTTAGCTTACGGCCAAATAGAGCATTAGCTCAGACGCACAGTAAACTGAGATATCAGTGAATGGCGAGGAAGGACGATGATAAAGCAGTTTAAACAGGTGTACTGGCTTTCCATACGACAAGGGCTACCGACACATTAGAGATGCAGCCTGCGATTTGGTTTCACGAAAGGCTGTTGATATTTGAGCTCAACACTCGATACAATTCCACCCATCCCTTCCGTGCTGCTGAAGTTGATTGGCTGTGATTGTTTGTTTTCTATCTGCATAGCCAGTTCCGTGTACGAACAACGGAGTGTTTTTGAGTGCAAACACTGAATGGACAGCTAGAGGACTGTGAGGAGCAATTCACTGATTACAATTGCGGACTGCACCTTTAAAGCCCTGGTTTGTTCCCTGATGGCAGGCCACATCTGTCCCAGGTCAGCGGCCATTTTGACTCCACTGACAGCTTTTTAAATAGAGATAGAACAAGGCTTGAGGAAGCCTGGAAACGCCACTAGAGCCACAAAAGACATCGCACTGGATGGAGAAAACATCCTGCAAACAACAGTAGAAATGTGCTGATGTCATCAGTGTCAGAATGTCCCACTAACTCCTCTTGGTTCGTTTTCAAGGTCAGATGAAAGCCATTTTTGCGATTACAGAGATTAAACCCATAGATAAATATGTTTCCCTTGTTTCATCCACACTCATCTCCGGAATTATGAACACACAGGAGGCCATGCGGTGGAGGTCATCCGGGCCGCTTGGAATCACCAGTCTTCAGTAATGGAATTTCATGGGGATAAATTGACTCATATGCTATCAGGAACACTTGGAAAAGTGAACTAATCCATTCACATTACTGCTCTTGTGTTTCCCAGGCATTTTTGCCACTCTATTTTGCGTGCTTTCAGTCTTTTCCAACCCACACCATTAGGAGTGCTGATTTGAGATTTCATTTTCGCTTTGAGCTGTGTGTGTGTGTGTGTGTGTGTGTGTGTGTGAGTGTGTGTGTGTGTGTAGGGTTAGGGAGTGGGTTCTGGGCTGGTATTTGTGTGTTTGAGTGTGTGTGTGTGGGGGGGGCAGTGTATGTGTGCATGTGTGCGATGTGTGAGGGTGTTCAGCGTGTTTCAGGTGTGTTTGGAGGGCATGTATGATTGATGTTTTTGTGTGTGTAGGTACAGAGAGTGCGTGTGTGTGTGTGTGTGTGTGAGCTACACTTGTTGCTTCCCCTGAGTAGGGTGAGATATTTGAGTGGGAGCGCCGGAATGAGACCCCATTAGATATGCTCATCAACAGCTGTGCACTCTCTGGACAGAAGCCCAGAACTAGGAGTTGTGTGTGTGGGTGTGTGTGTGTGTGTGTGTGTGTGTGTGAGAGAGAGAGTAAACGTGAGAGAGGGCATGTGTATGGGTCTGTTTAAGCCTTGGGGTTGATATGAGGAAATGTGTGTGCATGACAGATGTGTGTGTGTGTGTGTGTGTGTGTGTGTGTGTGTTTGTGTGTGTGAACTGAACCGTGAGTGTGTGTATATATGTGTGTGAACTGAACATTTAGATCTCCAAAGCTTTCCTCTCTCTGGCCTGCTGTTCAGAATGAGCTAACAGGGTCCTGCACTGCCCCAAATCCCCCCAAGAACCCTAACCTACCTCTGAGCAGCACTTACTATAAACACACTCTCACACACACACACACACACACACACACACACACACACACATGCCAGAAAGGCATATCAGAGCAGCGTAATTTATACACAAGGCTGGTTCAAAGGGCTTTACATAAAAGCATAAAGAAGCATTAAGTGATAAGGGCATTGCGTGTAAAATAAAATAAAATACAAAAAAGAAGAAGTTCAGCCATTTCAAGTCGGCAAACTTAAGTCAGTGGATAACTTTTAGCCTGCTTTGAAAAGAGACAAGATAGGGTGTCTTAAATCTTACAGTATGTACACTACATATGGCAGACAATGCATATTCTATAGTGCAATTCAATGATGAATGTGTTGAATGTGTCGACGTCTCTGATCCACCCATAATGTAAGTGGACTGTAGGACTGATGACTCCTTGGGTCAAAAGGAACTTATGTAAAAATATATCAAATCCTCTACAATCCATTAAGAAGTTAGCCAACAATGTCCCGGAAAGCATGCAATCATGCATGCAAGCCCCAGTGCGTGAACAGACACACACACTCTCATACACACAGACACACACAACAGATATACAAGCTTCTATAACACAGTGTAGGCCACCATACGGACATCCAACCCTTTCGCACACGCGCACACGCACACACACACACAAAGCATACAGCCATAAACACACTGTAGCAGGGTAAACTGTCAGCTGTGAAATTGCTTTAGCCTCTACAGGACCATTATGCTATTCTCTAGAGATCTCTGCAATCACACACTGTAGCATGTTCACACAAATACATGCAAACACTCAGGACAGTCAGTGTGTGTGTGTGTGTGTGTGTGTGTGTGTGTGTGTGTGTGTGCGTGTTTATGGGGTAGGGTGGTTGAGTACTCAACGTGTAACACAAATATTTCAATTCGAGAGGGTAAAAACAAAAAAAAACCTTGTGAGTTTTGAAGAGGTACCAATGTGTGCTGAAATGGCATTGAAAATGATAAAATAAAAAAAGCATGTCTACCAAATGAAATAACATTTCACAAGCATACTGTGACGCCTGATTCCCTAATAATTAAGACATCAGCCAAGCGAGGCTCTGCACAAGGCATGTCTCCTGCGCACCCTGCTCTCAGTGGGGCCCAAACCTGGGGGTCTGAGAGGAGCTGAGAGGAGGCAGGGATGGCAGGGGAAGCTACGTAAGGACAAAACAGAGATAATCCAATAGGGAAAGTCATCACTGGGGAGAGAAGTAATCTCTGTCTCAATTGCTGGGCTTTGAAACATTTTCCCGAAACATGCAGGCAGCACGGAAAAGTGCTTGTAGCTGAGCTACTGTGGGAAGTACCCAGTCTATAATGTTTTTTTTTCCTCTCTCTCAAACAGAAAAGCATAAAATTGGAGGGGGAAAATTGTAATGTGATTTTCCATTACTGGATTAAAAAGTGTCTTTCATGGTTGCCTTTCTACTTAAATCTGGAGCTACTCTTAGACTCTTGCTTTCGACCTCAAAATGTCAAGGGGCACATTGAGTTGGCCCTGCCTGAAGTCCACTGCCAGCTCCCCCGAGCTAAGACCATGCACTAGGACCAGGGGCCCATAAGTGAGCTTTAGATAGGTACAGGGCCTGACCCAGTTTTGACTGGGACTGTTCCTTTTGCTTCCCTAAGCCTGGACTTAGAGGGATTTACCAGGTTAAAAGCAATTCATGCTTAATGCTCTTGTGTTGCATGTGTGCTTCATGCACGGCCAGATAATATGAATATCCTTCTCAAGACATTTGGACAAACAGCGGAGAGTTGTGCATTTGTCTGTCAAGCAGAGGAGAGTCAGAGGACGTGGACATGGTCACTGGGCTTTCACAGGCACTAGAGCAGACACTGTAAAGTGAAAACCAGTGTGTCCTCATACAATAACGCCTGTTTGTTTAGCATTTAGCACAGCCGTTTAGCTTTCTTTGAGGCAGTTCAAATGTTAATCTAATCAATGATTCAAAAACAAGCATTAAACTATCCACAGCCAATAGCTCTTATCAATCCCAGTTACAGCTCAACACATCAGCCTGTCAATTCCAATGCGTGATTTTAAAATGAACAACTTTGCACACTTGCCACGTAGTCGGATTCTAGCGCCTCTATAACTTCAATCAAACTAACAGTGGGTACCGTCAGTAATCAACACGGTTGCGGGGTTTTCCCTCGATAAGAGACATGATGAACATCATCCTCGTTGATTAAAAACTAAACTGATTTGGCTGCATGCTGCAGAGCTGGGCTGACAGCGTAGCGTCAGGTAACAGAGCACAGGGCTTAGTCCTGCTCCACGTAACCCGAGGGAGAGGCGATTATGCTAAACTACACTATGTGGGGTAATTGATTGTGGCATCTAATTTATTTTTCGCATCATTTCCTATCACGCTGGAGGTGATAATGCCGGCGATAAGCGCTTAAGCCGGACAGCTGTCCCTCTTCCTCTAATATGGAGCGATTTTCTAAGAGAAAATCCATACATCTATAAATCGGCCTTTAGTTGCCACTACCACGAGGTCATTTGCGGACAGAATTAATCAACTGATGCCGTTTTTCAATTCGCAAGCACTGAAAACAAACAAACAACCCGGCCGAGAAGTAATATTTCCCAGAGCAACACTCAAGAGTTTAACACTGAGGAAATGGTCCTCATCTTGACATCTGCAATGATTCATACTCATTCATCAAACTAGTTCATCCTTGTAGAGTGGCTTGCACAGATGCCACTTATATTATTGGGCTGTGTTCCCTGGGATCTGAGTCCTTGACCTCAGCAGGACTACAGTCTTGCTCTTCAGCATCACCAGTTCAGCAACATGGACAATAAAGATTCACATTTTACACACGACACTGTGCACCATGCCTCCCTGCAAATTTCTATATTTTTATTCATATACTTTTTCATGCCTTTTAAGGACTTGTGTTTGCATTAATGTATGTCATGCCTCCTTAGAGTTTTTTAAGGATTAGTGGGACCCCTGATAAGGAATCAGACATTTTGTAAGTAAGTAGGGGAGGGAGGTTTTGATAGTGTGGGTAAGAACTCCCTCTGAGTGACACCACCCCTACTGGCAAACCTACTCTCCACTCTTGCAGCCCCACCTGACGCTACCCTCTCCCCCAGAGGGGAGGCTGGTGACTGGGCCCGCAGTCAGAGCAAACAGAGCCACAACCTGGGTGATTAAACTTGGCAGCAGCGGTCGCGGCTCTCTGATCAAGATGGATGGATTGCCCAGACACCGGGCCAGTTCTGGTGCTATGTTTGCCTACAGAGGTCAGGTCTAATTAAGAACAGGAGAAAATGAGAAAGGGAGGGAGGGAAAGAGAGAGGGAGGGAAAAAGGGATAGAGAAGGTAAAAGGCACAGCAAGAGGGAGGTAGGGAGAGAAGGATGGATGGAAGAGAGAGGGGAAGAGAGGCAGAAAGGCAGGGAGGACAGAGGAAAAGAGCTAGGGCAGAAAGAGAAGAAGAAAATAAAGACAGAGAAAGAGAAAGCCAGATGAGTTGATGAGAGTGAAAATGGAGAGTAGAATCAGGTTATCTATGCTTCTCTGTGAGGACATCACTACTATACAGTGCAGTTTGAAAAATAATCTAAATTAAAAATGATTAATCGATTACAGCACCGGCCCTGACAGAACCCTATCAGCTGAAGACTCATATTTTCAGTGCATTTAATTACAGATAAGCAAAAATGAGGATTTCCTGATATCACACAAAGTGATGACATTCAGCCCAAAACGTGAATGTTAATGATTCAAAACGTCTTTAGCTCAGCTAAATATACCATGCTTACAACTAAAACTACCACTAAACTGAACTAAATCACACCTTCGACTCAAACTATAACTAAACTGAACTAAATCACGACTTTGACTAAAACTACAACTACTGAAGTAAATCATGACTTCCACGAAACCTTCAACTAAATTGAACTAAATCACGACTTCGACTAAAACTACAATTAAACTGAAGTAAATCAACACTTCTACTAAAACTACCAGTCTGAGTAGTCAGTCAAATATTCAGATGTCTATAATAATGTACACATCACCGATGAATTCTCCTTAATCCAGACAATATGCTGAGAGTGAAGTGAGAGGACTTTACACAATTATGAAATCAGAGTTCATCCAGTACACCGCCAAATATTAATTATAACTGTAGACTTCCAGGAAGCGGAGTGGCAGAACTTCCCCCCTCTGACAGGATTAACTGGGAGAAGTAAATGACACATTATTTCGGAGCGTGAAGCCGGGATTCAGCAATTTCATTTCAGCCGGCAGCTGAAGCACTAGAGTCTGAGGCAGAGCTAGAGCGAGCGGCCGGAGCCAGGCTCTGTGAAAAGTCATTTGGCTGGAGGGCTGACCCAGGGAGCAGATAACCCAGGTCCTCTCACACACACACAGGCATGCACACATTCACTCTCAAACACATGCACACCTGCTTTCTCGAACGCACACATTCACACACACATTCACACACACACACACCACACACACACACACACACACACACACACACACACACGTATACAGACAGACAGTCAGACAGTCAGACACACACACACACACACACACACACACACACACACACAGAGCAGTCCCTCCCCTGCTTGTACTGAGGGGATTACTGTGGAGGCCTGCCCACTGGCCAGAGTCTGCCAGCTTAGAGTTTCACTTCATATTTTATAATGAGAGCACAGAGCAGGCAACACACAGCACTCTAAGAGTGAATATGCCCATGCCTCATCTACTTACTGTAAAGAAAACAGGACAGGACAGGTTAATAACAGATAATACACAGGGAAATAACTAATGGTTGTAATGTTCATCACTGTTTGGTTATGGAGTCAGCAGTGCAGTGTTTGTGCTTCTCATTTAAAATGTCACTTGTGCTAACATACACAGACACACACACCACACACACACACACACACACACACACACACACACACACACACACACACACACACACACACACACACATGTATACAGACAGACAGTCAGACACACACACAGACACACACACACACAGACACACACACACACACACACACACACACACACACACACACACACACACACACACACACACACACACACACTCAAGAATGATGCATGTTCACACTTTAATTACACATAAATTGCACTTATACCACATGAAGTAATGACAATCTCCCATTTATTTCCATCGGTCCTGAGACTCATTGGCCTTCAGGTTTGGTTCTGGATAGTTAAAATTAAAATACCTCTCATGTTGATGAGTACTATCAACCTCTGTTGAAAACCAAAGTAAAGGATAAAAATATGAACTTGTTCATATGTCGACAGGAAGAGGCAAGAGACCAGAGAGAGCGATAAAGAAAGAAAGAGGCTGTAAGAGGTCATGCAGGAATGTTGAGGGAAACAAGCTGTCTTGAACTGTGTCCTGTGAGGCAACAAAGAGGTTGAGACTGTTAAAAAAACAAAAACAAACAAAACAAAGGATTATTAAGATCTGGTGTCCGTAACCGTATAAATGAAAACAGAAATACACATTGAGGCCATATTGCACTCGTCTTCAAGTACAGTACTAGGGGAGAGAAGTTGCCCTGCAAACACTGTTGACAATAGCATGATAGATACAATAGTAAACCTGTTTGAGCAGTAATAATACATCATCATCAGAGAGCACTGAAGAGATTAACCAGGAAACAAAAGAAGTTGCTGTTCATGTGTACAAATACAGTTTTATGAATGGCAATATTGACATTTAGCCTTTAAGCATTTGCAGTATACTTCCTTGTGCGTAGTAACAGAATGGCATAGAAGTTACCAGTGTGAATGTCCATTTTCCCCTTTTCATGTTGGCACCCCTGACAGTGGTAACCTAGCATTTGGCTAAAATGTTTAATAACAGGAGCCCACAGCATCGGTCAGTTTATCCAGAACTCTAGCCATGGCAGAAAGGCTGAGAGTCTGAGAGAAAGAGGGTGGGTGGATAGAGAAATCAAGAGAGAGAGAGAGTGGGAGAGACAGTACGGAAGAGAGAGATGGCTAGATTGAGAAATCAAGAGAGAGAGAGAGAGAGAGAGAGAGAGAGAGAGACACGATAGGGCAAGACGAGAGAGACTGACTGATTGTCAAAAGATTGACAGAAGCTGATAGTAAGAGAAAGAGAGAGAGAGAGAGAGAGAGAAAGAAAGAATGAAGGTGACAGACAGAGATGGGGAGTGTCTCTGAGAGAGAGAGAGAACCAGATGAACAGAAGGGACAGAAAGAAAGGGGAGGTAGAAAAGAGAGGCAGACAGAGAGAGAAAACAAGAGGGACAGACGGAGAGAGAAGATGAGGATAGGATGGATAAATAGAAAAAAAATAGCCAGAGACACACAAATAGGTAGAGGAAAAGTAGCAATAGTATAGAGAGATACAGACAGAGACTGAGGGAGGGAGAGAGACAGCGATACAGACACAGAGATAGAAACAGATCGAGACTGGGGTGTGGGGGGTTAGCCTACGCCTCTTCAGCTTGTTCCAGGCAGGAAACTGACGAGTGCTGAGACCCAGCAGCCCAACATGGAGCTCTTCATCCACAAAAACATCTCATACAAGCTGATCTGCCCCAGCGTGATCGCCTCGGACAGGAAAATCTGCAGACGCTTGCTCCGGGAGTGTGTCTTACTCCTTCTGTGACTGTAAGAGAGAGAGAGAGAGAGAGAGAAGGAGAGAGGGAGAGAGAGAGAGAGGGAGAGGGAGACATGCTGTTATTACTGTTTTACTGTAACTGCTTTGACACCAAAACCAAGTGAGTTGCACTGAGGGAGAAAGAGAAGTGGTAGAAAGAGAAGTGGTAGAGGGAGAAAGAGAAGTGGTAGAGGGAGAAAGAGAAAGATATGTGAAGAACAAGACGACAAAAGGAGGCAGAGTGAGAGATTTGGAGGGAGACAAAAGGAGAGAGAAAATTACAAATAATTAGGGGAAGCCTGCAGAGACAGAGAGAGGGATAGAGAGATATATGGAGAAAGAGAGCTGTGTGTGAATCCAGCAGGTTAAATAAGGCAGGCTGCAGCGAGGCCTAAATGATTCAGATGGGGCTGACCGCTCGCTGATCTGTGCAGAGGTGATGAGGGGTCAGAGGGGACCGCTCACTCATGCATCATTAACATCTCCTACGGTCTGACGAGAGAAAGAGACAGAGAGAGAGAAGGAGGGAGAGAGAGGCAAAGAGAGAGAAAGACAAAGAGAGATGGGAAAGGGAGAGAGGAAGAGAGAGACAGAGAGAGAGAGGGAGGGAGAGAGCGCGAGAGAGAGGAGGACAGGAGGTTGAGGTGAGGCAGATACACTTCACCCTTCTTGATGAACTACACCACACACCAGTCACCTCTTACCTCTGTAGGATTGTGAACTACTAGGCCTCGCCAGTGAACAACCACCTGTGTTATGAAGCTGCCAGACAAGCAGAACACAGGGGGTGTCCTGTTTGATTGAACTCACTAGGCTGCTCCTTTTTACACTCATTGGTGATGACACACTAACCTAAGCTGGGAATGTCACACCACTCTATGTAAGAAATAGTTGACCAGTATGTCAGCTACATGTTGACCAGCGATGGAGAGCACCAAACTCTAACAATGGAGCAAAATAAAAAAGAAACCAAGCAAATAGTTTTCCCATCCCTCCCCCTGAAACCACCTGAGGGGAACTGAACATAACATGTTTCTGTCTGTACTACAATCCACTGAAAAACATGGTGGCCTGCACCGTGTTCATTTTATGGCAAACAGACCAAGTGACAAATTCAGCTGAGTCTGCTGGGATGTACGCCGACATATGAAACTTGATTCCCCTCCCGGGTCAGAATAAGGCCGACAGACTTGAAGAGTTGCAGCCGCAGGCGAAAAGGGGAATTGGGTGCTAAGCTCGCTTTTGGTACATCCTGCCTTAGTGCGGCGACGTGACACATGATTCAGTGTGGCACGGCCATAATGGAGTAGAGTGAACGTGAATTAATCTTGTGCGCAGCGGCGGCGGAGGAGCCACGAGACAGACAGGGTGAGGGGGAGTTACTCTGAGAGACAGATAACCAGGATTCCCCCTCGTTCTCCTCTGCGTGGCGTAGCGTACACCACTGCTGTCAGGGGAATTAAACACTCCACGTGACGCAGCACACAAAATCCTGTCATGGCGCAGGCAGTGAGGGGGAAATGATGAAGTCTCCTTCAGTAGGGCCTGCCTGAAAGAACAGAGAGTGTGTGTGTGTGTGTGTGTGTGTGTGTGTGTGTGTGTGTTGATGAGTGAGTGAGTGTGTGTGTGGGTGTTGATGAGTGAGTGTGCGAGAGAGAAACAGTATGCATTCGTTCACAAGACCTGCTTGAGTATCAGTGTGTGGATGAGAGTCAGAGAGAAATGGAGAGACAGGGCAGAGAGATAAAGCATATGTGTGTGTGTGTGTGTGTGTGTGTGTGTGTGTGTGTGATACATTCTTTCCAAGTCAGTCCCTGTTCAACATCCTATCCACTTCAAATCTATTCCCCTTACCATTAGCAGCCTACACTCTACCAAGCTGACCCAAACGTCTCATTGCTATAGTGAATAGAATCATTCTGCCTCTTGTGATGGAGACATAGCTCTGGGCATTGCCACTGAAGATGTCTAACATTGGAAGATGACATCCTCTTTTCAAAAAGTAGGACAAATGAGAAAGACAGACGGAGAGGCTTATTTCAACAAATCCACGATGCTGAAAAGTTTAATCGTCAAACCGAAGGCTAATTAATCGGAAGTGATGTCTGCGAGCACTTAGAGGCTGAACAGAGGGAAATTATGGAATTAATCTGTGGAGACACAAGAGGGAAGAAACTGTTTTCAAATTCCAAACATTTACAGGCCGTGGAGCACTAAAGAGACTCGCAAATTGTGAAATGCTTCTCTAATTTTGAAGCAAACTGCATATCAAATCTATCTTGTGCTGACAAAACAACGTTCTTAGCGGGAAGACCGTCCAGAAATAATCTCTGACATCCGTGGACCAACCGTTGAATGTATGGGGAGGCAGATAATGGGCATTCCATTAAACGTATGCATGGCTCAGACCTCATCAGTGTGAGCGTGTGTGTGTGTGTGTGTGTGTGTGTGCCGCTAGGAGCAGACGGAGGAGAGCAAGTGTGAAATATTTCGCCATCCTCCCTTTCTTTCGCTCGTTCCTTATCTGGGCTCGGAGCTCAGTGTCAGCAGCCGGGCTGGTAATGGATTTCTGATCTGCATTGGGGTTCTCTGACGGCGTTCAGCTTTAATAAAGAGGCATTGAAGCGCATGACACCCAGTTTCACGAGTGGATGCCTCACTCCTTGTGCGGTTCTGCTCAGAACATCCTTTACAAACAGATGTGCAGCGAACCTCTGTGCACCTCTCTCTCTCACACACACACACACACACACACACACACACTCACACACCAACCCAGCCCTAATTCAACCCCAAACACAAGACACTCACAGAGTTCTTCATTGTGACCATATCAGTGCATCACTGATGACTGCCCTGAGAAGCACAGTATAATCCCAGCATTCACTCAGCCAATTGGGCAGAGAAGTGGAGGGAACAGACCTAGACTAGACAGAACCATGAGGCTGGCTTCTCCTGCTCTCCCTGTGTGTGTGTGTGTGTGTGTGTGCGTGTGTGCCAGGTGTGTGTGTGTGTATGTGTGTGTGTGTGTGTGCTAGGTGTGTGTGTGTGTCTGTTTGTGTGTGTGTGTGTGTGTGTGCGTGTGTCTGTGTGTGTGTGTGTGTGCCAGGTGTGTGTGTGTGTCTGTTTGTTTGTGTGTGTGTGTGTGTGTGTGTGTGTGTGTGTGTGTGTGTGTGTGTGTGTGTGTGTGTGTGTGTGTGTGTGTGTGTGTGTGTGTGTGTGTACCGGGTGTGTATGTGTGCTGCACAGCGTGCGGGTGGTGAAGGGGGTGCTGTTCTGCCTGGGTGATGAGGGGGTCCTGGACTGGGTCGTCACAGACACTCAGTTTGAGGCTGTGCTTGAGAGAGTTGTCTGTGTGTGTGTTTGTGTGTGCGAGAGAGAAAGAGAGAGAGAGGGAGAGAGAGAGAGAGAGGATCTATGTGACTGTAAAACAACAGTCAAAGTTGTTCTGAGAGCGCCAAACAGATATCAAGGATCACAACATGACCTGTGACATGACAAAGTGTGTGTTTTTGTATGACTGATGGTGTGTAAGTGAGTGAGTAAGTGTGTGTGAGTGTGTGTGTAAGTGAGAATGCACTGTTATTGAGGAGCAGCCTGAGGAGCATGTATGACTAAGCATGTGTGTTTGTTTGTGTGTGAGAGTGCAAGTGCATGCAAGTGTGTGTGTGTGTGTGTGTGTGTCTGTATGTTTGTTAGAGCATCTGAGAGCGCTGAACTGTCTCTGGGGAACAGGGTTGGAGAAGAGCACTGCTGTGGGTCGATCGAGATCGAGAGAGAGACAGAGTGAGGGAGAAAATAAGAGAGACAAATATGAGAAAATGAGAAATAAAGAGAGAGAGCGCGAGTGAGTCGAAAGAGAGAGGAGATGAGACGGAGATGATGAGGCGTTAAATGGCTGACAGCTTCTCAGCACATATGGCGGCCTCTCCGGGGCTTTTAAGTGCAGACCACCGGGGGATACAGGGTGTTCAGATCAGTGGCATCGGCTTAAGGACACCTTAATAGATGCACTCCATGGTTGGGTTATTTCTTATATATATTAGGGATTTCAGGCCTATGAGGGCTTGCAAACACTAATGTGTGAGTACTTCCCCCAAGGAAGCAGGATGCTTCACAGCTGCAACCTGGTGTGGTGGGTCAAGGTGAAAACCCTTTGTAAAGACTTACTGAGGGAAAGGCAACACTGAGCTAACTTAACATCTGGTGATTGGATCTGCAATAACAAACATTTACATACATATCTTTGATAACACAATAACCTTTTGAAACAATACTATGCCCCAGTTGGTACCCTTTGTAGAAATATAGCAGAAGAGCAATGGAACACACAAAGCTGTGTGTTATCATGAAAAATATCACAGTACTGAAACCGTATGATATTCTTATTTTACTTGTGTCTGCGGCATATTATTTTAATAGAATATCAAACTTGCCATGCTATAAGGCTTAAGAGACATTCAACACAGTGTATAGTACATAACATGATAATGGTGTTATAACACATGGCTACGGTAACTCTGCTAATACTGTTTAAAAGCTATTACCTACAAATACTAATTCATGACTCTGTTATAACTAGTCCACCACTGTGTTATAACCAATGACTGTGAAAAGCATGCATGCCCATGTTAAAAGCCAGACCACTGGAACGAATTAAACAATGGCAGAGATTTCACCAAATAAGGTAAATTACTAAGCATGCTGCCTGGAATTCTGCAAATCTCGAAAGTGGAATGACACCATGCTGTCCATACTTTTTGCAGTCTTTGATTCTAAGACATAGCTAGAGTGACACACCGCTATTGTTGTGTAAAAGCTATAACCTACAAATGCTAGTTCATGACTGTGTTATAGCATACGTCTACAGTGACCGTGCTATCGCTGTGTAAAAGCTATAACCTAGAAATGCTAATCTGGCCCCAATCTGACTCTGCCACCCTGGCCCTGGCTCATCCCCACCTGGCGACGGCACGTGTGCAGCAGCGGGACATGCTGATGAAGGAGCTGGAGCTGGCGCGGGTCTGCAGGATGGTCTCGATGCCCCGCAGCAGGTCGTTGGTCTTCAGGAGCAGCAGCATCTGCCGGGGGACCCGGTTGAGCAGATCGCTGATCTGAGGTAGGTACTGGGCTGCGTTGGTGCGGATCTCCACATCCTGGCAGACAGACAGACAGGAGGAAAAAAGCTGCTTTCAGAAGGCAGGTGTCATGGGCCTAATCCAACGAAGCACAGATGGAAGAATAGCCCCAGTGAAATGCTCATGAAGGCATCTTTGTTGTTGTTGTTGTAAAGTATTGATAAGTATCAGTATAATGGTTGTAGTGTACCCTGTTATGTTATAATACTTAGGTTCAGTTGTTGGGTATGAGTACTTGGCCACTGTGGGAACCGAGAGCACAAGGAAAATAAAAAAATTTCCTTGTATAAGAACATTTATTTTTCGTTTTTTTTTATGAAAACATATAAATAAAAGACTCTTACTGTGGCTTGAAATAGACAAGACAAACTGTCTGGCTCTGTTCAGTTTTTAACCCTGCAGCCTTTTCGAGTGTTTTAGAATAATGTACCACACACACACACACACACACACACACACACACACACACACACACACACACACACACACCAAAATGTATTCCTCAAGCTATCACTGGTCAAATTCCTGTGAAAAATCAAATTACAGTAACTATAGTTCAATGAGAAAATTAGAGCTTTGTTTGCAAAGGATCATGGCCTTTGCTGTCTGTGACCCTGGGTGACATCAAGTCCTCCTTAAAATCATGCCAATGTTCCCAGGCATATTTATATCGGTAATTAGGCATGTAGGCCTTGCCTGGTTCTTGCTCAGCAGTCTGCAATGTCCAACAGCTTATGATGGGGGAGGTGAGGTAAACATAAATGCTCATCCTGCCAGAGAAGACTGGTTTACACACACACACACACACACACACACACACACACACACACACACACACACACACACACACACACACACACACACACACACACACACACGCACACACACACACACACACACACACAGACCCCAACCCCCCACACACACACACCTCTTGAATAATAGAAGTGGCATCCTTTTACTCACACAAGTGGTGTCCTGATGCTTGAACAACACTGTCCACAAACCAGTCTTGAGACTGAGGTCAAGCTTTTCTGTGTGTTTAGAATAGCTTTACAGGGTCCATATCGGTCAAGAAGACTAAAACCAAGTTGTAATGAACAAAACTTGACACCAACGATGCATCCGTCAACAGACCTCAAAACCGGGAAATCACTTTGGACTTCTAAAGGACTCTGAAAATTACAGCCAAGTCTGTTCCTCGGCACTGTCCCTGACTTTAACTCTTGTGGATAAACAGGCCTCCGTGGGCAATTCCCCGACATGAACAAAGACAGCCTGTCCACCAGAGATCTATCAGCATTGATCCGCCTATTCACCACTGTCTTTTGTGCTGGGGAGCGACAAGGATGAATACCAAGATGACTCATAATAGGAGAGGGTAATGATGACTCAGAACATTGTCCATGTTTTCTTCAGAAACGAGACAAGAGGGAAACATTTCTGATCATTGAGAGCCAAATAACAGAGCAGTGTCTGCGGTTGGCATTATTAGCCTGACTGATCGACTTTAGAATGCACTGCATGTTGTGCCATGATGTGTTCTGGATGGTCAAACTGCAAAAGAACAACAGGGCATGGCTTTGATGAAAGGAACCATGTGAACAACATTACAAAAAATGCAACGGCAGCTAACAAGCAAATCATTCAGTTATTTGTTTTTCGTTTAGTTTGTACGATTCCTTCCTTTATTACTGCATCATTAAGGTTGACATTTTTGGTTTGTCTGTAATTTGCTGGTATTTCTTCATTTCTTTATTTATTTCTGGTCCCTCTGCACGCATACCAACAATGACAAAACATTGATGCATCGCCCTCTCCCTTGTAGGCATGTTAAGAAGTAATGAAAACAAATCTTTGTCTTGGCCTTCTGGACAGTGCGGAGCAGTGCCACCTGCATATGGATCTAGAGGCTGGCTGGTATCTGTCTGGCCAAGAGCTCCAGGGTTCACTAGATCTCACGGAGCCAGGAGCCAGAGGATGTCTGGGATGGGCGATGAGCGAGACGGGCATTAAAGCGCAAAACCCTGTAGGGCCTCGGTAGGGAGGGAGTCTGTCTGTGTGTATGTGTATGTGTTAGAGAGAGAGAGAGAGAAAGTGTGTGTGTGTCTGTGTGTGTATGAGAGATAGAGACACACACAGAAAGAGAGGCTAAGTGTGCGTGTGAGAAAGTGCCTCGGTGTGTCTGTGTGTGTATGTGTTTATGAGAGAGAGAGAGTGAGAGAGAGAAACAAAGAGAGAGAGCGTTTGTGTGTGTGTGTGTGTGTGTGTGTGTGTGTGTGTGTGTGTGTGTGTGTGTGTCTGTGTGTGTGTCTGGAAGGAGGTGGGCAGGGGGTTGGTGGCCAGACAGCTGTTGTGGCCCACGAGCCAGGTGTGTGCTGCAGGGCTGCCAGGGTGCCCAAAAAGCATCCCTGTGGATGCCAAACACATGTCACCGGGGTAATAGACAAAAGAGGAGAGCCAGGTTGTGCCAAGCCTGGACCAGCACAGGACAAAACAGAAACAAACACGCAGTCTGACCACTGGGATGAATGAGTCACAAATGACACTTCGTCTCGGTTCAATTTCAACAATCTGTAACACACAGAAGAGTCCGTTAAATAGCTTTGTGGACAGCATATTTGCCTCCTGAAAATGATTTTCCACTTTTTAAGTGTGTTGGCGTCATCTCCACAGACTCTGAGCCCAAAAAACCCAGACCAACACATCCTATGATGCAGATATTAGGTGCAGGATAAGAGCCTCTCCATCTTCACACAGAAAAGTTAGCCACATATTGAAGTCCTTACATCTGGCAGGTAAGAATCCAGAGAGGTTACACACCCCAGCACAACTAATGCGGCCCAAAAAATCTGTCCTGATAAAAACAACCAAATCAACTCTCCTTACCAACCCAGTCTGGTTAAATGGGTTTTGCAAAACTCTTTGTGCCTTCTTAGAAAGACCATAATTGGTCACTTGACATTTTCCCTTCAACCCGCCATTTTAATACCTGATTGGTGCACTGTGACTGGAAAGCTTAGCGAACATGTAAAAGCTACATTTTTTAAGTTCATTTATCCCATAATCCTTAAATCTCTATCCCTAAAATTTGAAGAGGAGGAGGAGGATTAGGGGGGCAAATTAAGTGGATTCAAGTTTGCTGTTGGCTGCGTGGGGTTTACAGGGAACATCACTATGACAAAGTGAAAAGTAAAAAAAAAAGAACCCCTAAAAAAAAGACATAAATAGGACATGAGCATCAGGAGACAACGCCATGTACATCTATGACCTGTGTGTGTGTGTGTGTATATGTGTGTATATGTGTGTGTGCGTGCATCAGACCTGATAATCCCTACAGCAGCACCAACAAAGCAGGATGAGCAAAACCTGTGTTTTGGCTCACGCCAGCTCTTCTCTGTTTAAGAAACACTCCTACCACCCCTCCCCCCTCCCCCCAGACTAATGCCTCGTCTGTTCGGTTGTGCTTGGCTGCACTTTCACTTCCAAACATCGGCCCGTGCCGTGGACGGCTTCCATTTCCCTGTCACATTAAAAGTCCTCCGACGCGCCCCGGCTCCTTGCTCGCGGATTTATGCGATGATCTACTTCTCCGTTCGCTGGCACGAATAATCGTCGTCTGCATCTCCTGACAAATAGAGGGGCTGTTTGTGAAAGAAATTATGTGCGCTTCCACCATAAGTTTCTCCATTTTATGCTCTCCATTTGTAAAAACACACAGTGCATTATCTGTGGGCCCAATGCATTATTTTTATGTCCCTGTGATGTATTTGGCCTCGCCGGTCCCCTACTCCATTCTTTCCCATGCTTTTTCTTTGAAGTTTTTTTCTGCACGTAGGCGTGTGCCCCCACATCAAAGATGTTGCAGTTTTAAAGGAGCGAGACATTTTTTTTGGTCGAGGGCAAGTCATCACTCTTCTCCCATCGATGGGGTTTGTCCTCGGAAAGCACTTGAGGAAATGTGCCATTTGGTTTTTAAAAGGATGGCAGGACTCACTCAGACCCAAAGTGACAGAAACAGCTCGAGACACATGCAGTACGACCCTGAAGCCTCTTGTCTCACAGACACTCCAGTTACAGTGAATCTCCATCAGCACTGTATTCTGACAACCTGACGGATACAAACTCAGGAGCCCTCTTTTCAGCCGACGCAACCTCTTTCACTGTTCCTTCACTCTTCCGTTTTTTTAATTTATTTGTTTTTATTTCTAATTTCTCCTTCCTTCTCTCGCCTTCTATTCCTCTCAAATACTCTCCATCTTCCCTCCAAAGACGGTCAAGTCTTCCATTTTAGCCCACTAGACTTGATGTTTTCCTCTGGGGGCCTTCAGAGATACAAAAAGCAGCACATGACTGAGTGGCCAGTGGTCTCCATCCTTCCCACACCCTCACTAAATTATCTTCCATCCAGAAGCATATCGATTAATACACACAATACCCCCTCAGAATACACGTGCACTATGACAGGAACACAAAGCCTACCATGATGAAAGGGCGGAGAGAAACGTCAGGGTAAGGGAGGGAGAGATATATAGAGAGAGAGGGGAGGGGGGGTGGTCTGGTGTTAACGGCAAAGCAGTGCACTGTTTGCGTGGTCAGTCTGGGATATCCTCTGAGGAGTTGCGGAGGAAAAGGAGCAACAAACAGATGGGCTCCTCTCACGGAGCGCTAGGACACACCATCACTCTCTCTGTGAGTTAGTCAGCTGAATCCCAATGAAGAGAGGAAGAGGAGGAGGAGTAAGTGAAGGGGGAAGAAGAGGAGGAGCAAGTGGAGGAGGAGAAGGAGGAAGGAAAGAAGGAGGATGAGGTGGTGGAGCAGGAGGAGGAGGATGAAGATGAGGATATGGGGAAGAGGGGAGGATCAATCCCAACAAGCCCAGGCTGGGGATTCCACGCAGGGACGTGGCGAGAGGTGTGAGCAGAGGCAGATGTTCAGTGTGTGTGAACAAGCTGAACACCAGCATGGTGTGGCTAACAGATGGCAGGCTCTGTACCAGTGTTTACATGGGAAGGACAAGGGGAGCTGTGCAGGGGCCTGCAGATCGAGATTAAGATGTGAATGTTCAGATGATGCAGGAGAAAAATCCAGTGCAGTCCAGAGAGGAAATAACCATACAAGACACAACACAAAAGCACACACACAAACACACACACACACACGCACCTGTATAAACACTCCATACATTATTTATCAGTATATTAGTTTCATCATGTAAATAAGAGTCTGTCTGCGTCTCTGTGCCCTTAGATGTGAGAGGCTGTACACAACCACAGCAAGCTGGTCTGTTGATATGTATAAAAAAATACACTAGTCATGACAAGCATTGGGCAATGGTGAGAAAAAAAATCGAGTGTGTTCACTGCTGGGTCCCATACAGTATGCTATCTGACAAGCACGGACCATGGCGGCAGAAACACACGGCTTTCTTACCCCCCGACAGGGAGTTAGGCCGATAGCCACTTAATTCTTTATACACAAGAAATTGATTTAACTTGCTTACTGAGAGCTTGCGTCATCTTGGAGGAAGCGGGACTATTTTCAGACTGGCTCACTTGACAGTAAGCCTCACCCGCTCGCCAAAGCTGAGTTTCTTACAGCTGTCCACACACTCAAAAGCATTACTGTGTGTGTGTGTATGTGTATGTGTGTGTGTTTGTGTGTGTGTGTGTGTGTGTGTGTGTGTCAAAGAGAGCATGGGTATGTGTGTGTGTGTGTGTTTGAGGGGCTTATACTCTTGGTTTGGCTGAGTGTGTATTCAAACAGCAGAGCCCAGTGGCCTGTGGCCTCTTTCTCTCCTTCTCTTAGGGCGGCTCTGTTGCCAGGAGACAGTATATTCTGGCAAAAAATTTGGCTCTGATGTGGCAATAAAATATCCATTTTTCTGACTAACAGGTGTAATATTTGGCTCCAAGCTGGCAACAAAATATGTATAGACTAACAGGTGTAATATTTGGCTCTACGCTAGCAACAAAGTATGTATTGTTCTGACTAACAGGTGTAATATTTATATTTTCGAATGATGCTAGTTAGATAGGTATATCATGATTATAACGTTGTTATAAAATGTGATCTTGTAGTGTTATAAATATTTTTCAGAGCATGGTGGAATGACTGTATCCCACATCCAAATGCATGCACAGCTGAAAAGCTCTGTTGTGGCTTCAATTGTGCAGGGTCTTATTACATTAGTTACAGGGTATAAATATAACATGGTTCTATTTATATGTGAACATTTTGGTCTTAGGTTCATTTTGGGCTTTGGCTGTTACTTGGTGTGTGTGTGTGCACGCGTCTATGTGTGTGTGTGTGTGTGTGTGTGTGTGTGTGTGTGTGTGTAGTATAGAGTATGAGTATTGTACATATGGGCAAGGTCTCACTGGTCCTAGAACACCCTCTGTTTGGAACAGTGAGGTGTGTGTGTGTGTGTGTGTGTGTGTGTGTGTGTGTGTGTGTGTAGTGTCTCCCTCTTACACACCGCACAGATCACAAATGACATCAGCATGAACAGCTTTCCCTTGGGACAAACACACAAATGCAATTATAGTTGTGGGGGTTGTGAGTGGGTCCACTCTACACTGGCCTGTCCAAGCACTGGCTATGGGAGCGGCTTGAGCTGGCCCACACTAGAGAAACAGTGAATGGTTAGTGCCTCAGGCTCCAGGGAAAAATTACTTCTTATTTCTCGACCCAGTCAGGTTAAAGGAAGCTTCAGCAATATGTTTTTTCCACAGAGTTTCAGACGTTAGCGATGTCCGCTATCATGGATGGCGGAATGTGTCTGTGCGTTTGGGAGGGAATTGGAAAAGGCTATTTAATGGAGGCAAGTGTAAATGCACCACTTCATCTCTGAAAATAGCCACGCACGCATGCACACAGACACACATACAAACTCATACACACAGGCTCTCACAAACACTTACAAACCTGCTTCTCTGAGCTTTGTACAACAGCTTCACTCACAGAAATCACATACACTAACATATATTACATGTCACTAAGTAGTAAAGTCGCTATAATTCAAGGTCAGTAAAGGTCAAACTCCTTATAGTCAGGTAAGTGAAACGGTTTCAAAACTGGACAACTCAAAGGGGGTGGGGGTGTTGGGGGGGCAATCTGCCATTCAAAAATACCCTGAACGATAACACAAAAGATGTGATTACTCACCTGCTAATAACCCTCATGGACAAGGAGGCACTAAAAGGCCTGTAATCATCTTCAGCTAAATGCATCATTTGTAATTATAACGGCCTGTATAAGAGAGGGCTACCTTGTGCATGCTGTGTGAGGGTAGGCAAACAGCTGACAGAGCTACTGGACGGGCTCTAGTCTGATCTCTACGTCATTTACTTTGTTATTTTCTTCTTATTTGTTATACTTTTTCTTACATGTATTTATTTATTTATATTTCATTTCATTCTTAATAATTTTTCGATCCATTTTTGAACTGACCGTCAATGTACTTTTAACTGAAGCCACTCAAAATAATTTCTTATTATTTAATCAACGGACTTTCATTTGATTGTTTGAACCACTCTGGGCTCCTGCCGGCAAGGTGCCATAGAAAAAAAAAATGTGTGCACGAATGATGAAGCCGCTCGGTGTGAGTTTCACAGGGAGAGGGCGGCGGGAAGGGAAAGGGTTAACTCAAGCGGATTCACTTCCATTACTCTAGAAGGCCTCAGGGAGCGGCATTTTCACTTAGCATTCTCTGGTTCAAAGCTCAATACTTACTTTTTCATTTCAGAACAAACTCAATTTCAGATAACGGAAGCGAGCGCCAACAATGAGGATGTGATTGTGACTCCAAAGGAAACCTCTGGAGGTACGTGGTGTTTGGAGGACAGACTTCTCCATCAAGTCAAGGGGATCAATTTAAAATAGGGAAGCTTTTTGTCAAAAAGAGGAAGAAGAGAAGAGAGGAAAGAGAGAGCGAGAGAGTGAGCGAGGGAGGGAGAGTGAGGGAGGGAGAGAGAGGGAGAGAGGGAGGGAAAGAGAGGAGCGAGAGAGAGAGAGGGAAGGAAAGAGGAGAGCGAGAGACAGAGACAAAAAGAAAGAGGACTGATAAGAGAAGCCAGGGCCTCGTTAGTGACACACGTTAGTGAGATATATAGAGTAAGACAGAGCGACAGAATGAATGCAAAGACAGAGAGAGAGCCACAGAAGAAAGGAGAGGGAGAAACTGATGGGTTAGAGAGAGCCCATGAGAGGTGGAACCACAGCAGTGTGTAACTAAAGCATTAAGGCCCTTAAGAGTCCAATCTCCATCGCTCCACCCTGGAGATATGACAAGCTGGCATTTCTCTGTGTGCCGCCTATCTGATGGCGCTGGGCATTAAGCGCTTGTGTTAGAATGCAAAATCAAAGCAGTGGATCAGGCAAAGTTATGTAAGGGCTATATGCATTAAATGACATGGAGATAGCACACTACGCAAGTACATGAAAAACTGTGAAGGCTCAAAGACAGGGGAATACACAAAAAAAAAGGTTTCAGCTGGATAGCTCCAATGACAGTGTGTGATGCCACGTTTCATAGGGGCGTCTTCATCGCGTCCTAATGACGGACACAACAGACTTTGGTTGTACTTTTTAACCAGCAACAGTGACTCCTATATGTCTTATTGTACATCACCACAATACAATCTAAACTGGTTTATCTTGGCTGGTGTGCATTGAAGCACTTGGGTGCACACATATCGCTGAAACCACGCCAAACATTTCACTAATTAATTTAGCTGTTGTTCAAAATCTTTGCTTTATTGTTGTTCAGCCAATTCGCGAAAGTTGATTCGCCAAAGTTGCCTGAGAGAAACGTCCGTCACAGGAAAACGATGAAAACTGAGACAACATTAGATAAAATTGACATAAAGCTGAGTGTAAAAAAATGGTGAAGGCTTGCGACTATCCAGGTTGTGGCAACAAAGATGATGGTGAATCGACTCTCAGTTTTCATCGTTTTCCTGTGACGGACGTTTCTCTCAGGCAACTTTGGCGAATCAACATTGGCGAATCAAACAGGTAGGCCCTAGCTGTGAGGTTGCGGTGTCGCGCGTACTGAAAATAGGGCCAAGTGATAACGAGGTGTGACTTTTTCCACTACCATGTTTTTGGGATGCAAATATATCACTCTTTTGAACACATAATGTTTTGGGAAGAGAAACGTTTTATTTTGCTGGGTCTAGCAAACCTGCCGGACTACTTTTGGCTTGACCAAAACTGGACGAGAACTCTGCTCACAGGACGCTGCCGGGGGTAAGTCAGCGTGATTGCATGACACTGGTCATGGGGATGCCATACAGATTCATGTCAAAAATCCCAAACTATCCCTTTAATAGGGGAATCTGCAAGACTACGGATAAAACAAAGGATTATCTGCTTAAATTAAAGGCACTAACTAACCAAAGTACTATTGGGTCTTTCTAGTTGATTTTGATGGGACTTGGGAATCAATGGGAGGGGAGAGAGCAGTCCCCAGAATTTTTGAATAAACCAGACTGGTGTGGGTTATACAGTATTGGCTCACTGGATTTGTTTCTCCTGATACGCCTGCAGGAGTGCAGGAGTTTTGCTGGTTCATTTAGATTCATTATTGGGTGAGATAAATCTTTTTCCCTTCTTTTCCCCCTGGAAGTTTTGCTGGGGCTCTTTGCCTTCTCTTTTGGCTTGGGGTTTTTAAGATTTGTTTTTGGGCTTTTTATGAGTTTATTTGACAGAACAGTGAAGATTGGGACAGGAAATGAGAGGGAGAAGAGGTGGGGAGTGGACAGGAGAAATGACATCGGCCCGGATTCGAACCTGTGTCCTCCTTAAGCGTCATGCCCGAATGTGGTCAGCAGGGGTGTAGTGGGAGTGGGACGCGGGGGGACGCCGTCCCCCCATTGATTTCACTCGGGTATGTAAAAAAAAAAAAAATCACTATACAAAAAAAAATTGGACGAGAGACGTTCCATGAATGGATATCACAACTCGGACTTTTCACAATAATAAATTGGGACAATGGGAAGATTCTATACCGTTGAAACCAACCAAAGTTGAAAATGCACCTGTTAAAAACACACCTGCCACTCGGCCTGGGACTACGACCGAACACCACCCGTGGCCGTGGGGATATCCTTTACTAATACCACTCGTGCTAGATTGCTTAAATATATTAACACTAAAGGTCTATATCCCTCGTACGGGATATTTTTATTTTTGAGTTTTCGTCTTAGAGACATAAAAAGAACAACCATGGAAACATTGAACCCTTTTCTAATATTATTGCTGAGGTCTTCTAGAATAGAATCATATATTCCATTGAAACATGCCATATAATAAACAACTTACTAACCTAGTAAGTTGTTTATTATATGGCATGTTTCATTTAGTAAATAAACGGTAATTGTGAATCGAAAACATGTCGTTTTGCTGTTTTGTTGAGTTCTCAAGTCTTCTCACGACTCCATTTGTTTCAGGTGTTGCCTAGCAACCTATTACTTCGGACAACATGGATCTGATCAAATCAAATGGCTTTAATTTCAACACAAAGTAACAACACAAGTGATTCAAAGTTTTTAGTCCTCCGTTCCATTTTGTTTTGTATTTCTCTCAGTGTTCACATTTTTCTGCTCAATTATGAAGTTCATAATTTTCATCTGGATTGTAAAATGATCGCTTTCCGGTGTGTGCGCGTGCACGTGGGATTCCCTTTTTGGTGACGTCACATCTAGCGTCCCCCCACAAAAAAAATCTCCACTACACCACTGGTGGTCAGGGCTACTGTTTGCGCCACAGTGCCCCCCCCCCCCCCCCCCCCACCCCCCCCCCCCCCCCCCCCCCCGTGGGTTGAGACTTTGACAGCAACCCAAATCTTCTTTCTTTTTTTATGGCTTGATACATGCAGGCAGCGGGTATTTTAGTTTGTCCACTGTTAGCGGTGATAGCACTCAAAGATATTGCCCCTAAATACTACTCTTTTCACCTCCCTCTACTCTCTTTCACTTTAATACATTCCTATCCCATACCATTTCAATGAATGCACATTTACTAGAACCATAGTTTCCGTGTTTCTGTAGAAATGTGTTTACTAGAGCCTTTTTGAGAGTGCTCAGGATCTCTGGTTGGAGTGAAGGTTTACAATTCAACAAGACAATGACCCGAAGCATACCTTCAGGAAAACACAAGGGTAGCTTTGGGAATATTCCCGAGCTGTGAAAGTCCTGGAGTGGCTCAGCCAGAATCTGGCCCTGAACCCAATGGAGCACGTCTGGAGAGACCTGAAAATGTCGGTACACCGACACTCCCCATCCAACCTGGATGAGCTTGAACGATTCTGCCAAGAATAATGGGAGAAACTTCCAAAAGAAAGGTGTGCCAAGCTTGTGGGATCATTCCCAGAGACTGTCATTGCTACCAAAGATGCTTTAACCAAGTACTACTACACACTTATGTAAATTGTACATTTCATAATATTACTTTTATTTTTAATACATTTACAAATCACTCCAAAACTCTGTTTTTGCTTTGTCATTGTGGAGTATTGTAAAATAATGTAATCTATTTTAAGATGAGTCTGAAAAATGTGTAACTTGAAAGGGTCTGAAAACATTCCGTATGCACTGTAATTATGAGGGCACTGATGATTCATGCTGTAAGATCATCAGCAATTACACTGAGCGAATTGAAAGTGAATTTGGGTTCTGGGTTTATAGAACCCGTGTTTTCCTAAATCAGGATTTAACCAAAGTGTTCGGTCCTTTGTTCACAGTAAAACTACCCTATGTCTCGTGTTTGACCCACATTGGGCATTTTCACATCACTACCATCCTTCAATCTAGCAAACTCAAACCACCCATAGTGTTATCCTTTCATGGACTATACGTGGTTCATGGTTTCTACTGGTGGCTATTACAAATGTTCCAGCGACAGAAACTAGCGGCCTTATATTTATATACATTTATGCAAATCATTTGTATGAATTTGTTGTATATGTCATTAGTTGGTAGGCAATTCTGTGGCGATACTGCTTGTAGCCATACTCTTCTGAGCAGTAAGCATCCTATAAAAAACTGTGACGTCAAATACATTACATTACATTTAGTCATTTAGCAGACACTTTTATCCAAAGCGACGTACAAAAGAGAGAATAATCAAGCTATGAGCAATAGAGACCTACTGTAAGAATAAATACTATTTTACATAAGAAATAAAAAAGTACAGGAATGTAACTACTGTAAGTGTGAGTTAAGTACTAGTTAGAGGAGATAGCATCACAGGAAGGATAAGGAGCGCTAGAAAAAGGAAGAGAAAGGGAGAGGAAGTGCAAGTAAGGAGAGGAGGTGCTCTCTAAGTGCTAGGCAGCTCGTTCCACCAACCTGGAACTACGTGGAAATACAACGGCTTAAAACTATTTGAGATGAAAGAGAATTATTTATAGTACATGGATACCCTTTAGTTAATGTGTCTGAAATGCCACTATAGAGATGAACACAGACTTTTGCCTTGAATACCACCTTTTTGCTGTAAGAAGCGTGACCTGCAGCTCTCCAAAATAAGCACAGGAATTAAACTTATCTGAGAGGCTTGAACGAAGAGAAAACACCTTTTTCTGCAGTACACCACCAGAAGAAAGGAAAAAAAGTCAACAAGAATGAAATCTGTGAGACAGAGACAAGCTGTGCCTGAGTGATTTCACGTGTTTTCCAATTCTTTGGCAAAAGAGTGGATGCATTCTCTGAAAAGGCTCTGTCTCTTTCTCTCTTTCTCTCTTCCTCCCTCCCTCTCTGTCTCTTTCTTTGAGCTGTGTTGATTGCAGCCTGCTATTCAACCTCAAAGCAGGCATTCCCACACCGCAATACATGTAAATTGCATTCATTTCAATTCAGTGGTGATGATCTTGATTTTTGTTCCTGTTTTCTAAGAGCACAACAAACAAAATGGAGCGGAGTGCTTGGCTTGCAAGAAACGGCAGTTTGATCAATTTTTAGCTCCACCATTTTGCCATCTCACAATAACTCCAATTAGGGGAGAATCTGAGTCACGCCTGACTGGCCTTTAACGAGCCAAGCATGTAATTAGACTACAACATGTAATAATCCGTGTAATGAGGAATTCATACTGCACCGCAACCCAACAAACCAAGGAGTCTGCAAGATATATGGAGAGAGATAAGATGCTTAAGGCATAGGGAGAATCACCGAGATATAGCCCACAATATACCCAGAGAAAAGCACAGAGGCAAAGCTAATTTTGGGGTGCACAATGGCGGTGGGCTTACAGGTGGGGACGTTTGTATGGTTAGGTTATAAGGAGTGTTTGTATGAATGTGTGTGTGTGTATGTGTGTGTGTGTGGGGGAGGGGTAGGTAACTATGGAAGCCACTACATCCCCCCTTTTCCCCGTGCTTTTTTTTATCATTTTTATTATTATTATTATTACCTCCAGCAAGGAGGTTATGCGATCGGGTCCCTTAATTTATTTATTTATTTGTCCGTCTGTTTGTCTGTCTGTGGACAAGATTTCTCAGAAACTACTGGGCGGATCTTTCTGAAATTGGTCCTGGGACATCCCCATTAAAATTCCAGGATGATCCGGATCTGGATCCGGATCTTTGTTTTCACACCTAAAGTGACATTTCTCGAAAACCAATCACCGGATTTTAATGAAATTTACAATGAATGTAGACTTTGGCCTATTGTTCAGATGAACGTTTTAGATCTTGCTTTACTATCAACGTCAACCCTTGCTTGAGGTCAGAAATCTCCGATTGCTCTTGTTGTTAATATTATTATTATTGCTGATATTATTTATATTATTATTATTATTATTATTAGTAGTAGTAGTAGTAGTAGTATTGATATTATTATCATGATCATTTTTATTATTTTAACAGGCTGCACTTTGTTTTTCAGGAGTTGGCCAGCACTGAGGCATGTCCCCCGTAATGAGCCCTCAGACCAGCACTTCAGCAGGAGCACTTATGAGCCCAGGAGATCAAACACAGCTGAAGGGCCTCCGTCACCGCTGCCCGGAGACACTCGCCATGGTGATGCAATGTAAGACACCCATTATAGAGATGCTCCATAGTTGCACTATCAGACACTAGCCATAAGAGACTACATAATGAGTCACATAGTATTATATATATGTATATGGATCACACTCATCATAGAAACTGACTATAAGACACTCATTATAGAGATTCCCCATAATGCAGTCAGCATGGTGGAAGAATCTATCATGTTCCATGTTGTCATGGAACCATGGCATCCACAGCAGCTTGGCTAATCAACATACTGCTCACTGAGCTGTTCCATCCAATGTCTCTCTTTATCAAACAGCTGTTTACTCTAAATATTTAAATGCCAAACACATATGTGCTATAAGCACGTATATTATTTGCTTACATTTAACTCCACTGTGTCATCACACACACATATTGTTTAATCAAGACTCTACCAGAAAGCTGTGCCAACATTTGATTTGCTCTTGGAATTGTGTATGTACAATAAAACTTGCCTCTTTGAAATGTGAAATAGCTTTCTTTTTTTCCCTTTAAATGGAAGTCTTCAGCGACTGTGTCACGCCTACAGAACTGGGAAGAACACAGAGAGACCACACGGGGCTGAGGAGAGGGGTGTGTGTGTGTGTGTGTGTGTGTGTGTGTGTGTGGGGGGGGGGGTTATGGTTGGGTTGGGGGGGCACCCCTCAGGGTCTGGAAATGACAGAGTGAGTGTACCCGAGTATCCTGCTGCTTCTCCCAGAGACTGTGGGAACGAATGGAATGCATTAATACTGATGATGTATGACACTCTGCTATGAATGCTGATGTTTTTTCTGCTTTTCCTTTTTCTGATTCTTTTTGTCCCTTTCTTGAGGGTGAGGGGGGCATATGCTGTAGTTGAGGGCTTCACCAGTCAATCACAGACCCAACATGG
Source organism: Sprattus sprattus (assembly GCF_963457725.1). NCBI lineage: Eukaryota > Metazoa > Chordata > Actinopteri > Clupeiformes > Clupeidae > Sprattus > Sprattus sprattus. Next base: position 17,336,093 of record NC_137911.1, read on the forward strand.
GAGGTGGTACCACTGAGGATGAGAGAAGGGTTACATCATGGTTTTGGATCAGGTCTAGCTCAGAACCACAACAAATCAGAGCAGATGTATATATATATATGTACAGTCCTGCTCACCATTGTTGGCACCCCTAGTAAATATGAGCAAACAGGCTATGAAAAAATATGTCTTTGCTGTTTATCCTCTTGGTCTTCCACTCAAAATATTCACAAAAATCTTACCTTTTTATTGAAGTAAAATTATTGAAAGAAAAAAAAAACTGTTGACATTAAATACATATTTTGCCCCAAAACATGTGTGCCACAATTATTGGCACCCCTTAATGTAATTTTCTGTGCAGCCTCCATTTGCCAAGATAATAGCTCTGAGTCATAAATGGGGTGCCAATACCTGTGCACACATGTTTTGGAGAATAATTTCTATTTAATGTAAGATTTTTATGAAAATTTTGAGTGGAAGACCAAGAGGATAAACAGCAAAGACATATTTTTTCATAGCCTGTTTGCTCATATCCATTAGGGGTGCCAATAATGGTGAGCAGGACTGTATATACTATATATACAGTATGTGCAGTCAGTCACAGACCCAACACGGTTGGTGGTAAGGTAGAGGATGAATTCCATTCTAGAGTTCTAGTATAGATCTTATTTGCAACGTACCTCAGTGGAAGTATTTGTACTCCACACTGAGGCACTTTGTTCAACTCTAAATCTTTTTTAGTTGATTGTATTTTGTGTTGTTATATGTTGTCGCTCCTGGCACCAGGAGTGGCGCTCCAAATTTCATTGTATGCATAGCTATCCAATAAGAGTAAAGGCTTGCTATCTATCTATGATCTGCCCCTGGTGTCCCACTGAACCACTACAAAATCCTATCCAGAGCCCAGATTAAATAAGACGCATCACATCTACTCTGCACAGTGATTTAACATGTACTGTCTCCTATGGAATGTATTATCAAACAGCCAGTCTCTCTCTCTCTCTCTCTCTTTGTGAGCAGGGTTGCTTTAGTGTGCCCGAACCTCAGACACATCTCTCTCTCTGTCAAATCCTCTCTCTCTCTCGCTCTCTCTCTCTCAGTCACATCCTTTCTCTCTCCCTCTCTCTCTCTCTCCCTTTGACTTTAGCTGTGCGTTAAGTGCACTCACACTCGTCTGGCTAAAAGCAATAACACCAATTACCTGGCGAGCCTCACTCAACGCTCCCCTCACCTCTCTGTGCGGCACAGCACATTGCGGTACGGTAACGCACACACACACACACACACTGCAAACTGCCACTCCCTGAGTGCTCTTCGGCCCTAATTGAAAAGGTGATGGTGGAAGCATTAATAACGACAGAGAGAGTACAGGCGCGGACGATGGACGGCTCTGTCAATCAAAAGTCGAGCGCGTTCCAGTTCTCAGTGCTGCTGGCAGTCATTACTGTGATTGGTAAATACAATCTGTTAGATAGCGGCTGATTGGAGGAAAGGTACCAGTTTGGAGCTGCTTCTGATCAGAGTCAGTTCAATTAATTTTATTTAATTCGTAGTTATTTACACAACACCACTAACAATGTTCTTATGTTAAGGTGCTTTACAAGGGGACACACAAAAGACTCAGTTACTTCCTGGTGACTTGGGGGAGCTTGTTGAGTTTCCTAAGAGAGGGAGAGAGGGGCTGATGGTAGACGAAACGAATCCCCCTTTTAGTCTCCCCTCCTCATCTTAAACACCTGTGACAGCCGTCAACCAGGTTTGGCACAAGCCGTCAACCAGGTTTGGCACAAGCCGTCTCCATGACTCCATGACTTCGCAGAGAGAAAAGAAATCATCAAATGTGGGGATCTTGTTTTGTGTCTACTGGCGGTGGTGATGAGTGGATGCGGTTTGGCAACGGCCCCGAGGACCTCCCGCTAATCACTGGTGTTTTATTTATTTATTTTATTTTCCCAAAGCCCTTTTAAAGCTAAGTGCAATGATTAAAGATGCAATTAAATAAGCCAAACTGAAATGTTCATTTAGCCTCTCGTGCTCTTTTCTGTTTTGCTTTCTGCGCAAAATCAAATTAATTAGGCTCTGCGTCTCAATAAAAAGCTTTTCGTGCATACACTTCTCATGTCTCTTCCACTGATGTTACAATATAAAAAAAAAAACAGAGTACACAGAACTAAATTCATGAATAATGAGACTTTAAAATGCAAACACAAACACGTTTACAGCAGCCAAATAAAATACACTGATTCCAACAATGAAAATCAAAAGTCTTCTGCGATAGACAAACAAAAATCAACAACGCACTGAAGAGGTGTGCTGATAAGATGCATTTCATTTTAAAAGTAGAAAGAACAATGTTTACCAATTCAAGATGGAATGACAATCAATAACCAACAAAGGGTACAAGGGCAGAGATAGAGAGAAGAGAGAGCAAGAGAGAGAGACCTCTTTGTGTGTGAGGGAGTGTGTATGTGCTTGTGTGTGTGTGTGTGTGTGTGTGTGTGTGTGTGTGTGAAAGAGAGAGCTAGTGAGTGTGTTTGTGAGTGTGAGAATGATTGTGTGACTCAGGCATGGTCAGTAGTAGTAGTAGGGGCAAGAGGTGAGGGGTGCAGTCACTGCAGCCAAAGAGCCCTGCTCTCCCCATCTGTGAAGCTTGGCCTCTTAAACCCACCGCATGTGCACAAGAGCCAACCAGTAAGGAACTTCCAGGAACTAAGCACAGTCCACAGCAGCTGCCAGCTGAACACTACGCATGTTTTAATGCTACCTTTACACTCTTTAACACAAGATGCACCTACCCGGGCATCCAACAGATTACACATAGCTTTTAGTCAGTCCACAAAGAAGACGGACCGTATACAGGTAGTTACTGCTGACAAGAAGACAAAATAAATGTATTGGACAATTGTTGTTCAATAGCTAGGAAGCACGTACACTAAAATATATACTTTTTTACTGTTAGTAACTCTGGATAGAAGTGTAGGATAAAAGTGTTGAATATGGAAATAAGCCACCTTCAAAATGCTGCTCGAACTACAGGTAATGGCACATGACACGGCTTGCTTTGCGTCACTTGTGCCTCTTTCAGAGCACGGCAGTTTTCATCGGCTGCTGGGCTCTGTGGCAGGCACAGAGTCAGTAAGTCTGCATTTATATGACCAGTACACGACAGCTGAGTGACAAATGAATCAATGTTACATTCTGTTTTTGTGGGGGTAAAACTCACTTCGACTCAAGACTGTTGCCAGCACGTTGTGCCGGGCATTTATGCTCCTTCCATACTTGCTATCTTTCTGTTGCTAAATGCTTTAGTACTCATTATCCCATACTCACAATACAATATGTCCTTATCGAGCTTTCTTATGCAAATCAGACAGGCTCCTTTTATACACAAAGGTCACAGCTGTACATTTGGAAGCAGGCTTTTATAATTGCCAGCAATTATCCTAGACCAGACTACTTCAAAACATCCTCGTAATTTGATGGAGTAGCAAACATGCCGGGGGGAGGACAGAGGGTGTTTAAGGGATAAGTGGCAACTGGTGTGTTTCTTTCATTTCCATTTTGGGACACAAAAGCAAGATGGCCACAGCATACTGAGATAGAGAGAGGGTTGAGTGTTGGAATTACAGGTGAAAACCACAGCTCGGGAATCAGAGCCTGTTGAACTTTTACATCCGGAACTGAGAAACGAGGAACACAGTTTTCCTGGTTTGTCATAAATACATCAGGTTAAATACACCAAGTTCAGTTGGACGTTAAGACATGAGGCATTAACAGCACAGGAGATGCTCTGCCGCTGCCGCTGTCTAGATTGAGGCGGGAAACATAACTGTTTTTAACAACAGCAGTAACTACTTTGATAAACATAAAGAAGTCCAGACGCTAGGCAAATCTACACTAAAGCGCACATTAGTACTTCTACTTCTGCCACTAGTTCTGTCACAAGAATATTCAAACTGACATCCTAAGATGCACAAAGCGCGAGCCACCTACAGCTTGATAATGAATAATGCAGGTTGCCTCTTCATCACCTGGTGTGTCTCCCTAGCCTGCTTGATCCAACCCATTAGTGGATATTCACGCAGATAGTGGATGCACGTCACAGCACATTAACTGACACACATTCAGCCATGTCCCTCAGAACGCTGCAACCGGCATCCAGGAGATCCATAATGGCCAACAAAGTTCAATGTGTGTGAGGGACGTCTGCTTGAAACCTTTGGGGTATGCAGTGGGCCATAAATGTGTAGAAATGGTTAGGTAGGAATAACAATAAAAAAAGAAATCAATGATGTATTTTCCATCCTTTATATCCCTGAGTGAAGATGTTGTTCAGCTTATTCCTATCCCAAATAAAACATTGCTCTCTCTATTAACCCCGAACTGCTTTGGCCTTGCATTCAACAACTTTTATCTGCTTCTCTTAAAATGGCATCTTGTACATTGGAATTGAGTCTGAATGTGTGAAGCTGGGTGCTGACATGTTTCAGTAGGAAGATGTGAAGGTATACTAAACTTTTCCCTCCCTGGTTTGTCAACATGATGAAACTGGTCTGATCTGTTCACTGAACAGGGGTGTGAAACCAGCATGGTTAAAGATCATCTGACGACATAAGATATGGGGTAGTTTAAGGATTCTTAGTAAGTCTCAATGGACCTGCATACCTTACCTTGGGCAATTTGGGGTTAGAACACTATGTACTTCCTCTCTGCTTAGGCTGGCAAACAACAGTGTGGTTAAACCATGCTAGTGGAAGAAGCCTTGAGCACAATGTACTCACACAATTTCAGTAAATTAAGAGTTTGACTGCAATGTACTTGACATGTAAATACACGATGCTACGTTATTAATGTACCTGTGCATGTTTAAGATACTGAAAAGCTGCTTTAGATATCTAATTATCGACTCCCCCACCACCTCCTTCCTCAATCTAAATGGGCTGTACTGCTGTATAAGGGTTAATACAGGACCATACTGGACCATAAGGGTGTCCTGCTTTAAAAGGATAGATTAGTACACTGCTATATAAGGATGCAATGCTGTGGCGGACCGTGCATCTAGAGCTGCTCCTGAGCCGAAAGCTGCACAGTGTTGCGTAAGGCATGTATAAATAAATGTCCCCATTGCTCCACAGATGGCCTGGCGTCCCCCCACAGAGGGCAGCTCCGGCTGGGACAGGGTCCACACGGCCCAGCCTCCACTCCCCAACCCTCAACATCGCCGCCCCGGCCAAACACCACCCAGGTGGGAGGCAACCGGATGCTGCACTCTCCCACACACATTCACACATATACACACGCACACACTCAAATAACAAAGGTACAGACGTTCATGCACAACCACACTCACACACACCACAGATGCCTTTATGTTTCTTGGAACATACTGTAAGTTGTGAACTACCAGAACCATTGAAGGAGAACATAAAGAACTTTTGTCATTGATGTCTTATGCGATGATACTTGAGGGGAAAAACATGAGAATTTAGTGTCGTCATTTTTCTTTGTGTTTCAGTGTTCTACAAATCAGGAAGCGACATTACAGAGACAGTGTGCGAACAGGGAGTGTGAGCTCACCTCTGAGGTGGTGACAGGCGTCTGGCTGATGCCCTCGCTGACGGACTTCCAGGAGCGGGCGGTGAGCACACAGGCAAAGAGCGGGTACAGGTCCCCGGCCCCAAGGCGCCGGCTGTACCTCTCGATGCCCTTCATGTCAGCCTTCATCAGGGCCTGCCAAAGGCGGCAGTAATCCAGTCGGAAGTCCTCCTTCAGCACCTTGGACAGCGGCACAGAGTAGTACTGTTAGCACTGGTGGGTCTGAGAGGTTTTCAAATTACGTACATAGAGATACATTTGTGTGCCAGTGAAAGTGGCAATTGTGTAGCTGTTTGCTGGCTGTTCATGTTCATAAGACAACTGATTCAAAACTTAAAGTCAAATATGGGAAACCCAACGCCCAACATCAGGATAGATCACAAACTCAGATGATACATATTTCCACAATTTGGCTTCTTGTAGAACAACAAAAACACCTTTGAGCAACTCTCTGTGCACAAGCCTCTATTCTACTTGCATTACAGAAAAATAAAAACAATGGTAGCTAGAGGCCCGTCAGTGTAAAATGGCGTTCGACCAAACATGTAGTCAGATCCCTTCAGGCAGCAGGAGTGAGAGTTAAAAACATGTGACACTACACGTCTGTAATGTGCTTAATTGCTGTTCTTGAACATGATGTTTTAATGCCTGAAAAGAAGAGATGCAGAATTTGGCCAGCCATCTGAAGAGGCTCCATTTACGCCTCCCGACGCTTCATTAATATGGAAACAACGTATGGCTGGGAGATTTTCCAGGCAAAAATACCAGCTAAACTCCGAGAGTCATTACTCACAAATTGGTTCCATTATGGCCGTCGTGATGGGCCCAGCTCTCAAATGCTCCTCTGCTTTTATCACAACTGCATATTTATCACCAAATTATCTTCATGAATGCATTTACAACGAACTAACAACAACAAAAACAACACTGTTACCGGATGCCAGTGCCGGGCTTTGGAGGTCGACGGAGATATCAGTTTAGTTCAGCTTTAGGGCAGCCTAGCTTATATTTAATTTACTGACAGTATTTATCGTAATTGTTGGGAAATATGAGTTTATGTTTGGGTTCCTCAAAATCAAAAAAACAATAAACATATGGTGGGAGCTGAGACACGTTAGCTGTTGACTGCCCAGGGATGTTAAATAGTACCGCAGAAACACAGATTTTAGATATGCATTGGGCTCATAGCCTCATATCTAGCTTGGGAGGCAAGTTCTTTAATAGTGTGCTTTCAGTTTCAGCTCAGAGGGTGGGTCTGGGTCTGTTGTTGCCTCGGCAGCAAGCGGGTGAATTATGGGGTGTAATACGTGATGAATTAGCTTTTCCGGGGAAGGCCGGCGTGATGTCTTACCTGATACAGGCCGTGATCGAGTAACACAATTTCCGTCTTATTGCTTCTTGGACACTTCCTCACCAAGACGTTGCCTGGGTGTGGGTCGCAGTGCACGAAGCCGTTCACAAATATCATCTCACTGTACATCTTCCCCAGGCCCTGCGAGATCTACAGGGGGGGAGAGATAGAAGCCAGAGACAAAACAAGAAACAGAGATAGAGAGAGAAAGATAGCGAGGGAAAGAGAGAGTGGGAGAGAGAGAGAGAGAAAGAGAGAGAGATAACAGGAGAGAGAGAGAGTGAGAGAGAAGGGGGGGGGGGGGGGGGGAGGGGTTAGAGCATGACTATCTCTGGACATGTATCTGAGCAGGTTGAGCAGCACAGACATAACAAGGGTTGCTTCTTGTCATAGGCATTAGCAGTATGGCCCAGCCCAGCCCATCCCAGCCCAGCCCATCATCCCTTCAGAGCAGCTCACCATTTACACTCATCCTCCAGTGCCAGTGTTTAGCATTTAGAGAAATAACTTCTTCCGTGCGGGGGAAGAGGGAGAGAGCGGAAGGGGGAGAGAGAGGACGGGGGAGATGGGAAGGGAGAAAAAAGGGAAGTAGGGAGGGAGGGGAAACTTTGATAACAGCAGAAGAGTTTATTGCGAATGGAGACACCAGATACAATTATTCCACCCACTGTTCCCCCTCTTTGAAGATCAGCTGCGATAAAGATCAGCTCCAAACCCGGACAGAATGGGAAAGAGCTGGCTGCAGCACGCCGTATGGAAATGAGCCTCCGACAGGGAGGGGGTCCGCATCACGCACTTCCCCCTTTCCGCATCAGTTTTGCAATTACGCTTAGAGTCGTGTGCGTAGAGCGAAAAAGGCCTTTCCGAGGGTTTTCTTTCTTTAACCACACGGAAAGTCGTTTGGCCCTATTCATCGGCCGAGCTATTTACAATAAAGGCTGTGTGGACGATGGCAGATCAATTTTGGTGAGGTTCAGGTTGTGCTGACTCACGCTTGATTATAGCATGTGGACGTTCAGGAGAGCATCACGACGAAGAAGACGGCAGTGCAATAGAAAATGAGCACAATGTCGTGAAAGGACTCTACGTGAGCTACTCCAGAAAAAAGCTATGAGCAATCAGTGGGCTTTGACGCTCGCTCACAAAGCCACTAAGAGGAGAGCGCTGGGCACAAACACTTAATAGTCATGTTCGGAGCTGACTCACTCCCGGTCACGCCGGAATGATGTTTTTCATGGTGACACTGCTGCTACGTAGCCATGACCACCGCTTGACCTAAAAAAAAAAAAACTCTCTCTTTCTCTCTCTCTGACAAAGCACCAAAGGTGGAAAGTACAAAGCAGGAAGTAACTTACGAAGCTAATTTTTGGTTAAAATGAAGCATGACAGGTTTACCGTTTCTAAGTGTTGTTGATGTTATGCTGTTTTGTTAGCTCTTGCTAGGCTATTTTTGTATCCTTATGAGCAGGACTCCAGAGTCAGAGACCTGAAGTCCCCTGAAGTTTAACTAATGAGTAGGATTTGACCAGCAGGTGTTTCTCACCTCCACCACCACCTCCTACTCCTCCTCCTCATCCCTCTCCTCCCATTCACATCTGGTAGCCCTGCATTATAGGCTGGTGTAGTGCAACCCTTCTCACCAACAGATGGGTGAGGAGTGTTTCCACTGATTTGAGCACCCTGCTTTAGCTGAACAGGAAGTCATCAATAGTCACCAGTAGGAAGAGAGAGAGAGAGAAAGGGAGAAAAGAAAGAGGGAGAGAGAGAGAGAGATGTGGAGCGTTTCCCGAGGCAGGAGCACAACATGGCTGTGTGTTAATGGAAGACTAACATGGCGGTCTGTAGACAGCAATCTAGCTGGAGGGTGGAGATTGAGCGCTAGACGCTTCAATTTAAAGGTAAAGTGCGATAGGGAGTCACCTATGACTCCACCAAATGTCTCTGCCCTGTGTGCGCTTGCACACTGTACTGCACTACACACATGCATTAGCCTGGAGACAACGATGAAGGAACGATATGACTGAACAAAGGCGAGGTCATCAAGAATGTGTTCAAGATTTGGAATATCAATGTATATGCAAACTAGAATTCCTAGAGTGAAAACAAACTACATGCAAATCATTCTAGTCCTTGGCAAGGTGATATTAGAATATATATCTGAAGGCCATCACTGAGAGTTACACACATACCTCCTCACTGTGTGCGATGGCCAAGAATGGAGCAGCCACCCATAATGAACTAAAACTAAATATGAAAGAGCGGTTAAAAGCAGAAAGACAGTAGCTTGTAACGTCTGCATGTGATGTTGTTCTGATCTGAGTCTTGTGGTATTGTGGTGTTGTTTTTCATGCTTGTTTTGATTGGCGGCGGTGGACCTCTAGGAAAATCAGAGAGATGTGGAATACAGGCCAGTGTCACTCATGAATAATGCAGATTACAGCCAAGCCACGCCGAGACGGCCGCTCGCTCGCTTGCTCTCTCTCGTGAACGCCACACACACTTCACATACACACGTCCTGTGTGCACACACGGCCACGCACACTACACATACACACGGCCTGTGTGTACACACAGCCACACACACACACACTACACATACACACGGCCTGTGTGTACACACGGCCTCGCACACCAAAGCCAATTTACTGGCGAGGGGCTACCGCAGCAACAAATATTTGTAATTGATTAAAGGCTGCATCAATGAAGTGCAAAATTAGTTTGTGAGAGTGGCAACAAGGGTCGTGCTTTGCTCTCTGTGCTCTCTGCATCACTCCCCCCCTGCTCTCTGTCTCTCTCTTTCTCGCCCTGTCCCTCTCTAGCGCTCATTCTCCATCTGTATTTCTCTCTGACTCCCTCCATCTTTCATCATCCCTCTATCGCACTCTGTTTTTCTCTTTTTTCTGCCACTCTAATTTTCTCTAACCTCCTCTCTTCCCCCTCTCCTCTGCCTTTAGAAGATCATTCTGTGGCTCTTCCGAGAAACACAACCTGCCGTCTGGGCGCACGCGGACACGAAATTACTATTTTTCTGTCCCATTTGGCAGAGCTGATGAAGCTATACCTCCGTGGCGATGGCCTGGTGACCTCTGGGGAAAAAGCACAGCATAGAAACGGCCCATGTTGCACTCGGTGGGTGCACTGTGGACACATGTAGGATCCCATCCCATCATGCCACAGCACACCTGACCGCTCAACCATGGGAGGTTAAACCAGCTGATTTAACAAGCTCGTTCAGGTATGACACTGCCGGCTTGCTCAGACCTGCTGCCATACTGTCCCCTTGGCAAATGCCAGCACAATGCACGGCCTGACCGAAGGGGGGAAGAATCCAACATCTCCGACTAAAAAAAGAGAAGGTTCGGTAAAAAGGGGCATTCCTGTTTGGCTGCTTGTCAGCTTGAGTAAAATGAGTCGTGTGTGTTCCATACGTTCCGCTGAGCGTCAGCTGGACCTAGTGAGCAGGAGAATCATGCAGGTAGGAGGAGCTGGCGTCAGCAGTGGAGAACCACCAAAACATACAGTGAATCAGCAGCGGAGATGCATCTAAACAGACGGTGACTCAGCAGCGGAGACGCATCTAAACACACGGTGACTCAGCAGCGGAGACGCATCTAAACACACGGTGACGCAGCAGCGGAGACACACCTAAACACATGGTGACTCAGCAGCGGAGACACACCTAAACACACGGTGACTCAGCAGCGGAGACACACCTAAACACATGGTGACTCAGCAGCGGAGACACACCTTAACACACGGTGACGCAGCAGCGGAGACGCATCTAAACACACAGTGACTCAACAGCGGAGACACACCTAAACACACGGTGACTCAGCAGCGGAGACACACCTAAACACACGGTGACTCAGCAGCGGAGACACACCTAAACACACGGTGCCGCAGCAGCGGAGACACACCTAATCACATGGTGAGTCAGCAGAGGAGATACACCTAAACACACGGTGACGCAGCAGCAGAGACACACCTAAACACACGGTGACGCAGCAGAGGAATCCTCAGCTCTGCTCCACGTCTATTGTGCCTTTACTGCGGTTGGCCACTAATCACTCAGTGTATTCATACAGGGGGAGAGAATGAGGGAGAGAGAGAGACTGTAAAAAGGAGACACGGGAGAGAGAGATGAACAGCAGAAGAGAGATACCATAAGAAAGGCAGAAAGAGAAAGTAGGTAAAATGTGAAACAGCAGACAGAAAAAAAAGAGACAGTGAGTGCAAGCAGGTAGGAGAGAGAGTGTTACGTCCAGTCCTGTTTACTAGTTAAGTTGGCTTGATATTTATCATTTATTCTTCTGTTGTTTACTCATCTCTCCTCTCGTTTCAGACTCCTCACTCCCTGCCTTGTGTGTGCTCCACCTTGTTGATTGTCTGCCCCTCCCCAATTGTTTGCACCTGTTCCTCATCACCTAGTGTATTTACTCTGTGTGTGTTCCTGTGTCTCGTTGCCAGTTCATCTTTGTTTCCCTGTGTCTCAAGCGTCCCCGCGATTTCAATGATAATTAAGTTTTTAATGATTCCAACCCCGGCCTGTGTAATCGACTCTGCTTTTGCATTTTCCCTGTCTGTACCTCTGCCTTTTTAACAATTGTCTACCCGTGTACCAAACCTGGACTGGATCTTCAACGAACCCTGCTACTGCCTGACACTGATTGGGATTGTGTGTTTGTTTTTGGACTGTCTTACTTGTGTACCGAACCTGTACTGGATCTCCTTCGACTTCTGCCGCTGCCCAACTCTTATTGGAATTGTGTATTTTGTTACTGGACTGCCACTCCATGTACCAAAACCATTCAGTAAAAGTAATTTTTTATCATCTCTGTCTCCGAGTTGAGCATTTGAGTCCAACACATCTCAATACATTACAGAGAGAGAGAGACAGAATAAAAGAGAGAGAGAGAAAGAGAGAGAGAGAGAGAGAGAGAGAGAGAGAGAGAGAGAAAGTGTGATAAGAATTTGTGTAATATGCAGTCACTCAACAATAAAAACTATTTACAAAACAATTAGGTATTTAGGCATAGAAATTTAATTGGAAAATGTTATGGTCTATATAAACCCAATGCATTACATGAGATAGTGATAAGCTAAATATATACAAAATCATCATTTATAGGGTACTTTCTATTGGGAAGTAGCTGTCCCCAACCCTGACATCTAAATTTCAATGCCTTTAAAAAACACTTTTCAATTTTTTTAGATTTTTTTCAATGATTTAATTTCAAAGATCTTTATGATTGGGTTGAAACAGAACTTGGAATATTTAGATTTATTGTGTGTTTAATTTTTAAATCAATTTACTATACTCAAAAAATCATGTCCCTAGTTTTCATGTCACTACCGAAACACAAGAGTTTTAGTCCATTGGCTGAACCTGTGTTTTAGCCACAACTCTGCATTTTTGACCATGCAGTGACACTGATCTCTGTCCCTCATGGTTGAATGGTAAGTAGCTAAAACCCATAGTTTTTATATAAATGTGTTCCAAAGTCTGAAAATCGACGTGTAACCTTAAGAATTGTCACTACTGAAACACATGTTTTCTTCAATTAACGAAACTTGAAAATTTGGTAAAAAATTAATTTCTATGGATTTCATTGTGAAAACCTTCAAGAAATATTTGTAAAAACACTCTTCAGAGAAGGGAAGGAAACACAATCTGAACAGGTCAATAATAATACTTTTTTACTATAGTAAATGTGATGTTTCGGTAGTGACAATTTTTGGAAGAGGAAAAACATTCCAACACATTCTGAAAATACAATATAAAACTTGACTGTTCTTTTACTAGATATGTGTACTTTAGATATGGTACAATATACATACGGACGGAAGTTTTGGGAATAAACCATAAAAAAATTCTAAATATATCCGACATGACTTTGCATCAATTCGGTAGATTGGCCCATACACGAGATGGGACAAACACCCAATAGAAGCACTGCATGCCAATAATCTGTATTTGGGACAAAGAAAGACACCCACAAATGCATGAAGGGCAGAAGGAGGCCAATTTCCATTATTAACTGATATCCCAAAAAGATCACTGAAATTCTGGATGCATCTAAAACTAAGCCCCCACTATTAATTAAGGCATTTCAATCCCAAGTCCAGTCCCTAAATCAGTTGGTTTTGAAAACCAGTAACTTCTAACACCAAAACACATATAAGACTGTAAAGAAGCATTATGCAACAATTGTACTTCAGGATTAGGGTTAGGATAAGCAGTTTTACCTTAAAATAACAGCTTGAAAAGAATAGTGGCGCTAGAATGACTTCTAATATGGAGAATCGCCACCGTGCCATTGCCATACCAGGGTCCATAGGCATATTACTGCTAAATGTAGGATTGCCTGAAGCCGCCCGACTTTTTACTGTCTGCCGAACTATTAAGTAGCTTATTTGCCGTCTTGCTTTGTCTTGTGTTGCACTTGCACGATGTTTGACTGTGTTAGGACAGTTGTTGACTAACTAGTTTGTCATAATGTAAAAGTCAGCACATTTCAAGAGATTTCGTTAGTTTTAGCCACTAGCATATCATAAGCGTTTAGTAATTGATCCGGAATGCTACTTTAAAAAGAGAGTATATTTACACTGCGGGAGATACAAAGCAGAAATGATTCCTGGCCAAGTAAAGGCTGAGTGACCACAGTCTGACCATAGAGAAAGGCAGACCAAAAAAAAAGTCATGGTTACACAACAACCCACTACTGTCTGGTGACCGCCACAACATGTGCCACATATTGTACCCGGGATCCCTATAGGCCTTCCTTGACAGTACTGCTGTGCTGACTGTAGCCCACAACTGCTAAACCCAACATGACTGCCCAACCATAGAGCTCAGCCACTACCACTGGCTCGCTTTTTCAGCAGCCTCAACCTTTCAAGCCCCTTTCAGTGATCGTCCTTGAAAACCAAAATCCAACAGAAGTGTTGTGGTTGATTCAACTACAAAGCCTCTGACACCTATCTCCGCTGGGCTTGTGTGTGCTGGCCAACCTCATTCCCTCGTTTCTGCTACCAGTTCCAGATACTTTAGCTTCAAATGCTTCCGTATTAGCATCTTCAAAGGGAATCGTTAATTAAAGTGTGCAAAATACAACCCCATGTCTGGTCTCATAGTAGTCTCAACAGTACACAGTTGAACTTGAAGTTGTCTTCCGACATCAGCCAGCAATCTCAAATCCGGCGCTTTTCCCTATTTGGCAGCACTGTTTTCACGTGCCTGGTGTCCACTTTTCTGCAACTCTCACAAAAGAAATTGTACTGTCCCTGTCATTGACCGGCAAAGAGTTAACCTCAACTCATTTCTACATTAACTAAAGTCAATGTAAATGTGTATGAGGGTGTGTGTGTGTGTGCAAGTATTTTCAGTTATAGTTATCATAGTTTCATGTTCTTTGATTTGGAAACACTATTTTCTTTAAATGGTCATGCTGATAAAGCATATGGAATTGAATTGACAGAGAGAAAAAGAGAGAGTAAGAGAGAAGTAGAAAGATGGAGAAGCTTTTGTGACAGGCCTTTATAAATAGCAGGCATTGTGCAGAGACAGGAGGGGAACTGAGGCTGAGGTTTGCTGTCTGCATTTCCTACCTTCTCCTCTCCCCTCTCTTCTCTCCCCTCTCTCCTCTCCTGTCTCCCCTCCCCTCTCCTCTCCTCTCCTCCAATGCCTCCAATGCCTCCTGCGTCTGATCCACGTGCCCCATGTTCACAGATGTGGGTCAGGTGCTAGGCAGCCCTCAAAACAACCCCAACAGACATCTTCCTCTCTCTGCTACTCTCTTTCCCTAGCTCTCTCTCTCTCTCTCTCTGTATCTATCAAGCCCCCCCTCTCTCTCTCTCTGACAGGTGACAGAGGTCTGGGGGTAGATTAAAGGTTATTTTACCCCTCACTGTTCCATTTCACATGCGTGGACCTCGGACCAATCTGCCTCGTGTCTCCAGGTGCAGAGGTTACTGGGATACATGCCTGATTTGACTGGTGTGTTCTCACGCGTCATTACTCTTCTGAACGCAAGGAGGGGAGGGGAAGAAATGAGAGAAGGCGAGACGGCCCAATATGAGTAATACCTTGCGAGCCAAACAGGATGGCTCACAGAACGAAGCAGAGCTTCCACACGGAGAGTGGTTGAGTCTGGAGTAAGTCAGGCCCAGATATGGCCCATGAATAAGATTGATTCTGGAATCTGCTGCTGCTTGTGTTAGTTGTGTTCCTGCAGCTCGACTGGTAGAGTAAGGTACTAACAACACCAAGGTCGTGGGTTTGATACATGGGTTTGAACACAGGCTGTGTTTAGACGTAATGCTGATCAATGGCACTTTTTCATGTATCTTGATGTATACATGAAGATGTATCAAGTTATGCTAATCTAACATAACATGAGGTAACATTTGGTAACAGGTTAGTTTTACTAGCGACTGCAATAAACAAACTAACCAGAAAAGCTAACCAGAAACTCTTGTCTGTTTGCACCTGTCTAGTTTTAGTCCACAAATTAATATTGGTGATACAGATTAAACGTCATGTCATATAGTTCTCTGATTCGAACATAATAAGTTCCTCCGACGCTATCTTTGCCATTTTTGATATTTCTATGAAACACGACAGGCATTGCTGCTCCTATTGCGATTGGACAGCTGTCAAAAAAGCACTTGACGTAGGGCGTTTTTTCCAGAGAAGTTGAAAGGAAAATGGCCTGAGCTGCAGAACAAAAATCCCCAGCGACTGCGTTCCAAAAGAAGCTTAGGACAAGGTTGCATTGTCCACACAAGTCACGTTAGACAAGGGGGTCTGATGAATCAATGAATCCAAATGTAAATTTTACCTCAACCCAGCAGACAACAAGCAGAAGGGAAACAATATTGGAGAACCGATGCAGGTTCATGTTCCTGTATGGGTGAATATGGAACACTAGCCCCCGAAAACTTCCCCATACGTTTTTCTACTACACCGAGCAGGACTCTATAACCCTGGGGCAAGAGCTCTGCACGTTTGAACAAAATGTCAATTTTCAAAGAGCACAGGAGCTCTCATGCATTATTTATGGCTTAACGTAGCGGAAACATGCGGGCCAAAAGCAAGGAAATCTGACACAACAAACATACCAATGCCACAACAATTTTTCTGACAAACTGTTGCATTTTTATATAAATGCATTTTCATATAAGATGTGTGTCTTTAGTTTCTCTATACTTCAGTACAAACTGTAGGGCTATGACTGTGTAAGTATGTAAAATGTCTATGTCTAACTTTTCTTCAACACAGTGCCTACAGGTCTCAATATTCCCCCCAAAAAAGAAAAGAAAATAATATCAAAACAAAGCGTCAGCTGTCAATCATGTCACTTTCAGCATTAGTCCACAGTCATCCCTTGAGTGTAGTGTAGGGTTTGTGAAATAACACATACAACCACTGTACTCTACTCAATGGGCAAAATGACCATTATTTACTGCTGCTAAGAGCACTTCATGAAAACAGGAAGCCAGCCCCGATCCATCACAGCCCTGCTTTACACTACGCGCAGTAGTAAAGCCCACAGCTGATTATTTACAGGGACACTATAAACCCCGGCATCACTGAATTTCTCTGGTGCACAAATAAAAAAAAGAAACTAAAAAAAAAAAAACATGGAGAAGGGTTTAGACTTCTTTATGTCTTGCTGTTGTAATCTGCTGCAGTCTAAGAGCTGCGGGCGGATCGATCCAGGAAGAAGAAAGAGATGGGCTTTATTAAAGCAAGCGAGCGCACGTAGCCAGCAGTAAATCTAATGAGGCACTTTCAGATGCTGCCGGCTTCGTGTTCGGCTGAAACGGCAGATCACAGGTGATAAGGGGAGTGGATAGTCAGCAGACCATCCCCCTGGATGACCGACTGTCATGCCTTGACACACGCACACACACACACTCACACACAAAAACACACGCATCAATGGCTTTTTAAAGTTACTTGCTCAAGGCACTTGTTGCTAGTCTCAACACACAAGCACACCAAAGTTAGACTCAACTAACTTCTTTTCAACGTTAATTCAAGGTCATTTGACACATGATCAAAACACAAGAGCAGGAAAATATGGCTACTGCAGCTCATCAAAAATGGAGTCCAATTGCACAAATGAAACCCCCTAAACTAAAACATGTACTCTAAGTCACTTTGAATGAAAGTATTTCCAACATGTCCAAACTGATAAAGTAAATAACAAGCCGCATCACTTGAATATACCACGTGGCACAAATAGAGTAAAAGCAAATCTACCGCACAGTGACTCCCAGATGGGACGGCCATTTTGAGTTGCTGGCTAATGGCTGGGGATTTGGTTCAGGTAGCGAGCGGGTGGTGTTTGTTTCAATCTGTTGGCATGTCATCCACTCTCAGACAAGCTGTCTTTCCCAATCTCCAGCCTCAGCTCCGCTTGTCACCTCTGATTTCCTGTGTGCTGAGGGGCTGGGGTGGGTGTATGTGTGTGTGTGTGTGTGTGTGTGTGTGTGTGTGTGTGTGTGTGTGTGTGTGTGTGAATGGGGGGAGAGATCGGGCTTGACCCAAATACGGAGGGCTGAGACACGTGAGGTTCATCTTGCACACATGGCAGGCGGATAGGCAGGCGTCATCATCACTTTGGGTCTTAACTACAACGAGAAAGACGCACAGAGATGAGCGGTGGTCTTCAGTATCAAAACAACCAAACACTAATAACGGAATATAATATCAGCGACACGTGTAGGAACACGTCACTAGCACACTGAATCATAACTGCAAAAAGAGGCTCATAGGCAAACATGTGGCAGTGGTCTTCAGTATCAACCAACAAAGCGCTAATACTGTAAAATTATATTGCTGAACCTATCATATCAGCAATCTGCTGTGTTCATTTTCCATGCAGACCTCTCTCTGATCGTGTGGGGTGTAGTTGGAGCTGCAGTTGGTTCAAAGTCACCTTTAGCGACAGGCGGCGGATTTGACGGGCATTCTCTGGTGGGCGCCGGTGAAACGCCTCCGTTACAAAGCACTCTTGTAAAACAACGCAATGCTTATGGAAGGGCCAGCTGCAGCCCGTGCATACCATTAATCATCCAGCTCGCCACTTAAATAAGGATGGCAAACAAATTGCCTCAAAGGGGCTAGGTGCTGTTCCTAATGACTATCCATTATGTGTTTTCCATTTATCATTGTGGTACGTCTGTGTGTGTGTGTGTGTGTGTGTAAGTATGTTGGGGGGGGGGGGGGGGGGGTGGTTGAAACGCTTCCTGTGTGGTAATCAGGAAATCCACCCCCACATCCATGTGCGCATGCAAGCACACACACACACACACACACACACACACACACACACACACACACACACACACACACACACACGCACAAAAGAGGTTAGTTAATGTGCCATTAATGGAACAATACACTTAGGAGGCTCTGGGTGGCTTTGTCATTTTATGCATGATCCTGCTCAAAATGAGTCATATGCACTGCTCAGTGTGCACCATGAGGGCCACACAGCATCTGTACTCCATGCAGGAATGTCAACACATTCATTTCTACAAGGTTTTGTCTAGTCATTCGGAAACAAGAGGGAACAATGCAAATACACAGAGAGCAGGTGATTCTCAGATATGGGTGCTAGTTTTAGAGGTCAAGAATAGAAAGTGAATAGTCAGTAGACCATTGACCAATGTTGTTGTTGTTGTTGTTATAATTATTAATAATAATAATAATAATAATAATACAAATACTATTGTTATTATCTTCATTATTATAAGTAGTATTAGCAGTGGTAAACTTGAGTGGTAAAAATGTAATGTGTGTAAAAGGCCAGCGTTTTTTTCTTTAGTATCCTGTCCCTAATCCCCCAATATCTATCAGTCCCGTAGAGTAGGGCCTGGGCCTAGCCTTGGAAGGGCATTGAAATGCACCATGAGGCAGTGGACTCTCTGTCTCTCTCTCTCTCTGTCACTTGAGCAGTAATGATGGTGTTTTCATTAGGCCTGCAGCCACTGCAGCCTCCCTAAGTGACAGCCATCTATCACTGTCAGGGCTGGAGCCAGCGCCAGCCAGGCGCGAGAAGAGACGGATGGAGATGGAGATGAGACGAGTGAGACGAGTGTGTGAGCTTGTGTGTGTGTGTGTGTGTGTGTGTGTGTGTGTGTGTGTGTATATTTGAGTGTGTAACTGTGTATGTGTGAATATTTGAGTGTTCTAGTGTGTATGTGCTTGTATGTGTGTAAGGGGATGTTTGTGTATGTGTGTGTGTGTGTGTGCCTGTGTGTGTGTGTGTGTGCTAGTGTGGGTGTGTGTAAAGAGAGCCTCACAGCGGGATGCTAAGATGATACCAGCCCATGGAAATGAATCATCCTGCCGCCTTAAGATGCACGTCAGGCCCAGGCTGGCAGCAGTCTGTAAACTCCCACAAACACACAGCCTGTACATTTCCCTAAACACACACACACACACACACACACACACACACAAACACACACACACACACACACACACACACACTCACACTCACACAAACGCACTGGGTTAGAGACTGGGCAACAAAGCAAGCATAGTCTGTGAGGAGGCTCTCAGACAGACAGACTTGGACAGAGATCCCACCATGCCAGCCACCCAAATTTGCTTATAGATATATAGAGTTACATCACAGGCTTTCCTGGGAGGGTTTGGCTTTCGGCTGGAGGAGGCAGGAATTCACATGAGGATATGGGGAAAGGGTGGGCTCTGTTGGCTCTAAGTGTGAGGAAGTGCTGCTTAAGCCAACACATTCATGCACACACACACACACACACTCTCTAAGTGTGAGGAAGTGCTGCTTAAGCCAACACATACATACACACACACACACACACACACACACACACACACACACACACACACACACACACACACACACACACACACACACACACAAAGTGTGAGGAAGTGCTGTTTACGCCAACGACCTGCTACTCAGAGCCGTGTCCCACTCTTCAGCCCTGCCATGGTTGTGCCGGGCAGCTGTGGCCGGAGCATTATCATTTCACACTTCATGATGATCAGAGCCATGTGTGGCAAACACAACCACACAGTGCCAGAGCCACAGCGAGCCCAGGGTGTGTGTGTTTGTGTGTGTGTTTGTTGTACGGGGCACACTGAGACACACATATTATAAGACACCAGCTGACAGTGAATGTTGTGTGTCTCTCTGCGTGTTGAAAGGGCTACCAATGGCATCTGATCCAAAGTCAATGCTCAATTCACACACGTTGGCAGAAGCACAACAGTGTCTGGGCAAAGGCAGGCCACTGAGACAGACATGTTGTGTGTGTGTGTGTGTGTGTGTGTGTGTGTGTGTGTGTGTGTGTGTGTGTGTGTGTGTGTGTGTGCAGCCCACTCCAAGTCAAGAGGCCTGTGAATGACATCTACTCCAGACTTAATGCTCAATACAAGAGCTCTGCAGACTGTTTAGTGACATGGAGGGGAGTGCTGATGTATTAACCAAAACATGACTCAATTTCCACGGTGTCATTGATAACCCACCTAATAGTGGTTTATCCATATTGAACGAAAGGGAACAATTCGGGTGAGTGAATAGCCAGTGTTTGGTTTTGTTCACTCATTCAGACACTAAGAAAAATAACAGAGAAAGAAAATCAGATAGAGGGAGTAATGAAAAGAGAAAAAGTGAAAAAAAAAAAGATTGGGAATCAGAGTGGGAGAGTGAGAGACAAAGATAGAAATGGGAGGAAAGAGAGAGAGAGGCAGTCCTGAGATGAACAGCTAAAGTAAAAGCGGAAGCCATCAGGGCTCAATCGCCCATCACGGTCACTTCTCTTCAGCCGAGAGACAGGAAGAGACTGGCCACTTCACAAGCTAATCAAAGGAAAGGACGAGAGAGATGGAGGGAGGAGAGCCCTTGTCTGCTTTTATGTGTATATGTGTGAGTGTGTATGTGTGTGTGTGTAAGTGTGTAAGTGTTTGTGTGTGTGTGTGTGTGTGTGTGTGTGTGTGTGTGTGTGAGAGAGCGAGAGAGCGAGAGAAAGAGAGCGAGGGAGCGTGAGTATGTGAGGGTGTGTGTGTGTGTGTTTAAGTGTGTGTGTATGGCTAAGTGTGCCTGTGAGAGAGAGAGGGAGTAAGAGTGTAAGAAAGATGTAAAAATCACAACAAAATGGTGGTATCTCTTCCTCCTACTGCAGAACCCCTGAGGATCGCTCTGAGGGGATTTACATTAAAAGAGATGGCAAACAAGGAGGAGCGAGTGAGAGAGACATAGAGAGAGAAAGAGAGAGAGATAGAAAGGGAGGGAAATAAAGAGAGCGAGAGAGAGGGAAATATAGTAGAGCGAGATAGACAGAGGGGGGTAAGAAAAATAAAGGGTGGGAGAGCGAGACTGAGAATAATAGAGGAGAGACAAAGAGAGGTTAGGACAGAAATAGAGTAAGACAGAGAGTGAGTGAGAGAGAGAGAAAGAAAAGAAAAGAGAGTAAGAGAGAGAGAGAGAGAGAGAGAGAGAGAGAGAGAGAGGGGCCCTGTCTGGGGTTTGATGAAGGTTGGCATCAACCTCCTTGCTGCATCACACCACCTGTGTTGCCACCACACATGTTGGTTTCGGAGACAGAGCTTTCAGGATTAGGCCCAAACTATGTCAGGGCTTCCTTGGCCTTGCAGGGAAAAACGGAAAAACACTTTTGTGCTGTGAAACCATGAGCCATAGAGTTACATCACATGCTTTGCTGGAAGGGGGGGAGGTCCTGGGAGGGTTTGGCTTTCCTGGAGGAGGCAGGAATTCACATGAGGATTTAGGAAAGGGGTGGCGGAAAGGGGGGGGGGGGACTTACTACAGCCTCAGAAACTGTACAGCCAAACTACTACACTAATTTTCACTTTGGCATCAGGATTTGCTGGTCATTCTAAATTCAGCCCTGCCATCCCTAACCAAATCCTGTACGGAACGACAGTAAAAGCACAGTAATGAAAACGCAGAATGCAACTGATTAAGATGCTCACGGGCCCTAAGAGAAAGTCTCCAAACTTTTTGTTTTGTTTTCTAGATGTCTTATGGGAAATGGGGGGAGAGAGAGAGAGAGAGAGAGACATTGGGAGTCTGCTCGGTCATTCTGGGCACGTTTGGCGGAACGCTGCGAAAAGTCTATTTTGCCCGTCATCAATCTTTTGATTACTTACACGCCAGCTCCCACACAGAAGCTAGCGGACGCCACAGCCAGTTAATAATTCTATCCATTTTCGGGGGAAGCTCTCGTATCATTTATTATGTTCCCTATCTCATCAGCTGTCTAATAACTCCCATCATCGCTCGGCAGCTCCGGGCCTGCTCACGTAGTCAGATAAAGTGCCGCGCTACGGCGTGCCGTTTATTTGCTTTTTGGGAACGAGCGGCGCTGTAACTCTGGTCATTACTAATGAGAGGAATGAGAGGATCAGTGGAGGGGGTGCACACCAAGGTCTTCCTCTATGCTATGCCGCCACGGCCTGAGCTTTAATCACGGCGACTTATTCCAGTCGCATTTGCCACTAGCGTCTTACACGCTGCGGTTCGCTAATGTACTCGGTACTGCTGCGGAGAGACGGGAAAAACAGTGTCTGGCAGCCAAGCGCACACCTGAATATAAATGGCGTTTGCAAGCGCACGCAGAAAGAGAAATAGCACAGAGTGTTTACAGTATTTAAGGGGATGTCAGGAATACTCCTGTAGAAGAGGTAAAGATTACATTACAGAGATTTCATTTGGGATCCAGTCAGACACCGAATGTCTGCTATCATTTAATCAAAGCATCACAAATGATAGCTCCAAATTGAAACAGAGAAGGGTGGTATTTTCTCAAGGGTAGAGAGAGAGGGATAGAGAGAGAAAGCAAGAGAGAGCCAGAGAGAGAGAGAGAAAAGTGATAGAGAGGGGGGGGGGGGGGGGTAGAGAGAGAAAGCAAGAGAGAGAGAGAGAGACAGGAAAAATCAATCAGGAGTGACAGATCATGAAGAGAGCTGCTATCTAGGGATGGTTTCTCTCTCTTTTCTTTTTTTCTTTCACCCTCTACCTCGCTCTCCATCTTCCCTTCTGTCTTTCAGTGACCTCTTTAAGGTGAATAAGTGAGTGTGGCAGTTACCATGGAGCTCCAGCACTTCATGGTTCTTTGAGTCACACTTAAAGGTTACGCCCCTCTGCACACCAAATGGCTTTGTAGTGGCAGTAACAGCCTTTGGGTGGCAAAAGGGCATAATTAGCTTGATTGTATACATCTAAGAAACCTGCTTTGCTATTTAATCCCCATAGATTTCAAGTCAATGTATTTATTTATTGAAATAAACCCCAATTTTTGTATACTCTGTGGTCTGTCTCCAATTTATGTTGCAGCTCTCAAGCTGGGTCACAACAGTCATTGTCACAAAACAAAACAAAACAAAACTGAAAGACATGATTTCATTGTTTTTCCATTCAATTCATTTGTTAACATTAGTCTTACCCACAAATGTATGTGAAATACCATCAAAAACAAAGAACCAAGATGTAAAAAAAAACTGTGGGCCTTCACTGTGGGCCTTCAGCCCAAGAACTTAAGCCCAGGAAGTTTGTCCTAGGCCACTCAAGGGCTAGAGTTTCTGATGATGCATTCAAACTTTGGGCCATGCAACTAACAGCAAATAGTACACTTTACGCTTACAATACACACACACACACTAATCTTACTAGGCACCAAATACAGTACTAATAAGACCAATACAAATGGAGATTACTTCACAAAATCACGATGAGGGAACCCAACACCGGTTGAAACATGACCATGTTAATATTACTTATCTGAACACACGCATAGGGATTCTGTGGTACGCAGCTTCAGTATGAAACCTCTTGGTTGTAATTTTATGCCACTAAGGTCCCACTGGGCTCTGCTCATTTACACAGAAGTTTGAGTCATTTGCTGAAAACTGAGTTTTCAATTAATTTAAATGAATATATGTCAAACAAGGTAGTAGAAGTGGTATCTATCCATCCATCCTTTTATCCATCCCTCTCTTTCTCCTTTCTCTTTCATTCACAGGTTAATGTGTCATACAATCCATTCTGCCTCAAGCTTCTCACTTTTTCATACTACCAGTCAGGCAGACACACTCTCACACACACAAACACGCACACGCACACGCACGCACACGCACACGCACACACACACGCACACGCACGCACACACACACACACACACACACACACGCACACACTCACACACAAACATGAACACACACAAGGGTGCTCACATTCATTGCCCCCTGCTTGTGTGAAAAGGACCTACCTAAAGACTGCAATTAGATCAAATGAATAGCATGAAAGGGCAGGCCTTCAATTGCATGTATTAGGCATTCAATATATGAGGCTTAATGATAGCAGCGTTTACTGGGTGCCAATGGCGGCAAGGATCTTTGGAAGTACTTCTGGCTCTGAATGCAATCTAAAGCATCTATATACAGCCTCTTGAACACAGGGTTGGTAGAGTGTGTGTGTGTGTGTGTGTGTATGTGTGAAAATATGTGTGTGTGTGTGTGTGTAAGAAAGAGAGAGTTTGAGGGGGGCCAGAGTTATCAACTTATTACAGACTCGTTAATTCACTGTACAGGCTGTCAGCACCTGCGTCGGAACTTGCCACATAAATAAAAAAACGCAACAGATAAGAGTAGATTAACTGGATTGAGAGAGTCCTGGGGGGAGCAGAGCAGGCAGTCAGGACCTCAGTGGCTTTGGAGTTGTAGCCTCCATCTCCATCTGTCAGGAGCAGTGGAGAAGCGTTTAAAGATTGTATTCTCTCTCACACAAAAAGGTACCCGGAGCAGAGCAGAGCAGAGCAGAGCAGGACAGGGTAGAGGCAGAGGCAGAGGAAGAGGTGAGGCAGGGTAGGGTAGGGCATGGCAGGGTAGGGTACAACAGGGCAGAGGCAGGTTGCTTCACTCAGAGAAGGAGTATGGAGTGCTGAGTGTTCAATGCACCCGTCCAAGTATTCTGTTGCTTCCTCTCTCTCCTTCAGAAGAGCCCACTGCCCTTTCAGTATAGCTCACTGGCTTATGAAGGCAGCGTCAACCCGCGTTCACCTGTCTGTCACACGCGCTGATGCCTGCTGGCTGGCCAACGATAAGGAAAGGTTGCCGTTTAAAGCTTTCCGCTTCACACAAACAAGCCAGCGTGAGCCAGCCCAGTACGAATATTAATTTGACACAAGCAGAGCTACCAGAACAAAAATCAAAATTAAACAAATAGAAAGATAGAAAAATGAAAAGCAGTCAAGAGAGAGTCGATGAAATGCATAAAGAGGATGTAGAGTGACATAAACAAAGGAGGTGCTAAAATGATTTCCTGTACTGGCCTAACAAAGCCAGCACACTCTCAGGCTTTCAGGGGGCATCGGAACGCTTCACTCATTTTCTCTTCCTCTCTCTCCATCATTTTCTCCCTCTTTTCTCTCTTTATCACGCTCTTCGTTCCCATCCCCATCCCCTTCACCCTCTCCCTCTCTCTCTCTCTCTCTCTCTCTCCCTCTGTCTCTTTCTCTGCCGAGCTATGCATGAAATGAACCACTGCACAGAGTAATGGCTTATTCGGGCAGCAGCAGTAGGACCAGCAAAGAAATATTAATAAGTGCTATTCTGTGTGAGCAGGGAGACATGAGAAGGGAATGGAATAGCCATCATGATGGCTGTATTTATCACGCCTGCTGTCTGCACCGTGCATGCCATCACCTACAGGTGGAGGCTGAGAACCTGCAGGAAATGCTCTGATATCTCTCAGGGGCAATTAAGGCAGTAATAGTCCGGTAAAATTTTGAGCTAACTTTACTACTATCCTATGACAGTGGAATAACAAGACTGCATCCTGAGCCTGACAAAGACCATTCTAAGAGACTTTACAAGATATTAATCTAACATATGAGTATTATTAGGGCCCGAGCAGCTGAAGGCAGTGAAGCCCTATTGTAACTGTATTAACTACTTACTGGCCGAGAGTGAGGTCATGCAGGTAAATATCAGACAGAGGCCGTAAGGTATCTACCGAGCGATAGTGAGGTTGATGCTGCGGGGCCGAAGTCTGATATACCTGCATGACCGAACGGTCGAGGTTAGTAAGTTGTTTATTATATGGCATTTAAGCTCTTTTCATTTTGAAAATAAATGGTAATTGTAAATAGAAATTATGTCGTTTTGTTCAGCTCTCAAGTCTTCTCACGACACAGTGTTTCAGGTGTTGCCTAGCAAACAATGACTTGCTAACTTCAAGTTACAATGATCAATAGAAAACGGACAACAGGGCTCAGCTTAAATGGCTTTAATTTACAGTTAAACACAAGGTTTTCAAACTATAGTGGTCAAGTCTTCATCATCACTTTCAATAACACATTTTCGCTGCTTCTGAAGTCCTATAAAGTATTACCCGATATCAAAATGTTTGCAAATTCTTGAGTCCTTATTCTTCAACTCTCATCAACTGTCATGTTACCACGAAATTCAACTGGTTTCCTGTTCTCAGATAATTTCATAATAGGAGTCCTGATTCTATCAATACATGCTCATGGCTGTTGATATATCGCTAATTTTTGAGGATGTAATGTTTAGTACTTGGTACATGGTATCACTAATTTTTAAGATTGATGGGGTGTGCAATAAGAATACTTATCAGACCGCAGACCGGCTAGAACGTCAATGCGCGGCTGGCATGACTACCCATTAGCCAATCAGAATGCTCGTACTGTCGTTGCCATATAATAAGGTTTCTTATTATTCTTCTTTTTTTTTCTGTGCAAAACTTCCTCGAAAACTCACCAAATTTGGCAGGGATGTTATGCCGGGAATTCTAAGATCTTTTGCGTTGAAAGAATTTTCGGGCGGGGGAAAATGGCTCTGTTTTGCCCCCTAGAAATTGCAAATACCCCTCTGCATTGGGGTTATTTTGGCATAGCTCGACGAAATTCGGTACACACCTTTATCATGCCCAGACGCACCAAAAAGTGTATTGACGCCATGGTGGCAGGTCAACAGGAAGTCGGCAATTTTGAGTGGAATGTGCGTTTTGACTGCATTTTTGCCCGTTTACACACCTCGCATCTGATCAAACTCCTCCTACAGATTTAATGGAAATTCCTTCAAACTTGGTCAGGATACTCTTCAGCCATGGGGGATCAAAATGTGTACGGATTTTTGAAAATCTCAAAGGTGTGGGCGTGACAGACCCTCAAACTTTTACTACTCAGCACAATTATTGTTCTATTGTTCAACTATTGTTCCCCTTTTTTCCCCATAGACTTGCATGGCAGAACTCTGTGGCATTATGACATCATAATAGGGTCATTAAACTGGCTTGCACCTGTGCTTCACTGACACCTGCGCCAAGGTTCCAAGGCTCATCTTCTCTCCCTCTCCATTCAACTGTATAACTAGGGAGGCTGTGCGGTGTGCGTCGGCCATCGACCAGCGCCTTCCCCGACGTGTGAGCGCATGCTCGGGCCCGCTCAACGCTGCTTGCAGCTTTAATTATTATTACTATTATAAGTAGTATTACTATTAATATTACTAATATTGTTATTATTATTATTATCATTATCAATTGTAGTATACGGGTTAATATGCAGCAAAAACTCTACGGTCCAAATGTCGACGGTAAAACAAGTAATTTTTGTTCCCTGAAGCATAAGCCCAGTGGAAGTTTCCAGTGCGGATTAATAATTGATGGGAGTGCAACCACAGCAGCTGCTCCTCCATCTCTGCTGGAGATAAGAAAACAACCAGATACCTGTAAGCAGGATCTGCTTTTTATAAAACGCTCCAAAATACACTGGCCACTGAAACTGAGACGATCCTACGCGGGTGGGGTCAGGGGAAGAGAGTGGGAGCGTTTCTCCGTGAGACTGGCCTTCAGGCGCGGGGTTTAAGTCCTCTAGTATCTCGCAATCATCAAAAATACAGGAAAAGATGATAATGTGGCCCAAATACCCCCGTGTGAGCAGACACACTGTGGGCCGATCGATAAGCCATTAGCATCTTTTGTTCCGTCTGTGAGGAATAGTGCAGCTCAGCCCTTCTCTCCTCTCCTCTACAGGCCTGGGCCCATCCTGGAGAAGTGCCACCCTCTCACGTGGCCAAGCATGACCCACTCCGCTGAGATTAGCTGGCCATTGTGATGAGGCGTCGCTGTGATTTTTTTCTTTGCAACGATTGTTGTTTGGCGTTGGGCCAACGTTAGCCCCTAGACTAAGGTCACCTTAGCAAAACGAAAACGGTTGTCATTGAAAAGCTCTCAGTCACTTACGGCGCTGTGGCGCAGGCGGGAGTGGCAAGGCAGAATAAATCAAAGTGAAATAAAAAACAGACATACACAAACACACACACAAACACATAAAGGTCTGTGGTATTAATATGAAAAAGAGGTTCCTTTAACTCCGCATTAATTTGCTGAAGGCTAAAAAAAAGGAAATTGAAGGGGCATCATAATAAATCTCTTCCAACTGTTCCTATTTAAGAAATGTCAACACTCTCCAATCTGCAGAACTGATCAGCATTTCCAAAAAGCTTTCTTAATGCTTTGCCTCGTGATTTCCAATGCGTCACATCAAAACAAATTGCTCTATTTACATTAATAGGCAGAATCGTTAATTAAATGTCGCACAATAGAGCAATGGGTTAAAATAAGGGTTAACAAATGTCTATGAAGGTTTCAGGCAGTATATCTGGAGGAAGCAGTCACAATGAAATTCACAAGTCAAACCGGGCAAATGTCTACTCTATCCTTCACTGTATTATTAAACTATTAGCTGCAGTGAAGCCCAAAGCCTTTACTATTTCCCTTCAATTGGATATTTGATCTTCAGGACAACCTTTCGGCACTTGGCACTGCAAATCCTCTAAGCATTGACTGGGCGACAAGCAATAATTTCTTACCTCATTGACATCAATGCCGTTTCGTCTCATGTACTCTCGGTCGTTCACCTGCCCGCCCTCGGCAAAGTCCATGGTCAGGATACGCTTGGTCGAAAGATCCCAGTAAATTTTTGGAACCTGTACAAAAAACAATTGTTGTCGATTGATGCCACAGAAGTACAACAAAACACCAACATGTTCAGGCTAATGGTGTTTTGCTTCCATGCTCAGCACTTCCTAAATTAAGCTCAGCCATTTTGTTTGACCGAACGTTTCCTCCTGCTTTGATTGTTTTGGCCCTGTTCTGGCTAGCTTGCCTTGGAGTCATGCAGGTGCCATCACAAATTGATACGAAACAAACCAATTTCAAGCAAACATTTTGGATCTAACCATCTCGCTCTCTTTTCCCCAAACCTATCATTACCTCTCTGCAATAGCACCAGCACCACAAGATCCTGAAATAGCACATAAAAACAATGATATCATACAGCATTCGCTTCCATGGGGCCTAGGTCCTCCATCTGATTTAGTCTTTTGTTTCAGGTAATTAAAGCCTTGGCAACAACATATTTTTCAGTCCAACATACCTCTCATTTAAACAGCCACTTCCAATCTGTCATTTAGGTGAAAGCAAGCAATTCACTTTGATTATATGGTATGCATAAAGCTACAAAGACAAAGATCTCTGATACTACTTACAGCCTCAGTGGGCTGTCTACTCAGCACTTACACTCACATAATGTGGCATCCTGCAAACTGTCTGTACACATGCATCTGCTATTCATTGTTAGGCATTGTACAACCTGCACCACAGCCAATTCTAAATCATTACAATTTACAGACAAAGCCACATGACTACTGCTGTTATCAACTCATGCTACATCTGCTAAAACAGACCGAATACAGGCCTGACTAGGCCTCACTAACACACAAACACATACATACTTAACTAATCCTAAATATTAAATGCAGAACTAACTAGTCCTCAATAACATGCACACACCTGACTAATCCTCATCCTCCCAACACACAGTCCATAATAATTGCCCTAACGATTACACACAGGCCTCGTGACCCCTGACTAACACAGACACAAACACACACAACACTGACACATATGGAGGCCTAACAAGTCCTTCCTTATAAACAAGAAACCACTTTGCCACTGTCTGCTGTCGCCCAGCCCTAATAGTCATGCTGCCCCCCCCTTCCATTACCTCTGTGACCACTGTGCATTCCCCTGCCTGTCGACACGTCACCGCTGAAACCCTGTGCATGTTCTGTGGATGAAGCCACTTTTAAATCGACCTCCAATAACTGGCTGAAAACTGACCACACCATTATTACCTTCAGCTCTCAGATATCCGCCATCTAAACGTAGTTTTTCATTTGTTGCATTCCTGTAGCTCTGATTATACCACTGATGTCATCAATATGCTCACAATTTAATAATTAAGCCAAGGTGAGCCCTTAACAACTAGCCTTACAGGGAGAGGTCTAAGAGCTTGCATCCACTCCTGACTTCAAGGCAATAAGATTATGGACTAAAACAGCATTGAAAGTTAAGTGCATATTGTGGTTCAAGCAAGCAAAGACAATTTAATAACTGTGCTATTGCTTACTGCACATATTCCATAGTTATGAATTCAGTCATGACATATGTATGTATTCTTAAGAGACTTGTAAAACCTATGGTAGGACGACTCCTCTGGTTTAAACACTACTACACACTAAAAATCACTTACCTAATTTAGAGATGCTTTAAATGCCCTTGCAAAAGCCCACCCAGACACGGGCCAGAGATATAAAAAAACAAACAAACCTTAAAAAAAACAGCAGACGTATCAGGCTAGTGATTATTCTGTCTGCAGAAGTTCTGGCAAAAAGAGTTAGTCTGAGTCAGAGGAAGTCCAGAGGGCGGGATTTAAACATAAATACTATTGATCTCTTTATTCTAATTTTCTTAAGATACCATACGTTATTCTGATAGCATCTCTTATCAAAAAACGTCTGGAAAGCTATAAACCCTGAGGCCCAGATCAAGGACTAAATGATTCAGACTAGCAAAACGTACTAATGCATTGGTGTGTATCCGTGTGAGAGAAAGTGAAGGAATGTGCGTGTGTGTGTGTGTGTGTGTGTGTGCGTGTGTGTGCGTGTGCGTGTGCGTGTGTTTGTGTGTGTGTTTAGGAATGACTGTGTATGAGATCTTTACTTATTTACTTAAATTGCCTGCAGGATCCCTGTGAGTTTGAGAGAGAAGGTGTGTGTGCTTGTGTGTGTGTGCTTTGTGTTTCACTTGTACAAACCTTCAGGAAGTCAAAGTGCTTGAGCATGCCTGCCACCTTCTCTGCGTTCCTGCCCTCGTTGAGGAAGTCCAGTTCCAGAGGCATGTTCTTCTTTGCCTCCTCCACCAGCCACATGAACGCAAAGTCTGGAAACAGCCAGTGGACCGCTTGGATCAGGAACTGAAATCATTACAAACACAAAAACAAATGGATTTTGATCCCCTAAAATACTATGATAACAGCCTCTTTCCAACCAAAAAAAAAAAATAAACAAAAACTACACCAATAAACATGACGGGCAATCATATATCTTACATGCCAACACTATACATCCTTTATTAAGTAGTCATGACGATTTGAAATGGACACACAGCAAGGAGACATTGAACTTAAGCAAGATGCCAGAGTGATTCTCGCATGTATGTCTGTCTGTGCCATGTATCAAAAAACATACAGGTGAAGCCATTAGTGGAACAGCACCAGCTACGGGCTACAGGTTATATCAGAGCTGTATGTTGGACACTCTGCCTGTGCTTCACCCCCTCCTAACACAGGAAGACGAATATGACCCTGCAGAAGGACTCCTGCGTTCCACCCAACCACCCCCCCACACACACATGACAGTGACAGAGCGTGTGAATTAGCGCTCCGAATTTAAGGGCTAGCGTTAGCGCCACAGCCTCCCTCCCGGTAATTACCTCCATCACGATGATGTCCTTGGAGCTCTGCGTCTGCACTTTGGGGTGCTGTACCTTGACTGCCACAGTCCTGCCGTCCCGCAGCACGGCCTTGTGGACCTGGGCGAGGGAGGCCGCACCCTGGGGATTCTCATCAAAGCTACTGAACAGCTCGTGGATCTGTGGACACCAGAGATATAGAGAATATTTTAGACAGAAACAAGCACGAACACCACACTACCATTTACATTGCTGAAGTTGCTGAGGGTGATAGACCAGAGATGTAGACTACTACACAACACAAGCACCACGCTACCATTGACTTTGCCGAGGTGTTATGAAGCTGATGATTCTCATTGCTACGGAAGACGTTCAGTGCGGTGGTCAGTGCATAGATGCATTCCCTGCACATAATTCAGTCAACTTCATATTTACAGAATAATATCAAACACAATGAGCCGTCAAGGCCTTAATGTGTTAGTTATACCTCTTCCCCCTCCATGTTTGACTGGTACAGTGTTGCTAAGAGAAATGCAACATCCATTCACCTTGTCCCAATGTGCGGTTAATAGAGAAAAAAAAAAGGGGGGGGGACGCACTTATTCTCAAAACCTTCTTAACTCTGGGAATTTGGGAAATGGCACTCAGTGCCGAAAAGAATGAATACTGGGGAGACAACGAGTGAAATAGACCCAGGAGGCATTTTCAGAGCTGTCAGAAATTTAACAGCACCATAACATAGTAAAATAGTTCACAGTATCCTTTTTACGCTTAAACCGCAGTTAAACAGTTAAATTGGGGAATTTGTGGAGCTGCTACTAATCTAATCCATATCTGGCACAAGCCTTAATCCTGGGACTGGCACTTTTATTTCAGGCTTAATGAAGTGGAGACACGGGGTACAGGAGGAAGTCTAGTCTGGCTTTTTGGCCGAGAACAGCCTTCTAGAGCTCCCAGTGGGGGTTCCACTAGACTAGACTGGACTGGAGTTTTACAGAACAGTGACAAATGCCTTGTCTTTTGTCACTTAAAAGGCTGCAGCCATTTTATCCTGTTTTTTGTACTGAATCCCCAAACAACTAAAAACAAAACTGGTTGGAAGTGATATGTGAGCGTGTTTTTAGAGGTTTCATACTAAGCTCTAGTCTGATGCTGTGTAGGTAATTTTTTTATAGAGTGCATGTTGGTCTTACTTGCTGTAGATGCCATCCATCATCCTGGTCATTTCCAGTAAATTGAACTAATTATATTAATTTAGTTTCCAGTTGTGGAGTACAGTAGTTATGTTGCGCCATGATGAGTATGACCATCATTCACTTTGACTATATAAAATGTTTTCATAATCCCAACAGCGGACTGACGCAGCCGTTTGGTACTATGACACAATAGTCCCAAGCAGCTCACATTCATTCTTTCACATAGTTCACATGCAATCTGGTGGCCAGCGGAGACAAATGAACAGACTGACATCCACAGAGCCAGCAGTGCCTTCTCCATGCAGGGGATTATTTTCCTTGGTTTGGATGAAATCACATGGACACCTAGATTTGGGCCATCTTGACATCCATAACTGACCTTGGGCCTTTTTTGTACCCAACAATCCTACTTTAAACCACTCCATCCAATCCTGTACTATCCCACAGCGCATTACTGTACATCAGCAACCCTGGTTCTGGTTTGGCGGAGCTGCTGTGGAAAAGTGTTGTGGGGCTGTCTGCTGGGGAGAGGAGAGCTTGTCCCTGTTATCAGTCAGAGAGCTGGGCTTTGCTGCTTGGTTGGCCATCTCTAATGCAGCCAGGGAGACCATGGGCCATCCATCTGCTGCAGACAGGCCTTTCCTGAGGGGACACAGAGAGATTCAGCTCTCTCTCTCCCTCTCCCTCCATCTCTCGGTCCCGTTTCTCTGTCCTTCTCTCCCCATCCTTCTTTTGTTTTTTTTTTCCTCTCTCCCATCTTCCGACTCAAACGATCAGAAACAGACAAATGGTTTTTAGCTGCGCCAGCCACTATCAGAATTTCAACTAAAGTGGTTCAGTGATGTTAGCGCAACAATGCGAGAGGCAAGGAAATCGTGAACGAACACACGGAGTGACTCTGGTCACAATATGAGATAACCACTCACTGACACCCCTATCTCTCTCTCTCTCTCTCTCTCTCTCTCTCTCTCCCTCTTGCTGCCTCTCCCTCTGTCTTTCTTTCCCTCTCTCTCTACCTATCTCTCCCTGTCTTTCTCTCCCTGTCTCTCTCTCTCTCTCCCTCTGTCTTTCTTTCCCTCTCTCTCTACCTATCTCTCCCTCTGTCTTTCTTTCCCTCTGTCTCTCTCCCTCCCTCTATCTGTCTCTCCCTCTCTCTCTCTCCCTCCCTCTCTCTCCCTCCCTCTCCCCGGCTTCCCTAATCTACACACTCAGTGTGCCACAGACGATAGAAAAAAATGACAAAAAACAAAAGAATGGAAGAAGAAGATGACACAAAAATATGGATGACACCACACAGTTAACATGTGGAAAGTTGTAGCAAAGGGTGTCAGTAAATGAACCCTGCTGTTTTGACAGCATCCCATATTCACATGGGAATTTGGCTGAAAGAGAGAGGAAGAGAGAGGAAAAGAGAGACAGAGAGAGAGAAGGAAGAGGGGGAGCGAGAAAGAGAGAAAAGAGTGGGACAAAGACAGAGAGACAGATAGAGAAGAGAAACCAGGAATAGAAAAAGAGAGAAAGCAAAAGAGAGAGAGAACGAGTAAGCATCAGGTGCCAGACGTGTGTCGTGGATGACCTTGAGCGACTGCAGGCCCGCCGTTGCGGAGTAGACCCAACTTTCCCTCTTGCACACCACCGATGATTTATTCATGGGCTTCACGGGTGTCAGGTTTGGGCTGCGGCCATCTGTGTCAGTCTAGCCCGGGCTGCATGCACCAGCCCAGAGAGGTGAGCACACAGAGGGGGAGAGATAGAGGGGAAGGGAGAGAGACACAGAGAGAGAGAGCGAGAGAGAGAGAGGGACAGAGGGAGAGAGGGAGTGGTGCGGGCCAATTGCCAGGGTGTGTTTCCGGGCTAGGGTAGCAGGTATGAGGCTCTGTCTGCCATCAGCTAGACGCTCACCTGCACGACGTGCAGATGGGAAAGCCCCGCTTGGAATGGTGGGAACCTGGAGCACGACCAGAGCCATGCCTATGGTGCATACGGTGTGTCCCCATAAAGACAGCAAAGCTGACACACACACACACACACTCTCTCACACACACATACACGACTGACACATGCTTAGCTGTGTGTGTGTGTGTGTGTATGTGTGTGTGTGTGTGTGTGTGTGTGTGTGTGTGTGTGTGTGTGTGTGTGTGTGTGTGTGTGTGTGTGTGTGTGCCTGTGCGTCATTTCAAAATCCTGCATGCATGAGATGCGTTTGCTCCTGCGTATGTTTATTGTGTTTGTCACACTGCCCGTGTGCTTTGGCGTCAGCAGCAGTTTGTTTGGCTAGCTGTGTGGTCGACCAAGCGACCTGCTGATCTGACAAAGCACCAATCCTGATGACTACCTGCTCTCACAGGGTACAGGGAGGTCATCATGGGCCGCTTCAACACACCCGCTCAGAGACACACACACACACACACGCACACACACATGCAAACACACACACACACACACACATACACACACACACGCATCTGCTATGAGTGTAGCTCTAGCCATACAGCCTGATAAGAGTGCTATGTGCTGTACACACAGCAGTAAATCACCTGCTTGGAAGAGCTTTGGCTCTACTGGGCAGTAAAGCAGGTCAAATTCTAAACACACACACAAACACACGCAAGCACACACGCACACATGGACATACAAATGCACACACACACACACACACACACACACACACACACACACACACACACACACACACGGATCTGAGATGAGTGTCGCTCTAGCTTTACAGCCAGATAAGAGTGTTATGTGGTGTACACACAGCACTAAATCACCTGCTTGGAAGACCTCTACTGGCAGTAAAGCAGGTAAAATTCTAAACACACACACACACACACACACACACAAACAGACACACACACAAACACATAGACATACACACACACACACCAACACACAGACATACACACTCACACCAGAAACAAGCACACACAAATACACATGGACACAAAAACACAGAGGCCCAATCAAATGAACAACATTCAGACATTATTAACATCCCTCCACTTATTACGTTGCACCCTTATGCTAAAATCATTTTAATTCTTTTTTCCCTTATCAATCTACACTCGATACCTTATAATGACAAAGCAATAACGGGATTTTAGACATTCTTGCAAACTTGTCAAAAAGGAAATTCTGAAAGATAACATTGACATCAGTATTAAGAATTAATGCTATGACACTTGAAATGTAACTCAGATGCCTCCCATCTCACTTGATCATCTTTGAGATATTTCTACGCCTTGATTGGAGTCTAGCTGTGGTAAAGACATCAGACATGATTTGGAAAGGCACACACCTGTCTATTTAAGGTCTCACAGTAGTATCACTGCATCACTTGAAATGAACGGACACAAACACAAACAAATGTACAGCATGCACACACATATCCATCCAAATGATCAGACACACACAGACACATAGACACACACACACACAAGCAGAGAGGCACACACACACACACACACAGACACACACACACACACATGTGTAAACAACTCCTGAATGTGCGTACATGCCAGTGTGGGGACAGGTCAGCAGTCAGAGTGAGGTCTTCTCTGCAGTCCCCACATCGCCGCTGGCATCTGTCTGCTCACATAGGCGGCCGAGGGGACCAGGGACGGACAGAGAGGGGACTGAGAGAGACGTCCTGTCTGATTAGGCTAATGTAAAGGGCCAGGGTGGAAGTACGGCTGAGAGAGAGGAGAGACAGAGGGGAGAGAGACCTCCTTGTGTATCTAAAGCCCGTCTCTATAAAACATGATCAATACTTAATCCAGCCAGCACGCCACCAGGCTCCCACAGAGCTTTGTTTACACTCAGCCTGTAATTATTCACTGGGAAAAACTTGTTGCAGGATCCATTCTGTTCAGTACAGCTGACAAAGATTTGTTTCACAAAGTGCTCACGTTAAGTTGTCACTGGCTATGTACTGAGGCTGAGTGTGCGTGCCTACAAGCACAATATGTGTGTGTGTGTGTGTGTGTGTGTGTGTGTGTGTGTGTGTGTGTGTGAGTGTGAGTGTGTGTGAGTGTGAGTGTGAGTGTGTTTTTGCGTCATACAAACACACACACACAGAAATATAAAGAAAGGTGCACACACATACACAAATAAAAATAGAGGCAGACAAATTCACAGGCACATACTCACTCACACACATACACATACACATACACATACAAACACACACACACAGAAATTAAAAGAAAGGCACACAAACACACATGCACACACAGTATTGGATGGACAAAAGCACATGCTAGTGCCTGAGCACCCCCTAACACACACACCCCCAACACACACACACGCAGACTTGCTTGTGTATTCAGTGCAGGCGACATGATGATCTATCTGCCTTAACCTCCTCCTCTCCTCAGGGACCTGGGTAATAGAAGCAATTAGCCAGTGTGAAGGTTAAGGAGCGGCCCTCTGGGAGCTGTAGTCATTCGAGTACAGCCAAATGCACAGAGTCATGTGTCATATGCAATACATTCCCCATTCAGCGTGGGCACACTGTGACCTACACGGACCGTGGGAGCGTTTATATCAAACACACAGAGTAGTTTGTAAGAAGCGCGCGCGCACACACACACACACACACACACACAGTTAGCATTAAACACTCTCACACACACAGTTATCATTAAACACAATGTGTGTGTGTGTGTGTGTGTGTGTGTGTGTGTGTGTGTGAGAGTGAGACATACAGTATCTGTTAGTATGTGCGTGTGTGTGTGTGTGTTTATGTGAGTTATGTATGACTTTGTGTGTGTGCGTTTGTGTGTGGTTATGTGAGATATGCATGTGTGTGTGTGTGTACGTGAGACAGAAAGAGAGACATATCTGTTAGTATGTGTTTATATGTAAGCATTATGTGTGACAATACACTGTGTGGCAAGGCAGTGTGGCATGTGTGTGTGTGTGTGTGTGTGTGTGTGTGTGTGTGTTTGTGTGAGATATGTCTGACTTTCTGTGTGTGTGTGTCTGTTTGTGAGTGTGTATGTACATATGTGTGTGTGTGTGGCTTATCTAAAGCCCCAAATGCCTGGGGAGCACAGATCAGCCAGTGCCTGTGATGGACTGATAAAAGCGATTGCCCCTTGACCCCGTGTGGCTGGGTGGCAGCCATCATTGTAGCAAACTGTAATCTCCATCAGCTCCCAGATCGCCTTCAATGCTAAACAAAAGCCAGGCGATCTAGGAGCTAAAGAGGGAGGGGGATGGGGAGGGGGAGGGGGGGCTCCAAAAAAAAGAGAGAAGGAAGGACAACTAATGAAAACAGATGGCTGGCCACACACACACACACACACACACACACACACACACACACACACACACAGACGCAGTCTTTCACAAAAACACACACATCTAAATGCTCGCACACAAATATATACACACACACAAACCAATATTGCTTTAAAAACTAGAGAATAGGGCAAAAAGCCACCACAAAAAGCTACCACATACAGGCCTAGTAACATTTAAATTCTAACATCACTACAGGCATCGCAGCGGTAATGAATGCTTACTGCTAGGTGCATAAAAGACACTGGAAAATTAATTTTCAGCCAATAGCTACAGTGTGGCATCATTGCTCTTTCAAAAGCAATCACGGCAAGCTTGTCCGTACTGGAATATTTAATCATTCAGAAAGGGACTGCAACCATCAACATGTTAATACTAACCGCTGTTCACAATTTTGCACTTTGACGTGAGCTGGCTCTCCGTTTTACCTCTAGGGTAAGCATTAGTGGCCATTGTTTTGAAAATGGTTAGGTCCTGTTGATTCCAATAATGTAAAAAATAAATACACAATTCTCTACCATTCTTTGCGTAAGCATTTCCTCAATCCTCCATTTAAAACTGAATTTTAATGTACTGAATGAAACTCAAATATACCAAAACATGGACAGAAGAGTTGAGATTCGTATATTTCTGCATTAAGTATTGATATTTTTCCTATAGTGAATACAAACCAATCCTATCCTAAATGACTCCCTCTTGTGTATTTGAGTCAGTAAAAGAATGAGAA
Source organism: Sprattus sprattus (assembly GCF_963457725.1). Lineage (NCBI taxonomy): Eukaryota > Metazoa > Chordata > Actinopteri > Clupeiformes > Clupeidae > Sprattus > Sprattus sprattus. Next base: position 17,375,099 of record NC_137911.1, read on the forward strand.
GCGTGCTTCTTAGCGACAACATGGTCTGAAATCCCCCCCCCCCGTTTTAACACACACCTGGTGGGACTGTGTGAGACCAATCACATCAAGCCAGAGCACATCAGCCTGGTAATCCACAGACTGCGCCCAGAATGGATGGGGTGCAGAGAGCGGCGCCTACTCGGGGGGATGCACTCTAAATCAGAGTGCATTTTTACGCCGCGCCACAGGAGGCCTTCATCACAGCATAGCGAGAGGGAGAGAGGAGGGGAGAGGGAAAGAGAGACAGAGAGAGAAATGGAGAAGGAGTGAAAGAGGATGGGGAAAGGGAGACTGAGAGGCAGAGAGAAAGAGAAAGACAGACATAGGGAGCGATAAGGAAAGGGAGACAGAGCTATAGAAATACAGAGACAAATAAAGAGACGGGGGGTGGGGGTAAGACAGCAAGCAGGAGAGTGAGAACAAAACAAAATGGAGGGAGCACGTTTGTGTCAGAAATAGAGAAAGACAGCATGGGTGAGATAGAGAAAGCTAACTACTATAACACTTTCTCCGCTTTTCTTTTTTTCCCCTTCTTTCTTCCCTTCTCCAGTGGCCTGACAATAAAAAGGTGACAAAAGCACTTAGAGCTTCTCCCGACCATCTCCTGCCTGCCTGCCTGCATGTCTGCACTTTGGTCAAATTATATGGAGGACACCACTATCACCTGAGGTGCTACTCCTCTCTCCCATGCCCAGCCTCATTTCCAGCAGGCATCTCTCACGCTGGGGGAATCCAGAGGGGCAGCCCCTCTGCAGGGGACGACTGGAGGCTCTACTCCAATCTATTTTTTTTTTTTTTTTTTTGCCTGAGCGTAGAAAACTGACAATCGGCACACTTCTACGTAGCACCAGATGACATACTTGCTGACGACGGGTAGAGAGAAATACAGGAAACTACTGCATGTATGACAGAGTCGCAAAGCCACAGAGGGGGAAAAATACATGCTTAAAAGGGATCAGACCTCATAGGCTGTTGAGATGATTTGCAAGGTGTTTGCAAACTCCCATTTTACCTTGCAAACTACCTGATGAGAAGGATCAGATGTGTGATCTCTCTGTATTAGGCCACAACTGAGAAGGCACACAAAACCCACCAAACAAACAACACACACTTATCCTAACCTGGAAAGGCACGACAGCTGAATCTCAGAGCCAACTATAGGCTAGATGTCTTGAAGTCAAAGGGTTAGGCTGGAGGGCCCCCAGGAGTGCAATCCACTTTGTGATACAACCTCAAAAATTACCATTTTCTGTTATGAATACGTTGTTAGGTTTAGTAACATATTGCAATGACAAAATATGACATGGGTGTGAATTGTGTGAGTGAAGTGATAATTTGCCAGCCTTCCACTGACTGGGAAGAGTCCCCTAGGGTAAGCTAAGCACTTTCTGTTTGCTGCCTTTTTAGAATTCTACAGAAGGTGAGACATTGGTTTCCATCGGACCAAAATGTCTCATTCAACTCAACAGAACAGTTGACAATCACGCACATACTGAAACACGCGTGCGTGCGCACACACACACACACACACACACACACACACACACACACACACACAAGCATGCATATGCATGCACATACACATAAACGCACGCACACACAATCACACACAATCACACAAACACACGTGCGCGCACACTCACAATCACACGCGCAAACACACACACAAACATACAAGTGCATGCACACACATAAACGGGCACACACAGATACATACAAACACACACACAATCATGCACACACACACACACACCCTTGGCCCCAGCTCCATAGACCCTGTGGTGCTGTCTTCCCCCACTGGAGTCACACCTGACTGGCTGCTTGGGGGCTTTTATTGATCCCTCTGTGCCTTAATGGATGTCAAATCACACGGCACCATTACAGACAGATCTCAACCCACACACTTTTTTTACTGTCCAGTATGACAAGTGAGGGGGTATTCAGGGAATTGAATAAACAATGGCAAGAAAATAATTTAAAATATAACTGCAAGCAGCGATGATGCGGTTAAGAAGTCCCAGAGGTGTCATTGAAACCTGATGTCGTCATGTCAAGGGCCTGGCCGTAGGGCACTCACAGCTAGTTTCATGTCAATTGATCAAAGATTGGCTGTGATTCAAGCTCACTTCCTGTGTGGCAGCTTTGCTGTAACGGGGCGAACAGATTTGAAAATAAAAAATCCGCCTGATAACTTTTGAGAGTTTTTGTCTGTGCCAATTTGGTGACGATACGACAAGGTTTGTTGCCTTTTGTGGGTCATGATTACATCCAGTGTGGCGGCCAGATAACTTTGGTCGACATGATCGGTTGTCTTGTCCCGTCTTTTATACCACTTTTATAACCGCACATAAAAAAGTTATTAGGAAGAACACAATTTTGCTTATTACAGTGCCCACAAGTGGTCAATTGACACTCGTTTGTTTGAGCCGCCTCAGGAAAGGGGTCCCGAGTCCACATACCAAGTTTGGTGTCAATACATCAAACATTGCAGATATGACCTCAATTCCTTGGCTTTGCTGCCGATTTTGGTTGGCTGTAACGGACAAATTGAAAATCAAAAATGATAACTACGATAACTTTTGCAAGGCTTGATCTGAAGATAACAAATTTGGTGAATATTTGCCTAAATCTGTGGCCTACGAAGAAGACAGAGGCATTAAACTTGGTGAAAAGAATCAGGGGACTATCTCCAATCAGTGAGCAAAATTGGAAAGGTTCTGATGATACAGTTCTGTGGTCTGCCATAGACTCCAATGGCAGAGAAAGAAAGATGAACAGTAAGAAAGGGCAGAAACACACTAGGTTCGCTGCTTGGAGGAAGGTGTGTAACACAAGTATACAAACACAGTCACACAGCAAAAATGACTGGGACACACACACAATGTTAACCACGGCACAGCACCAAATGCGCACACATACGCACGCACACTCAATATATTTAAAATTAATTTCAATATATATGTATGAAATTAAGAAATCATACTGTACATGTGAAACAAGGCTGTTAAACCCTTAATAAACCCTTTCTCCACACACACACCCTCTGTCACACACACACACACACACAGCCAAGCACACACCCACACACATGCACGCACACACACACACACACGCACAACCAAAGCCAAGTACACACCCACACACACAGCACAGCTGAGACATAACACACACTTCTGTTATCCCTGTTTGCCTGCAGGGTGGCCAAGATGGAAACTGACATTTTCACGAGCAGTGTTTTAGAAAGAAAATGTTTCACTGGGGGATGTTTAAGCGGGCAAATTAACTCGGCTCTTTGCCCCCGGGGGCAACAGGCTAATTTCATTCGATGATTGTTCTCCACTGCTCCCTCTCTCTCCCTCCCTCCCTCTCTCTTCCTATCTCACCCTGAGCCATTAATGAGTTTAGATTTTGTCTGCTAAAGGGCGACTAAATGATTTATCTTACCTTGCAGTCGCAACACTTGCTGTTTCACACTTAAAATGACACGCACAGCTAGGTTGCATCCAGCCAATACAACACTGCTGCATTAAACACCTTTGTATAAAGAACTACACAAAAGACTGGGGTACAGCCTGGGAGGTGCACACGGATAGGTCCTGTGATGGGTAAGTTCTCATCTTTCCTTCCTTCCCTCGCTGGGACCACCTCACGGTGGTCTTCTCTTCTCGTCCTCCTCGGAGGGGGTGGGGGGGGGGGGCGGGTTGTAGAGGGTCTTATGAGTGTATAGAGTGGCTCATGCTGTGATATCCAGGGAAACCCCCCAGGACACAATCCACCCCCCCCCTCTGTTCTGGTTTTGCCTCAAATGCCATCCCAGTTCTGTCATTAACATGTGTGATGTCATTTATTAATGCTACTGATTCACTGACAATACTTTAGTCATTTGGAGCGGTTTATCTTGTGTGTGTGTGTGTGTGTGTGTGTGTGTGTGTGTGTGTGTGTGTGTGTGTGTGTGTGTGTGTGTGTGTGTGTGTGTGTGTGTGTGTGTGTATGTGTACATTTTTAGCAGGTGTGTGCAAGCGTGAGTCTTTTTCTTAGATTTCGTCTGAAACCTTGTAGGGAGAGCAGGCTGCAGAATAACATTACCCAGTCATTGCATATCGCTCCATCAAGCACAGTAATGTGGTGGAAGCAGCACTGCCCTGTCCACAGCTTATTAAGGGCTCTCGCCGAGGCACGGATGAGGGAAACATTCAGCACACTCTTCCTCATTAACTCCAAACAAAGGAATAAGAGAGAGAAAGAGAGAGAAAGAGAGAGAGAGAGAGAGAGAGAGAGAGAGAGAGAGCGAGAGAGAGTTCACATATGTGACTGGACAAGAACTGAAAAAGAGGACAAGAACAGAGAAAGAGTACGAGAGACAGAGCGAGAGCAGGAGAGAGAGAGAGAGAGAGAGCGAGAGCAAGAGCGAGAGCGAGAGCGAGAGAGAGTTCACATATGTGACTGGACAAGAACAGCCAGGAGGTGAAAAGGGTTCACCCTTCCCAGACACTAAATATGGGTTTAGTGTGGATGGCACCAGGTTTATAATGTTCTCACACAGAAGAACTGTGGCAGACTTCTTGGCTGGCTGAAGAAGCTGACAGGAGAAGCCCGAGGTTAGACTTTAAGAGGAGGAAAAAACGCAACTAAATAAAGAGGCCCAAGCAAGGAAACGGTATTGATTCATGTATGATGTCATACTTGTCATATCAGCTCATGTCATCACACAAAGAGCATGTTTCGGTTTTCAATCTCATTCTGCTGCACACAGGCAAGAAATAAGAAATCACATTAGAAGGAATATGATCTTGTAGTTTATGTAATGGAAACATCCAAGTCACAGGCTTGCTCCCCAGACATCACACCTAACTGGCTACCTAGAGTTAACTGTAACGTGAGTCAAAGTCATGTATATATAATAACCAACAAAACAAAGATTTACAAAGAAACAATCTTAGAATCACTTCACGTAAATTCTGCATGTTTGTTTTCCTGCCCATTCTCCAAAGCCCAGTGCCAATGCTTGAGGCAGCATCAGCTGTTTCCTGTGGGCCCGCTGCTTTTCCGCTCGTTCCCAGTCATTTGAGGAGGGCTGCTGGGAATAATAAGGGCCTTTCTGGGCCGCCCAACACAAAAGGGCTCATGGGACATGTGTAATCAGCGGCGACGGCCTCCTCGTTGGAAAGGGTGCCGAGAGGCACGTAGAGCTGACACGCTAATGGTCGTGCTGAGCTCCTGTTCCTGCCCGCATCACTACAGAGGTATAATTAAAACACGCTACAATCTTCTCCTCATCTTCCTCTCTCTCTCTCTCTCTCTCTCTCTCTCTCTCTCTCTCTCTCTCTCTCTCTCTCTCTCTCTCTCTCTCTCTCACACACACACACACACACACACATACACAGTCACAGAAACACACAGTCACAGACACACACACACACAAACACACACACACACACAGACAGACAGTCACATGCACACAGTCACATACATGCAGTCACACAGACACACACACACAGTCACATACACACAGACACACACAGACCAAGCTTATACTGCGCTGCATTTCCGATGATATCCCAGTCGGAGGAGTGAGCAGATTAGCACTTGAGAGAAGGGAGATGATGAACAGGGAAGTTTAGAAAGTTCTGGATGCCTTGCACATCTAAACAATCTTCAAAACAAAAAACATATTTGCGAACAACATCTATCTAAACAAAGTCAAAAAGGCCTGAAAAGGCATTCAAGGAAAGTCTCAACTCTTTGCAATGCCAGATGCACTGAACTTATGATACTGTTTTTTTTTTCTGAAAAGTCCAACACTTCATCTTGTATAAGGAGGTGTTATATTGTGCAATGCTCAAAGACATTCTCTCCTCAATAGGGTGCAGGAGAAGTGGCTGGCAGAGTACAATGAGTCAGCATGTCCACCAATACGTTACGCTGGCTTAACCTGCTAGCACACAATAAGTGAAACAAGCAGTTGGACAACTTCAAATGTGTTTGGAGGAACCATAAACTCTTTCTCCGAGACAGACACAAGACATTATGCAGTAACAGATGGAGACTAATGTTGTTTCAGGAAATTGGCACGGAGCAAAAATGCAAGAAAAAAAAAAAGATAAAAACTGTTGAGTTGCTCCTCACACCCAATCAACTTAAAAGACAACAATATAGCCATGTAGGACAATGAGAACACTTTCTAGAAATCTCTTGTGATTGTATCTTTGCCAGATATAGTATTATGCAGTCAGAACAAGGTGGTAGGGCCGGGGGAAGAAATATGCTCATTGAGTATTCCAAAGCTCTGCTGCACCAGATACGGTAAGTACGCCGTATTGAAGAGAATCAAGACAGACGAGGAGAAGCACATTTTGTTTATTCATTGCAGACTATAAGAGTACTCGGACAGAGGAGATGCACTTGAAGGTCATCAAGCAGTCTTCACTTCACTGAGTGTAAACTTAATGGTGTAGGACTCTGATGGATAGAACCCAAATACTGTGGATGTCAGATCAGTAAGGCAAAACAAAACGGCACCAAATGAATCATTCAGCAGCTTCAAACTCCGAACAGCACTAGAGAGTTATCTGAAGTTTAAAGATCATCATATGCTTCCCAATCAGACATGCTGAGAGAGAAATATCAAGACTATTAAAATGAACAAAATCACATAAACCACCAAAAACCCATATCTGATGAAAGGTTTCAAAAACCCTCATCCCCATTTTGTCTGTACTGCAGGTGACGTGTAGAGTCGAGCGGATACTACTTTCGCATTTCAAATCAATGCTAAGCTTTCATTTCCCACCCTTTGCAGTCACTTTCTGCCCCTCAAACCCATATGGAGGAGAAGAGGCCGGAACAAAAAGCAGCAGGGTACAGATGATCAGGCAAGAGCGCAGGAGAGAGAGAGAGAGAGAGAGAGAGAGAGGGATGAAAAAGCAGGAAAAGCATCATTGACCTGGGAGCTGAGAGGCGGCGAGTGACAGACAGGCGAACGAATGAACAAACGCGGTGTGTGTTTGGCATGTTAATCACACTCGCAGTGGCTGTAAAACAAGCGCGAAGACTCGATCCCATGAATAGGAAAGTAGGCGCAGCTGCGTTGCTCATAATCAGGAGGGGAGGGGGAAAGATGAGAGAAAGATAATGTTTAATCTTTAAAGCGCTCCTCTTTTCACCGTATGAAATAAATCAGCTACACTTAAGTCACTATTCATCTGGTAGGGCTCGGGAGGAAAAGGGGGCTGGCAGGGAGGCTGGGCTCACACTGCGATGCCCTTTCATGTCACGCGCCTCCACCTCTCTATGGAAGAGATGAGCACGAAGGAGCCGAAGAAGCCAAAAGAGACTGGGTTTATGCAATGCACAAGAGGCAAATTCATCCAGAGTCTTCTCACGAGAACTTTACAGGTGGAATGTCTGCCGCCATGGAAACTGAACCATCATGCACTCCATTTGGGTTCCTGAGCCTTTGTTGATGAAATGGGAACCCGGGGCAACAAGGGGAACAATGGCAATGCCCCCCCATGCCAGCTGCCATCACGCATCAGCATCCAGAGCTCAGTGTTAGGCGCGAGTGGTAGCGGTAATGAGGCTGTTCGTCACTGAGCCACAGAGGCCCCTCAGTGCCTCAGGCCACTAACATATCCCCACACAGCGGCCTGTCTGTACACTGCTGCTCTCCGCTGTCAGTGAACAACACAAACATGCAATCGCACTGGACAGCTCCGTGTTGGAACTCTGCATCCAGAAGTGACCTGCTGGAATACATGTTTCGCTCTTCTTCCGAGCCACATCACATGCAGATGCAAGCTTAATGGAGGAGAAGTGGACGGCATGGAGATGGACAGATTAGGGCCTGCTCTGCTGGACAGAACAGAAAATACCAGACAACGATGCTGACGTCTTTGCAGTAATGACCTAATCTTTTCTAGCTGAGTGGAGTACAAAGATGGAGAGGATTTTAGAGCATATGAGCTCATGGCACACATGGCACACTTTCCTTGCCACCGTCGCCTTGTTCTTTCTCCAGGGGGGTCAGGCTTTGAGCTCTATAAAGTGCTTTGAGAGAACAATACAATTGATTTTAATTGAATTGAATTGAATGTATAGTACGTCCAAAGTTACAGTGCAGTCTTCAAATGAAGCCAGATTTTTAAAGGTCCTGTGTTAGTGGCCTGGAGTGGTCTGTGACCATGGCAACCAGTAGGAAGTTATTGCATTGGGACCAAATAATGTCCTCCATGTCCTTCACATGATTGGAGGTTCAATGACACAATCTCAATCACAATCTATTTATAGGCCCTACAGCACTGCACTCATGCTCTCTATACAGCTGGCTCTGACCTCATTTCCAAACAAGGAAGTGGAGGGTGATTGGACATGATGTAAGGCTGGGGAAGCACATTGGGCCTTTTCTTAGTAATGCTACTTTGCTTAGCAATAGCCTTTACCCTCATCCTTATAGAGAACCTGAGTGGGCCTCAGTATGCATTCAGGATTGGGGGCTGCACCCCATGTTCAGTTACGTGTTTGAGGACTTTGTCATATCTACAGCACAGCTCTCTGATTTGTGTTGATCATTCTTTTTCTAAGGCTGATCTCAGTGTCAGACAGGTGATGAAATTCTGTCCATGAACCTGCCAAATCTCTGTTACACTGCCCCAGTCATGTTCTCACCTTGGGAAATGTGACGGGGAGAGGTTTTTCAGTTCAGCCAGTAGGAGTATTAGAGAGAGAGAGAGAGAGACAGAGACACTCTCTTTGAGTCTGGGAGCTTTTTTATTTGCTTTCTGACACACATCAAACATTTCACTTCCCAAGGCACACATCAGAAATGCCACAGAGCTACTATAGGGTATCAACAGGGTAGAAGAGAACAATGAAAAAGAAGAACCTTTACACTGATTTAATAAAAACAATCATTCTGAGTTCACTGATATTAGTGTAAGTGACTAAATACCTTATGCTGGACACCTACATGACAATCCAATTTACCTTGCATGTTTGGCGAAAGCATTACATTGAGGTCTGAGCAGCTAAATGCAAGCTGAGTTTATTGGCCGATATAAGCGTATTGCAGATAAATCAGTATGGCATTTATAACAGCCAATAAATGATCATTTACAAAGACAGAGACCCGAAGATAGATAGACTTCAACTGTGACTGTTATCGTTATGTTGTTTGTCCAGAGGGCAAATCACAACAAATCAGCTGACCCAAAGAGAATAGCCCACAGCAGACATACTCTGTGTTCTTGGTGAATTGATCATTTTCAAGTGAAATACATTAATGAAATAATAAATATTGCACATGAGGACAACACTGCTTCGGCACGGATCTCGGACTGTCTTGCTGATATATCCACATGGATGAAAAACCACCACCTTCAGCTGAACCTGGCCAAAACAGAACTGATGGTCTTCCCAGCCAAGCAGTTCATCCACCACAACATCAATATCAATACTGACTCTTTATCTCTTGCTCCATCCAAAACAGCAAGAAACCTTGGGGTCATTATTGATGAACAACTAACCTTCACAGCCCACATGCCGCTTTGTGCTATACAACATCCGCAAAATCAGGCCGTACCTAACCCAGTATGCCACCCAGCTGCTGGTGCAAACCTTGGTGAGTTCCCGCCTCGACTACTGCAACGCCCTCCTAATGGGCCTGCCGGCTTGCGTGGTGAAACCATTGATAGAGATTATTTCCAAACACTGTTAATGACTTAAGAATATAATAATCAAGTGACTTGTATTAATATATTCCTTGTATGAATTATGTGCTTATGAAAGCAGGAGCATGGCTTTTCTCTCTGTGTGTGTAACTAGAATATTAGGTGCCACAAAGTCTGCATATGAACAAGAGCATGTTTAGACCAGAGGAGATAAGAAGGGAACTCTGCTTCTTCCGACCTTGTGCAAAACTGCCATCCTTGCAAGACATGGAGCCTCGGACGTGAGAAATCCACCACGTGATCATCCCTGCTCAAAGCTAAACTTCTGACTATATAAACTTTGTGCGAAGAGTTTATCAGGGCTTCACTGTCAGCCTCGGCTGGGAGGGGAGCCCAATTGCAATTGTTGTTGTTTGTCTGTCTAATAAATATACTTTCATGCAGCTCCGGAGTCCTGAACTAACTAGGGTGCTTTTTCACCTATCAACCACTATCGATGATTCAGAAAGCAGCGGCGCGTCTGGTGTTCAACCAACCAAAGAGGGCACATGTCACCCCGCTACTCATTGAGCTCCATTGGCTGCCGGTAGCTGCTCGCATCAAGTTCAAGTCACTTATGCTTGCCTACAAAGTACTTATTGGTTCTGCTCCCACCTACCTAAATACTCTCGTAAGGGCAAATGTTACACCCAGGACGCTGCGCTCATCCAGTGAGCGTCGTCTGGCACTGCCGCCTGTGCAAGCACGGCAATCCAGACTATTCTCAGTTGTAGTTCCACGTTGGTGGAACTACCTGCCTAGCACTACCAGAGCAGGGGCGTCCCTCTCAACCTTCAAGAAGCTCTTGAAGACCTAACTCTTCAGAGAGCACCTCACTTCCTAACTGGCACCTTGGCTTAACTTGCACTTAAGCAGTGACAGAAAGAAAAAGAAGTGCGGGACTATGTCATTTTCAATTTTTTGAAAAAAAGCAGTATTTATTGTTACACCAGGTTTTATTGCTCTTAGCTTGATTGTTCTCTCCCTTGTACGTCGCTTTGGACAAAAGTGTCTGCTAAATGACTAAATGTAAATGCACATTGTAGCGAAGGGAGAGCATGGTCACCCCACTCGGACTCGAACCCGGGTCAACGGGGTACCAAACATGCGCTCTGACCGCCACACCAAAGAGCCCGGCTCAATGGCATGGCAGCCAGAGAGCATATTCACCTGTAGAGACGATCACATCGTCACACACATGATTTTTCCTTTATTCGTAAGTCATAAGTCCGCATAGCAGATAGTCATGTAATTTAGGACGTATTCAGCAGCAGCATTTTGTTTATTCTACGTCACAGTATCTGTTTTCTGCATAGTTTAAGATGGCATGTACATTAGATAGCATGTTTTCAGACGGCCCAAAAGAGTGAATGAGAAATGGTTTCTTGTAGCTTGCACTGTAAGCCTATGGAGTTAAAAAGAGGGAAGCTAAAGGGATAAACTACATCAGTGAATAAGAAAGCAGTCATAGTGTTATAACTATCAAACAACAACAACTATAACAAAACAATACCAAACCAAAACCATTACTCTTATTATTAGCAATAGCAGTAGTAGTAGCAGCCTACTATTAGTCGTAATAAAGTTCCTTTTCTTGTTCATATGTCAGATGTGGCTTTCTGGTTTCATATTTTTATAGAAGGCGAGAGGTACATGCAGTTACACTTATGTTCAGGTTTTATTCTTACTATTCAGGACAATAAAACAAGTGTAATTGCAATGTGTTATAAGCATTATGTATTAATGTGTTATGTGCATTAACTTTTTTTAAATCTTTGTTTATGTTATGCGTGTCTGTTAAAAATGAATGCATCTCTAATTTTAACCTATGGAAATTTGTATCAAGAGTAAAATAAGTTCAAATTCTATTACCCACCACCTTTTTGATTTTGTCATTACTTCACTTCACTTTCGAACCAAAGTCTTACCAAGCAGATTCTGTATTCAAAGAGGCATACTGCAATCACAGAATGTTGCAGCATTTTATTTTTTTTCATTTTTTAAGTCGCAGCCGTGCTGACAGATCGCCAAATCATTTTAAAGGACCGCTCCAGGTCCACAGCGTAGGGTCACATATGTCACCACAAATGGTGTGGTTAGCCTTCGATCCTGCCAAACCGATTTCCTCTACCGGCTCCACAAAGAAGGCAGTCCACTCTTGGTGTTGATAAGAAGATGTACTTGTCACATAAGGCTTCTTTCATTCATATATCATTAACATAGATGCTAACAGATCCAAATAAATTCAGATTATGGCTTCTTTGTGATGCAAGTACTGTATATCATTAATTCATTCCGATTTTTGATATTGCAAAGGATTTTACTGCTAAATGTACTGCACAGTTTGTCTAAAATGGCATAAAAGACAACTCAAGCGTCATCCAAAGTGTTGATATTTCAGGAAGAGGCCTCTGGGGTTTGGATGAGGAGTTTGCTAAGAGCAGTGGGGTTGGCAT
>NC_137911.1:17389779-17512279 GCF_963457725.1 Sprattus sprattus
TACTGTGTGTATGTCTAATCTATGAGACACAAAGAAGACAGAAGTGCTAATACAGTATATTACTTTAGCTATCACTCCAGTCACCCCACTTCTGCTGTGGTCCCTGATGACTGGTCACGAGTTTCAGGTAACTGGTTGCTAGCCAGCAGAGAACTCATTGCCCCAAAAAGAAATAGAAGTAGAAGAAGACGGGCTAGTAGAAGGTTCTCCAAGCATCTTCAGCCTCTACTCACCTCCTCTCCCTCCCACCTTCTCAAACCTGAACCTGTTCAAGGCTGAAGGAAAACCCATCTTATCCTGACTGCTGTGTAAGTAGCAGCAGAGACCACACCAGTAGGGCCTCCATAAGTCTCTACCCTCAAGTGCTGTCACTGTAGTTTGTGGCCGTAAATTAAATGATTCTATTTTATCTTTGACAGCAGTGGCAGTGTGTCCATCTTCCAGTCTCTATCCCCTGACCAGAGGGAGGCATACGGCCTCTACACTATTCTGAGCCTTGCCTGACATCTGTTGTTGGCTGGTCTGAAGTAACGGATCCAACCTCCCAGCATTACGCCCACGCACACACACAAACAGTCAAAGATACACAAACATAAATACAAACTCGCACTTAAAAACACATACAAGAAAAACTGTAAGACACACTCAAATACAAATGCAAACATGCATGGACACACAACACCCACACATAAAAACACACATACATACACTTAAGCCATTCACTTATCCCCGGCCCTACACCCCACCCGTAGGCCCTCATAGGCTCCTGCTGGGTCTGTGTGTCTGCCCAGCGGAGGTCCTTAGAGCCTAGGGGCTGCGTGCACATCCCTGGGCTATAGATTAATGGGGTCAGGGCACCAGTAATGATTGCAAGGAAGGGGGCACGTCGGAACGGAGTCGCCTCTTATTTCTTTCTCTTCTTTATTCCCCCCCCCCCCCCAACCCCCCCATCTCGCTCTCTCCACCAACTACTGCTCCTTTGCTTTCTCCAAACCATCCATCAGGGTGGCTGAGGCCGCAGAGAAATGCCACAGCGAGGCTTTATTAAAATTAGCCCCTAATGCCGCCACACCTTGGCTCCATCCATCTCCGCCCAGCAAAAAAACGCTCCCACCAATTTACCTAATCTGCTGTTCGAAAACGAGTCCATGAACAAGGAGCCAAACTACGACCTTCTCAAGGACACTGCAGAGGGACGTCAAGCTGGAGCCAGACTTAAGTTTAAAGAACAATATAGGTGGTTAAAACAAGCAAAGTATCAAGAAAAAGGCCAGAAGAGTTTCTACTTGGATCTAAATATAGCTGTTGGTTAAAGCAAACACAACGTGCTACTCTGGCTAAAAGCACTTGACTCATAGACGTCCTTGTGTTTCATTTCCACAGCACACGAAGCATCAGAGAGGGCAAAAATGTTAAATAAGAAATAAATAAATACACCGAGGCGAGTGTTTTGGAGGGGTGGAGGCATGAGTGATTGGCTATGACACAGGCTTTGATGGGGATTGATGTGACTAAAAAGCAAAACAAAACAAAATCAGGCATTCGTTGCAGCCAAGGCGGGTAATTTCTCTAAAAGCAGGCCCAGTTTGTTATCAGCACTACTGGCAACACAATGACAAGTGTTCCTGTTCCTCATTTTCATTACAAAACATCACCCCTAAAAAAGTTCCCATAGACTGACCAAAATATTAATTCACACAGCCAACATTTACCCGTTTCCTGTGCGGAGGGTGTCCGCTGTCTCACAAAATTATTAATACAGTCTGCCTATGTTAATAGACAACATCAACCGTGATTGGTTAAACTGAGTTCTCAAGCAAAGAGATTGCCCTCTGCACTGTAGTGTCCTTTTCCAACCAGTATGTGTGTGTGTGCCAGAGAGAGAGAAAGAGAATGACAGAGAGTGTGTGTGTGTGTGTGTGTGTGTGTGTGTATGTGTCAGTGTTGACTTTTTTTAGAGCCTTTGTTACCATGTGTAGTATGCATATGCTACCAACATGCAGTGGGCCTCTGTAATGCTGCGAGCGCAAGACCACTCATCTCCCATTTATCAGTAACTTTCCTCTATGTGTGAAATTTCTGAATACCTGACAATTCATTCTCATGCTGAAGCTCAAAACAAATACTAATATAATCTAATATAACATGAAGGATTACGCTCATTTCATATTTAATGATCAGTGTATGATGCATGCAGAGAAGGTTACGCCACTTGAGAAGGTTACGCCACTCTCACATTCACCTCCTGTCAGTATCAGTGCATTTACCTCACAGGAATGAAACAGTTCAGCGCATCATTCATCAAACAGATAAAACACACTCCCCCCTTCCTCCAAAGTAAACTAAAACCTTCCTTACGATCATCAGTCTTTGTGGAGGGCACATCTGCTCTGCATAATATTACGAGTATGATATTTCACAGGAATGGCCCCTCCGGTCCATGCATCTAGCGAACGTGATAATTACCTTTGATAAATATTCACACATGCATGAGTCAACTGGCTCTGACGGCTTTCCTTGCCCTGTCTTTGCTTTCACCCCAGCAAGGCACAGCACAGCCTGAGCTGGGTTCACTCTGAGGTTGGTCAGTGTGTGTGTGTTTGTGTGTGTGTGTGTGTGTGTGTGTGTGTGTGTGTGTGTGTGTGTGTGTGTGTGTGTGTGTGTGTGTGTGTGTGTGTGTGTGTGTGCGTATGCGTGTGGTGGAGTTGGTTGGGTGGGGGGGGGGGGGGCATTTGTACCTCACTCTCAAGGGGTTCCGGGACACAATGCCTTAAGGCATCGAGCTAACAGCTGACCTTGAAGAAACACATCGCTCTTTGTTTGGTGAATGTTAACAACAAAGGAATACTCGACTGAAGGTTAAAAGCACACGACTGCAAAGAGAGCGGGTGCCGATGACGCGTCATGTGATGCGATGCAGTATCATTTAAATCTGACTGAAAACAAAATGATTGAAGCAGGATACGGAAAACATCCATTAAACAAAATATCTTCAAAATTGACATTTTCCAACAGCAATGAAACTTATTAGGGCAACATTCTAATTGTTTTACAGAATCACAGAATAAAATAAAAACTTCCCACAGCTGAAAGTCAACCTATCATCCCAACTGTGACAACTCCATCATGACTGCTGTGCTTTAAAGGCATTCTAGGAAAGCGGGCATGCATAAGGTTTATGAAGGCCCCATTTAAAAGCCAACAGAACAAGCTCACACATGTTCCACACTGTCGCCCAGGCAACGATAATCTCTTTAGAAATGCTGAATGATCCATGTTCAGAGTGAAATCTATAATCACCCGCACAAAACTTGCCGCTTTCCCAAGCATAAGAGGAGAAAACGGGGAATGGAGCGACTATCTGCCAGTCTCTGTAGACGTGCTAAAAATAGGCTAAAAAGGCCGGTGAGTCCCAGACGTTTATAAAGCATAACTTTGCCATCATAAAGGGAATGGGGGAAAAGGTATGCTTAAGACAGGCAGCGTGTGCCGATATCTAATTAGGGGAATATAGCCGTACGTAGTTAATGTAAACGTATATATTTTTTTTAAACACAAATCATTTGACAACTAATAATGACGAGAAACTACGAATATAGAGAGTCGGAGAACTACATCTCGGAATCTAAGCTTTTATATGTGTCTAATTAAAGGCTCCAGCTGACCATTTAAGGCCTGTCATTTAATTTGTCATCCTTGCTTGAGCTATTTTTAACATCAACATTTGTCTTTGTTTCTAGCTGAATAACTTGGATTTCTCGCTCCGTGTAGTACAACTCAACAACATTGTGGGATGTCGGCGGACAGGTTAATTAAGTGGAATTGGTTTCCTCTGGTCTGTATTGCATAGCCTTCAGGAGGAAGCGGCTCACTGAAAGCGAAAGATAGCAGAGAGCAAGGCTGAAAGCGCAATGATGGCTGGAGTCTTTAATTCTTCCTGCACCTCCGCGATATCATAATTCCTTATCTAAATGGATCCAGAGCCGTCGAGAACCACTTTGTTCT
Organism: Sprattus sprattus; assembly: GCF_963457725.1. Classification (NCBI taxonomy): domain Eukaryota; kingdom Metazoa; phylum Chordata; class Actinopteri; order Clupeiformes; family Clupeidae; genus Sprattus; species Sprattus sprattus. The sequence goes on from NC_137911.1 coordinate 17,393,785, forward strand.
CCGTGCAGCCATGCCAAGCCTCATAAATAAATATGAACAGAGGTGGGGGTGCTATCCTGTAGATTACCTCAGTGAAGTAAGAAATGCTCACTTATGGCCCCTGGTCGTAGACAAGAGTTCCCACGTGTGTTTTTGGGATTGCCCCAATAGTGCCTTCGAATGAACACTTCAGGATAGCCATAAGTAGGGAGAACAGAGGCACACTGCAGTGGAGGGGTCAATAACAGCTAGCTGTAAGTCTCCTTAACATTGGTTTCATTTCCCATCTGTGCGTGTGTGAGGGAGATGGTGTGAGAATGTTTGTGTGTGTGTGTTTGTAAGAGAGATGGAGAGTGAGAATGTGTGAGAATGTTTGTGCGTCTATCTCTTTGTGCATGAGTGTGTGTGTGTGTGTGTGTGTGTGTGTCTGTGTGTGTGCCTGTCTGTGTTAGTTTTTGCGCGTGTGCATGAGTGCGTGTTTGTGTGTGCTTCTGCATGTATTTGCGTGTAAGTCAGAGTATTTTTAATGTGATGACAGAAGAGTTGAGAGAGAGAGAAAAAGAGTCACAGACAGATAGATAGAGACATAAAGCCAGACAGACAAAGAAAGAGGATCATGAGCCGGCGTGGCGTGGGGTTGGGAGGGACAGGACTCTTATTGTGACATGCAGACAGACGGATTATTCTCCCTCCGCACTGAACCCAACGAGCCGTGTCCGGGGCCATCTCCCGCTCTCATCGCAGCGAGCTGGGGATCAGCGCCTCAAAATGTCTCTCTGCCTCTCTCTCTCCACCACTGCGCTCCGCTCCAGAAAACAAATAAATAAAGAGACGAGCCAACGCTTAAACATTGCAAACCCTGAAACCAGTCGCAACCGGGCTGAGATTACGTAATGGTCCCCACTGTCATTTCCCTTGCCAGCTGTGTGTGTAAAAGAGGCCATGAAAATGTGTGTGATACTATTTGATAATGTGTCTGTGTGTCTTTGTATATATATATATGTGTGTGTGTGTGTGTGTGTGTGTGTGTTTGTGTGTGTGTGTGTGTGAGTGAGAGAGAGTGAGGGCAGCAGTGTGGAGCTCCATTAGGCCTAATAATTACAATGATAAAACTCCAGAGATGCGGTCACCTCAGAGAAGCCCAGGAGGCCGTCGAGTTCTCAAGGTCATTGCAGAGAAGTCCCGCTCTTTAGATGCTACCTGCTCCAGCTGCTGATGAGGGGTTGCTGCTGTTGCTGCTGTTGGATTCTCTGTCATTTCAACAGTCAAGGTCAAACTGTCGGCCCATTGTGGGTCGCCTTGACAACAAACAATGGGCAAAAAAAAGGAATTCCTTCGGCCAGCGGGTGGGTGGGTAATCTTCTACTCCAGTCGGTTTCAAACTGAGACAAAAGGCCAGAAAACCTCCAGCTCTTCTCTTTTTGTAAAAAAAATCATATAATTTATATTTTATGGAAGTCAGCTAAGAGTGGTGCCTTCAAGTGAGTTACAAACTGCAACATGAGTGAACCTTAAATCATGGCTATATTATTCATGTTTGGCCAGTAGAAGAAACACGTCCCTCTAGGCCAACGACCCGGGCAAAATACTAATCATCAATGCCATGGGGACAATTGACCCTTCCGCGACCACTCCCCAAAACGGTAACTGATCAATCATAGCATAGCAACGGTGACTAAGCTCGGGACCTCAGTCAAGCGAGCCATTTTGATGAATGGAAGTCAATGAGAGAGACGTCTGCTCGAGAAGAGAAAATGAAACGTTGTGCTTATGGAGTGTGTAATTCTGACAGTCGATATCCAAAAAGGCTGGAGGGAGGGGTAACATTTTATCCCTTCCCGAAACCCAAGACCCAGAGAGAGAAATGCCTGCTGTGGATCAAACAATGTAGACGACCCCCCCCATCAGCTGAATGACAGCAACGTAAACAGAAGCACCTACTTTGTTCCAAGAAGCTATGTCGCTAAAATCTGCCCACTGCATCGAAAACGTGAGAAAACCCTTGCTTAAAATACGATTCAGTTTTACCACCTTACATGTTTGCGTAGCGGCGACTGTGTAGATAATAGAACAAATAAACATAGCTGGAATGAACCTGTTAGCCTTAGCATTTGTCTGTCTACAAACAGGGCATGTAATGTCGTGGTTGTAGCCTATATAAGCATATTGCAGACCCTTTTGCCTGCTTCGATCTGAGATCTTGCTGTTTTTCCAAAAAATGCTTATGATTTCTTTGGGTAGAGCTGAAATTGACACGGTTGAAAACATGTTGCCACCCCATTCATACCAATGCTGAGAACCTGGGAAACGTGAATGCTTGACTGATATACCAAACGTTGCTAAGGGGGGCGGAGTTTGCGGAAGGGTCAATTCCCTGGGAGCATGCACACCAATGAGGCGAATGCATACCTTATCGGAAGGTGTTTGACATTGACCAAACAAGGGGTGGGTGTTTTAATAAGATAATTTGGCATCTAAAACCTGCCCGTCTAATATAATGTAGGCTACAATTGCAAGTTTGCAACACGTTTGTGACTGAATCAAAATTATTAAAATTTGAAAAGTTTGTAAAAATGTTCTGCTCAGGAACCATAGGTGTGGAAAGAAGCTCCGGTTTTGTCTGATATCGTATCACAACCAGGATGTTGACCCTGTGGAAGCAGATATTGAGTAGCCTAGGTGTTACGGTTGAGCCTAGAAATAATTTTATTTAATTTTTTTGCAGCAGTAGGAAAAAATGCTTTGGGGTTCCAGGGGTGTCACCCAGGAGTATCATTACAGTGTTTGAACTGTTTGCACTTGTCAAGCATTTTGGGATTAAAAAGATCACAGAAAACCATGGTTTACCACAAGGTCATGTTGAAGTCATATTTCTTGCATTACCAATACTCAACTAAGTTAGCCTAGGCTAATAGCCTAAAACCATGCATTTTGGTTTGAAAAGTGCTGGGAACATACATGGGATTTGACATTATCCTACGTGTCACTATTACGATGACCATAGCCTGACCACAAATGCACCAAATTTCATAAGTGAGCCTACTGGGATTGTGTAGTACGTCAAAACTAAAACGTTAAAATATGCTTAAAATAGGTGAGATATCTGTAAATTAGCGTCCAGCGGATACAGAACTCTGCAGTGAGAAACCTCATTCCCTGAAACTATGAGACACGCTAGCAACAAATGACAATTTTTAGCACAGCAACCCCTTTTTTTATTTAGACTTGTCAAACCGAACCAAAATGGAAATGGTAGCATTACTGATGTGATAATCCAATGGGGGTCATCAAAGAATAGCTGCATATGAAATTAGATATTGTTAATGCGTAGAGCAAGAGCGCCACTCTCCAAACAGAACAATTACTTCATCCTCCACTTTCAGAGCCGTCAAACCTCAAAGCACACAGCCCGCTGACAAGCCACATCACCCATGATGACAGGCGGGGGAAAGTGTGTGAAATGAAGGAGACAAGGGGGACCAGGGTGGCCTATGTCTCTACTGCTCTATATAATTACCCTACCCTACCCCACCCCCCAAAAAAACCCTCCTTCAGACCCCCCCTTCCCCTTCAAAAATCCCACAATTACAACAGCCAGACCTCCTCTCTCGCCGTTGGCTTCCCCGCTGTTTGTGCACTGTGTAGAAGTGAAGGTCTTCCCTCTCTGGAGGGCAAAAGTGTGTGTGGAGCGATGATGTGGGGCAACAGTGCATGAAGAGAACAGTCCGTGAGATGTCTTTTTCAATCTGCGGTCGATTGTTATTCCAGGCTCCTTTGAAACCCATTAGACGTGTTGAAGATGCCACAGACATTCGACTTTTGAGAGGGGAAAAGGAGATATGGGACTGTGAAGGTGGTGACTGTTAACTTCTTTGTGATAAAAGAACATCAATCATTGCATAGGGCGATTTACCTCTATCCACCTTGTCTTTGCCCCTGAAATAATCACATCTACACAGGTATGTAAACACACAACCCCTGAATGTTTTTATGGATATAGACCTTTTGCTGGTGTAACTATCAACAGTGCATCGGTGCAAGCACATCAGGGGCCCAAAGGCAGTCAGGGGTCCAGAGGTAATCAGGGTCCCAGAGGTAGTCAGGGGTCCAGAGGTAATCAGGGTCCCAGAGGTAGTCAGGGGTCCAGAGGTAGTCAGGGGTCCAGAGATAGTCAGAGTTCCAGAGGTAGGGTCCCAGACCTCTATAGCACAGTGACCCTTTCAAGCAGTCTTCAAAGTAACAATTCCAACCATTCCTGAAGTTACTTGTAATTGTCATAGATAGACACACCACCTACCCACCTCGTGTATAGCACTTACGGTTTTGAATCATAGACAATTTTTATGTATTTCTACTTGCCGTTATTGAAATGTTCCAAAACTGCATGTTTTATTTAAAATAAGAATTTCTACCCACCACTTATTTAATTTGGTTGCTTTGCGAAGTTACGAAGGAAGAGAGCTTGCTTGGAAATGCAAATTTGTTTGTCCAGTGACCTTGCTCTTGTGTGGATGTCGTGACCTCATTTTTTTCTTAACGGTTCAGCCTTTAAGCAAGAGGCGAGTGTTCTTCAGCAAAGAGGCGATAAGTGGCCAGTATAAAGAATGTTAAGCGAGTCCAAACTAAAAAGTGGTGCTCAGAAGAGGAAGGAAAAAAAAGAGAACGGGATGAGTGTGCTGCTAAGCTCAAATTGATAAAGTCTTATTTAAAGAGGCAGCATGGGACAAGACAGACTCAGTGGACTGGCAAGACTCTCAGTAGAGAACAGCAGAGCCAGTGATTTGGACTTGAGCAGTGTTGTTAATGACTTTGCTAAGCACAGGGCCCATAGGATGAACTTCTAACAGGCGAGTACAGGTTTGTCTTTGTAGGGAGTGGGATGAGGGATTTAAATCTATAATAATGTAATTATCGCCTGTCATATGTTGGAAAATGTGCACGTACTGTAATCTGTGTCTGTGATGACATTTGGCTGCAGTGCCATTGATGATGAAATGATGAATGATGAAATCTATAAATGCAAGTTATTATGTGATCAGGTGCAGTCATCCATTCATTCATACTCTGAAGGCCTATAATGCGATGCTGTGTTTTTCTTGACGGCTATGTGTTATATGCCTATTGACATACTGTGTAACTAACCTTTGTGTTGATTTGTCAGTGTAGGCTGGCTAAAGCTATTTCAGATGTTTGATAGTTGGCTGTAGGCTGTGGTGGTTTGAGTCCAGGGCAGGCTGTTAGATTAGCGTGGATACATTTGGTGTTGTAGGCAGCCTTTGATCAGCAGAACCAACAGCAGCCACTGGTTTGCAGGATGGGAGTTGCATGGTGAGCCTCTCCATGAAATACCAGTTGTCTGCTTTGCAATTGTCAGGAGAGGTTGTGTTTGTGCTTGTGTGCGTAAAAGCACTTGTGGTTGTGGTTGAGGTTCAAGAAAAAAGAATTGTGTCTGGGCCAAGCACAGTTATGTTACTCTATTGACAACTTTATAGTAAACCTTAATCTTGAGTCATGTTTTAAATTTGATGTTGAACGTGCTTTGTACTGAACGTCTACTGCTGCTGCTGAAGCATATGCCTTTTACCTCTGGTTTAATGACTTGAGTGAACACGCACTCACACACATATGCGCAGACACTCACACACTGACCTCTTTCCCCAAGTCCTCGCGGATGACTTGCTGGATCTCGTCCATGGTGCTCTGGGGTGCACTGCTGTGCAGCACCTTCAGGGTGCTGGTGTACTCCTGGGGCAGCAGGTAATCCAGGGCGCCCAGATGCTGCCCTACCTTGATGAAGGTGCCTCTGTTTGCACAGCACAGGTCCCGCAGCCTCTCCGCAGAGCGCCGGTGCACCTACATGACCAAAGGGCACAACACAATCACCATACAAATCTCTGCCTCTCCAAAGCAATCACGTATTGATTACACCAGAGGACGACAATTCTGTTAAGGCCGAACTACATCCTGGTAGATTGATCACTAGATGATCACATATTGATCTGGACTTCTTTAACACTGTGTGTTCAGGATTCAATTAGCTCAGGCCTGTCTGATAAATGTCAAATAGGCTGAAATCCACCCATATCATCAGTGTGGTCTGCTCTGTACCAGCTTCTTCTTTAGTAATGGCAGGGTTGCAAGACTCACACAATATTATCGAAAGCGCCCTCTAGTGTGATTTTAATGGTACTGCCTTGTCATGCAATAAGACAATCCAGTACTAATGACAACTTCCCAAAGGATCAGGAAAGTGTAATGATAACAGTGCTAAGAAGATACAACTAAAAAGCATATTTTTTTTCTAAAAATGCATTTGGGAAAATGCTTGCAACTGCCAAGGTAAGGCAAACTCAAAAAAACAGAAAAAGATAAATCTCATCTGTCTTGAACGATCATTAAACAGCATGTCAGTTTGAGATGGCGGCCTTGGTGATTTGCGGTCCCCTGAGCCAGCTGGTACAGTTAATAATGTTCACCACGGGGGGTTCCCATTGGGACCCTCAGAAATAAACCACCATGAAATGAGTCTCTTTTAGCCCCACAACCCTGACAAAAGGCTGGGCTTTAGTGTGGAGGAAGGGTACTCCCTGTGAGGGCGAGGATGAGTGTGTGCAGGGGAGGGGGCTGATTTTAAATTACTCCTATTACAGCGCACACAATAAACACACAGGCAATGCAGCCAGGCTAATTGTCTGGAGTATTTCAATTTTTTTGTTTCTTTCTCTCCAGAGAATTCATTACTCACTTGACTCTGTGTATTGAATAAAAGTGTGTTTCTGACTGGGTTGAAGAAGAGAGAGAGAGAGAGAGAGAGAGGAAAAAGGACATAGAGATAGAGATACAGAGAGAAAAAAAGAAAGAGAGAGAACGTGAGAGAAAGAGAGAGCAAACACACATCCATCAGTCAGGACTTAGCGCTAATCCTGCTATGCAGTGGGTGGGAGATTTGAAGGTTGTCCTGTGGGCATTTTGCAGAGCTACATGAGGGGGAACACAGAGTAGCCAAGGATGGCTCACTTCACTCTCACATAAACCTTCAGCCAACAGCAGGCCATGGCAGCTGAGATTATTATAAACATGTTATCGAAATACGTCTCATTTTCTGAAAAGCCAAATATATATATATACATTTTTGCAAGGCCTTGTTCTGTTGTTGTTGTTGTTGTTTTTTTTGTATCTATCACTCGAACTCAACCAGCGCCATACACATGCTTTGATAGTGAGAAAGAGGGATGAGGAGGAAGAGGGAGCTAATGAGAGAGGAGGGAGAGGGTAACAGTGCCGATGATTGCTGCCCGAACACAAAGAGAGAGTCTCATTGGCTTCTGCTAGGCTGTGGAGTGCCTGCATCGGTCAGTAAGACGGAGGAGAGTAGAAAGGGAGAAGAGGAGAGTGGAGAAGGAGGAGGGTTTATTCTCTTCTTCTTCCTCCTCCATCTCCCTCTTCACTGGTTAATTCCCTGTGGAGAGGAATCTGTGCCACCTGCCATCTCCCGGCGTTGGCACTCACAGCCACATGCGACTGGCAGGCGGACAGACTCACTCTCACTCTGTCTGTCTTTCCCTCTTGATCTCCCACTCCTTCGTTCTGCCTCTTCCTCCTCCCTGCTTGCCATAACATCTATCTGTCTGTCTGTCTGCCTCTCCCTCCCTCCCTCCAATTCCCCCACTCTTGTTCCACAGTGCCTACCGGTGCAGTAGCACCTCTGGTCCAGCAGGGTGGCTAGCGGCAGCCTGGGGCACGTGCCTGTGCGCCGCCACGTTGACTTTTACAGGGCGTGACGGCAAAGCCGCCTTGAGATTGGCCGGCCGACGACAGGCACCGAGGCAACAGCCCACTCTCTTAAGCATGAAAGCACCCAATCGCGAGCTTTCCAGAGAAAAGCCTATTAGCACTTCCTAGACGTGATCTTTTGTGTGTGTGTGTGTGCGTGTGTGTGTGTGTGTGTGTGTGTTTTTTTTCCCCTCTCCACGCAGTGTTTGCCTGAGAGCAATCCCTGTCCTTCTTTTCTCTATGCTAATCATCAAAGAGGTACAAAGGGAAAATGTCGGCAAAAAAGGCTGCTCAAGAGAAAAGAGAATTCCAGGGTAAAGTGATGCTCAACTGGAGAGCCATCATAGAGCAACAAACATTTTCAGACAGTGTAAGAAATAGGTAACTGCAGAGTTCATAAAAAAAATAAAAAGGGGGAAAAATATACCAAAAATAAAAAGGAAAATTGAAAGAAAGGAAGATTGTTGTGGTTGTGTTATGTTGGAAGATAAAAACACAGGCATCATCCCCTCACACAGGCCAACAGGAGGGGCAAAGCCCAAGTGCTGTGTGAGGGGATGGGGCAGGATTATTATTTTTTTTTGGTCAAGTGGACAGACTGACATTGCAAAAAAATACATCTCCTCCCAGCCTATTCTGTACATTACAGGAAGCATTTCATTTTGGCCTGAATCATTCCACCTCGGACAATGGCACTGTAATCCCCACCACCCGAGTTAATTATTCAGCCACTGCTTAAAGCCCTTATCTGTGTATGTAAACACGGAGAGGAAACTGTGAGAGAAATAAAGTTGTGGGCCCAGAGGAGAAGATTTATGAGGCAAAAATGTGTGGACTTGTACATCCATATCTACACACAGTAAATATCGTGTAATAGCAAGAGAGAGAGGGACATAGATATACATAGACAGACTTATAGCTAGGATAGATATGTCATGTTCATCATAGTAGATGTAGTGGGATTCTTGTGTCACTGATACAAAAGGCAATTACCTGTCACTGAAGAGGGATGCTAGCTTTTGAAAAACACGAAGAGCTGCCTTCCTCCTCCATCACCTTCACTACCAAAAACTATAAAATATACAAGGGAATTTCTCCCGCTCTCTGTATTTCTAATGTTGCATCACAGCTTGTTCGGCTGCATTGCTCCCCAGGTAGTAGTAGTAGTAGTAGTAGTACTAGCTCTCTCCCTCTTATGTCCACACAGTCATCCTCGATGGTAAGGCAATTAGAGGCCACCTCAGCCTCCTCTCTTTCCAACCCCCCAACCAAAATACTCCTCCTTTCCTCTCCACTCCTCCTCTCCGGCACTCTTTCCACTTTCATCCTCTGGCACAGCCACACAAAGCCATGCCTCTGACAGCCCTCATAATTGCCCCAGACATTAATGACATATTTCGGCAGCAGGCACAAGCCATTAGATGGCCTTTGAAAAATGCTTTGTAGGGCCATCATCTGGGTGTATTACTGCCAGAAGACTAATGGGAAGCCCCAAAGGTTAGGCGAAAGCCATCCCTTCTCCCCCAGCACAATGCACAGGACAATTTGGACACACAGTAATGATGGTGCTATGGCGTTTTAGGAAAGAAAAATATTGTACACTGAACATCAGCACTGCAGCAATAAAACATATCTTAGATCTTTGGGCGTCTGTGAAAAACTCAAAGAGCAGACTGACAAAAGAAGATATTTTTATTACAGATTTTGGTAGGGAAAACCCTGATTGTTGATCAAAGGTTTAGCATGTGAGAAGTGTTGTGTCCGTTTCACGAATAAATTGTAAAGTCTGTCCAGGAATTTCACTGTTGAGAGTACGTTTAATTAAAAACTGAATATTCCAACACATTTCAAATGTACTCTGACTGAGGTCAGTCAAATTCAGTAATTAACCGACCAAACATGCAGAACCAGCTATTCACAGTAGACACTAAAAATAGATCTCTGTTCCCAGATATGCTGTCTGATTACATTTAATATTTGAATTATGTGAATAAGTTCATGGGAGAGAAAAAAGAGTCTGAGTTGGTGGCCATTTGGCTCACAGCATTTTTTCGAATCATTAAAGAACATTTTTCTTAATCATAATGTCGCCGCATGGGAATGATTTCCTATAAAAGTCGAACTGTCGCATTGCAGTACCGAAGGTCAGAGGTGGTAAACCACAACAGAACGTCACCATTCCAGTTCTCACAGAAGGCGTTACTAAAGGAGAAAGTGGAGATACACTCTTAGGCCCAATTTACACACAGGTTTTCGCGATGTCGGCGACATCTGCGCGACATCTGCACGTAGAAGTCGGGGCGCATTTACACTCACCGCAGGAAGTTTCTCAGTTTGCCTCTGTTGATAGCGATGTTGCCTAGCGAAACTGTCTGTAATATTCCTTACAGATGTCGGGTCGTGTTTACACGCACTTTGAAGATGTCGGGGACTCCCGATGGACTGTCGGGCGAATGGTACGGGGCTGTCGGCTGAAATTCGGCCGACATCGGCACACCGACAGTTACATTTGCGTTTAGACGCTGAAAAAAGCTGTCGGTGTTCAGATGTCGGCTGTGCCGACATCGCGAAAACCTGTGTGTAAATTGGGCCTTAGGCAACAGGGTTCTCTTATTTACCCCCAATAAACAGTCTACTTAGAACCCTTACAGGTTCTTAATGGAATGTTGCTGAACCATAGACAAAGGGGTCAGGATGGAATATGTCAGAGGGAAACTATCAGTGTAACTTTCAAAGTTTCTCTATTTTATCACTGAAACTTTTTTCATCACTTTCAAATAATTTGCATTTGTGAAATATTACTTATTACTCACTACTATTTTTATACACAGCAGAAAACCATTAGCAGTCTGCAATGAAGCACAGGGGCATCATTATCACTGAATACAACTTTTTTGATATCACACTCAGTCTAAAAAAAAAAACATTTTACACTTGGCCTGTTACTCCCCCTATGAAGACAGCTTTGCCACAGAGGTTAAGAGAGATGAATTAACATATTGGTGGATACAATCTTTTTTTATATATGTACGGCCAAATTTCATTCTGAACAGTTACAGATCATTTCTTTATGACATTCAGCTGCTTGTCTTCTATAATGTATTAAGTTTTAAAATATTCCTTTAGTTAGCACTAAGTTTTATTTTACCACAAGAAGGCATGGCAGTGACACAAAGCAGAGTCAGTTGTGCTCCCTCTGTTAGTCATTTCAAGAAACTCAAACCTCAAAAGCAAAACCTCCACTCTTCCCGACTTCTTTTCATTGTATTTAAACCCTTTTAAATGTGGCCTGGTGCAGTCTGGGTCGACTGTAACGTGACCAACTGTTACCATGATTGTTTAAATCGACCTTTTTCTGCTCGCGTGAGGTGAAGAGGCAGGCCTGAAGGTGCGGTGGTTAATCAATGAGCCCTAATGCAACCTCTCCATATAAACGTGACTGCATTCATATTAATGCCTTATCGATTAGGAAACCTTGCTATTACACCTCTGAGACTTGGGAGCGCTTACTGAACACACTTATTTTAAACCGCTGAGTTACACATGAGGGTCTTATAGGGGAGAGAGCAGCCAGCTAAATAATACAGAGATTTTTTTAAAAATCAGCTATTTACTGCACCTGGTGTGAGTAAGTCCCACTTCTGTTTTTTATTCCTTCATCAGAACAAGTTCATGTATTTATATGCAGGCTTAGGAAACACATTTATAAACAAAAAAGATTTTAAATGTTTACATTACTTTAAAACCCATCTACTTCAGTAGGCAATCACATATACAGTCCTGCATACAATCAGAACGGAGCAGTTTAGTAAGTTCTGTAATGGGACCTATGTCTTGACACTACAATAATTGTTCTTTGCATTTCAGGGCTGTTATTGCTTTACACCAAAACTTCACAAACCCCTAGGAGTGAGCAATTTAGCGGCCATCCAATCTCCCAAAAATATTCTGCAGTCAATAAACGCACAGCAGACCTTTTTAAAAGCCTCTATTATTTATTTCTGTTTTTTTCCACCTCTCTTTCTCCCTCTCCTGCTACCTCCCATCTCAGTTTGAAATTGTATAGGCAGATGGAGGGCCTTGGGGTCTGTTTGGGCAACTCCTAGCGGTGACGAGAAATTAACATAAAGTAATGAGTTAGCCGAGTGGAACAGCGACGCACTTCGCCCCATAGCGTTGATCCCATCTTTCCATGCGGAATGAACACATCTCTGTGATGGCACACAATACCTTTCTCTTCCTTTTTCCTTTCTTTTCACAGAGATCACAGGTATTTGCTTTCAAAACAATTTGTTTCCATAAAAGCGTCAATGGTGTGCGATTCATAGAAACACCTTTTTCACATTTTTGGAAAAGAGAAGACGTTTTTTGTTCCCCTCGGCTTTCGGTGACGTTCTCTGTGAAACAGAAAGAGACGCCTATTCAGTGTCACTATAAGTAGCTTACCTCACTCCGCAGACTCACTTTGTATATGTTACAACATAAAGCTTATACGGTATATTATGAAGCCAAAAGGTTTTTTTCCCTGTAGCCAGTGGCTACCCCTTATTAGTGCACACTCAGCATCTCTAGCCTCCCAACCCCTTCTCAGCTGAGGCCAACTGCTGTTATTAAAAGTCATTACTAGGACGTGTGCTTTTCATTATGTGTAGCAGCACTAGGAAATGCTTGTGTAATATCCTTACAAAAAAAAAAATCTGTAGTACAATACTTACAAGCCACGCACAAGTCACTAGCTTGTCAACACACACAAGGTGCTACTAGACCAAGTATGCAAATACCGCACCATGTGTCAACACCAGTGGAACACTTATTTTTTTTCCCCTCCTGCATCAGTGTGTAACACTACACAACAAGCACCTGTCCTTTCCGCTTAACTTAGACACACACACACACACACGCACACGCACACACACACACACACACACACACACACACACACACACACACAGACACACACACACCCCTGTTTGCAAAGGCATAAAGTTCAGCTTCCTGTTTGCCAGAGCAGCCAGATGAGAGTCGATTAGATTAAAAGGATAAAGGGAGGTCAAAAGGCTCCATTTAAAAGGCATGTCGCGCAGCTTGGAGTGCTTGAGGAGGATCTAATTGAGTGGGGCTAAAGCCCTGACATGCTTGTGTGAATGGTGTCTTAGGATTATTAGCAGCGCTAGCCCCTTTGTCATACAGAGACACAGGTGGCAGCTTGTGTGGGTAAGCCTTTGGGCGTCAAGTCTCAGTGACTGGGGAATTTAGACAGCACAGCTATTTGACTGTGTAATTGTCCTAATCTTGCACAGATCTGAGTCGGATCAGAGCTGAAAAACAGGATCCATTTCACATGTAACTGTTAGGCATCCATGGGATTTGATTTGAACATAATTTTACAGGTAAAAAAGGCAGACAACAGCCTTAATTGAGTCAGACTTACACTCTGTAGAGAAAAGACTAAGTTCTTTTGGTCTTCCAGCACCTTCATTTTAGTGGTTTCGTGCAATCATAAGACTTGCATGCAGCATCTGAATTACTAGAAAAAACAATGGATTCTCTTTTGATCCTGAATAGTCTTGACGTTTGACATATGACAAGAGACATATCTTTTGGCCTTTGGTGCATCTGACTCCATGTCTGAGTCATAACACCACTGAGACAATTAGCCTCACGTTTACCCATCACAGACACCAGCTGAGTGACAGTCACGATGCAGGCAGAAAAACCACACATCTCTGTTACACACACTATGCTTGGGTTTTACCAGCCAGAAGTAAGGGTTTGAGGGTGTATGTGTGTTCAAAATACAACCTGGGATATAGAAACTAATGGTGGGCCTGACAGAGGGTTAGGTTTGCACTCATCTGTTTATGCCCGTGTGTGTGTTTTTATAAAAAACGTTACATGTGAATATGTGTGTCCCTGACTCATCTTAGATAAAGAGTGTTATACTGGGACTTTCAGAGGTAAGGATTGTATGAGTGTGTGAGCATGAGTGTGTGAGCATGAGTGTGTGAGCATGAGTGTGTGTGTGTGTGTGTGTGTATACATAGTCCTTTGAAAATCAACAGCGCATAATGCCACTTATATCAAAATCACCTTCATGAGAACTCCCAAAGAATCGACCCAATGACTTCAGTATTATTACTAATTTGCTTTACCGGTTGAACTTTTGGATTACATATCATATGAACAACCCTAAATGTGTGCACTCTAAATAAGACAGCAAAAGGAAGAAACACCCTGAAGTGTCATCAGATGAAACCTGTGCTACATAAATGATGACAAACTAAAGGTTGTGCTGCTGGGGTCAGGCCAGAGGTGGAGCGAGGAGGGGCATGAAGAGCCGCCAATAGGCCTCACGTCACAAACACAGCAGAGTTTCTTCGTCTGAAGTCCCCCCCCCCCCCCCCCACCCATTTCCGGCCAACGCCCGATCAATAGACTTCCTGTTGGGCTGCAAGCACTGGGTGAACGGGGAGCTGGGGGGGGGGGGTTGAGATTAGCTGAAATTAAATGCCCCTTGCCGCATCCTCTGATGAGATGACAGGGTAGAGAGGGCCGCGTGAGCGTGGAGGGACACAGAGGTCGCAGCAGCAGCTGTATGCTAAAGCGCAAATTAGCATACTGTGATTTAATAAGTATTTTAAGAGTGACAGGGGATGCTCGTATTTCTCTCTCACACAGTGCTAGCCGATCCACTTCACGTTCATTTAAGCCCCCCATGCCTGTCAGAGAACCTTCATGGTGATTAATATAATGATCGTGTTACAAGATCTCAGATAGGAACATGATGTCAAGATCATGGTAATATATAGCTGGAGATATACATTTTCAATTGGCACATGGCTGTGACAAGTTTTCATACAAATGACAACACAGCGGTAGACAAGGTCATAGGTTTAGTCAACTGCAGTCAATTTTACAGTATTTTTAAGTTATACTGTACATTTTTGGAGAGGGATATCCATGAAACAAAAAGATATCTGGTATTAAAATTTTCTGCAAAATCATTCAACTCTAAAAATCCCTGTTTCTGACCACAAACAGGAAATAAATAGGGATGTTAACACTCTAAATCCATTGGGAAACCTGCAGGATGAGGGATGTCACAAATCAACTCTCCAATCAGGACAGCCAAATTTATTTATTTTTTTTAACAGAAAAATACCTAGCTGCTATCTGCGGGATCCATTGGGCCATGGTCGTGTCTCAGGGAAGAGCCTTGGCAGGACAAGGCTGTTCCCTTCTTCCAGTCAATGAGATGGCTATCTTCTTAAAGTAATTCTGTCTTTTGTGAGGGTCCACCTGCCAAAGCCTGATCTCGCCACGCCGGTCATCCCACCATCAGCCATATAATTAAACCGCTGGGCTTGGGCCCGCTGAACCACACAGCCTTCAAAGCCAATTAAGTGCAGATGGCAAATTGTTTCAAGGAAGCCTCATCCTTCCTCAGATGGTATGGGAGAGTAGCAGCCAAGTACAACTGACTGAATAGACATCAGGACCACAGGCAGCGACGGTGTGAAGCTAAAAGCTACTTTTCAATTGGGTCGTTCCATGCCAAAACACCTGCAGGGGCATTTTATTTCTTAAATCATTTTAGACCTTCACCACAGCTGCGCTTGAGATCAGTTGCAAAGAATATGCAGAATAAAGAGCCACCCTTCCCATCAGACCGGCATTCCATTGAGTCCCATAGAATATGTAGAATAAAGAGACACCCTACCCATCAGACCGGCATTCCATTGATGTATTTGCTAAACCGCAACTTACTTCAGGGCTAAAATTGAGTTGTTACAATATAGAGTTGTTACAAAACAGTTTTCACCTTGAATTCGTAAAACACTACAACCTTTTTATACCAATATTTACTGTCAGTTAAGGCCCCGTCACACCATAACATTCTGGTTAACGTTCTCTGAACGTTCTATTTCCAGCGTTCTAGGGCGAGGTGGACACATCTGGCGTGTGACTAACGACAGAATAGCATTTGACTGACGTATGACTAGCGTGGGACTGACGCATGAGGAGCGTCTAACAGCGACCAAGAGACGTGTCAGATATACATGAAACATTGGGGGGGGGCATACACTACACAATGTCACCTTTTCACATCCTTACCATTAGAAAATACCGATGTATACAATCCCTTCACATGCTAAGAAGTGACAGCGCTCTCCAGGTGTCAAAAGCCTTCTTGCCGTTCTCTGACACTCACTCGACAGTGACATGTAATTTAACAGTGGCCACCATCATCTGCCTATATTACCTGAACCTCCCCTTTTCAAATGGAGCGGGGATATAAATTCAGCTGGGGAAATATGTCAGGAGAAGGAGGCAGGGGAGGGCAAACATCAAGGATAAACCCTTTATAAAATGACTATCTACTTCTAACCTGAAATGATATAGTAACTATAGTAACAAAGGGAGTAGTACGTTCTGAAATACAGATCATTCTGATAAGGGTTTCCACGGGTCTACGCTCACAACCTACCATTGATAACCAGCCAACTACCAACACTTCACGTCAACGTCTGTTTAGTCAAAACCTTCTCTATTTAAGGAAAATTCTAAGAGTTCTCAAGAAATTTCTCAAGGCAAATAGGTATGAATATACTGAATGGTTTAATTTAGAGGAGATAACTACTGCTGAGCTGGTCCATGGAGCATCTCAAAGACTCTAGTCATAAGCTAAGAGCGATCAAGTAGAAAACCTAACCATCAAGTCCCTGTGCCCCATTTTATAGATCTAACCCCCCTTTGTTCTGCCCTGTTCTTGGTTTCTATTTACGTCATTAGGCTTAACGACATCGAGATAGAGAACGATAGGTACATCTATCTTAACAGTGTGCATATTGCATAGTTTGTTTTGTTTCTGTCATCAGACTTAACCACATCGAGATGCATAATTCACAGTTTCCAGTGATAACAGGTGCCTCGGTTTTTTCAGATACTTGTGGCATTTGCCGAGGCTTCTAGAGGAGTCCGTCACCTCGCCATGACCCCTCAGAGGCATCCGCCTGAAGGCCATGACTAAGCATGTCCTTGCAGAAGCGCCCAACTGAAGGCCCATGTCGCAGCCAAAAAAAACCAGACGCACCAAAGCGCCTAGGTGTGCCTGCTATGTGGTTTTTCAGAGAAAGCATGTTTGCCACGTGATTTAACATAAAAGGAGTCTTTGCAACAGGGTTTATAAGAAAAGGCATGTCTGTCTCATGATTTCTCCGAAAAGTTATCTGTGCACCGGGGATTATAAGAAAAGGCCTGTCCGCCATATGATTTATCCGAAAAGGGCCCTTCTCCCTAATGGCAGCCTTCTCATCTAACTGCTTCCTCTATTTGTTGAGATGTCCATGTTCCAGTACCAGCAATACACACATTATTCAATAATACAGTCATAAGTAGATACAAATACGACAAAGTGAACTGCATTGAAGACTATATCATGAGGCTAGGAGGGTCATGGTTTTGTATGAAGGCTTCTTCAAATACGGTAATGAAGTTCTCAACACAGGAAAGATCAAGGGCCTGCGATCTTGCAGAGAGACAGCACAGTACACAACTGCTCCTTTGGTTATCCCTCTAAATATTTGTTTTCAGTAATTAACCACATAAAAAACATTATAAACTGTTATTTCATTAATATAAAGATAACAAAGTAAACAGCGCCCTGATGATAAAGGCGCCGCTCCTGCTCCACGTCATGGGTGCAGTACAGAAGCGCTCTGTGTGCTGAGCTGTTGTCTGAAAGCTCTGTAATGGGATTGTGAGAAGGCTCCAGCCATGTCCTCATCATGGCAGATTAGCTCCAGCATTCCCTCGCAGCCTCTTTGGTCTTCCTTAATTGATGGAGAGGGAAGTTAAAAGGCTCCGCTGCTGGCCCAATAACTGCAGTGTGTACTTGTAATAACCAGTCTTCTCCCCTCAGAAAGAGGAGAGAGCGCAGAGATACAACACAGACGGATACATGCACAATACACATGTCTTGCATGTGGCAGGCGTCGAATGAAAGTAAACAGACTTTCTGTAGTCATGTCTTGGTGCTGAAAAGAAACAAGTTCACAGATTTCTGAAATCTGTTTTTTTTTTTTTTCATGTGACAGAGCAACGATGTTTGCTCCCAGCACTAAGAAGGGGGGAGGCATGAATATATTACTGAATGTCAAAAGTGAAAAACAAAAGAGAAGGGAAGAAGAGACAGTGGAAGAGAAGACGAAGAAAAAAAACTGTAGCAATTTAGCTCTCAGCCATAGCTAATTTCATGCTCTGCATTTTATTGTCATGCATCAGTAATTCCCAGCCCCGTTCAGCGCTCGCTCGAGCTGCACACAGAATCTGCTCTGCGTCGTAATCCTGCTCTCAAGCTTCCAACACCAGCAGCCCCAGCAACACCAGCTGTAGACAGGAGACCAGCACAGCTCTCTAACTCTCACTCACACACACACACACACACACACACACACACACACACACACACACACACACACACACACACACACACACACACACACACACACACACACACAGAATCCACTTTTAATGTAAACACCAATAGAGGTATCTACACACATTTCTCTTTTTTAAGATTTCAGGTATTCCAGCACAGCCCTTTAAACCACACACACACACACACACACACACACACACACCAACACCATTTTTAATGTGTCAGGAAAAGACACACCACACCACCACAGCCCTCTTCCACACACACCCCACTTTCAGTGTTTCACAGGGGCCCAAATGGCCCATTGTGATTGGCCCAAATTTCATTGGCAGAGGACAAAGTATGTCACAGGGCAATCATGTTTGCGTTAATAATCCCTCTATGTATTTAAGGCTGATACATTTCCCCACCCTTCTCCAAATCTCTCTCCCCTCTCTCAACCCCTCTTAATGTGTATCTTTCTCTCCATTCCATTCTCCATCCCTCCCTCTCATATGAACTGGTATAAATGTCATCATGGCATTATTATGATCATCATGAATTACAATCAGCTCAGATAAACATCCCTCGGTGCTCCTTCTCTGCCCTCTGGTTACCTGTGGCGGCAGAGTGTCTGTCTGTCTGTCTGTCTGTCTGTCTGTCTGTCTGTCTGTCTGTCTGTCTGTCTGTCTGTCTGTCTGTCTGTCTGTCTGTCTGTCTGTCTGTCTGTCTCAAACTCTGTGTCCTATGTCTGTCTCCCATGCTGTCTGCCCCTGAACCCCACCCCTAACCACATCACTGCGGCAGAGGCTCTTAAGTATTCAGAAGCGTTCCCTGAGGTTGAACCTGTCACCATTATGCAAAATGCTATTAATGAGGAAATAATGGTGCCATCACTCACAATTTACAATCCCAAGATGTGACGCATTTTAACCAACAATCTGGGTCACTCTAGTTTACACCCAGGACTTTACTGGGACAAGTTTTCTGTTATATGGGAAATATAAATTACTATAAATGTAATACTATTAAACAATTATAAATGTATTTTATATGTATGTTTGCATTAATATTCTGTATTATTGTTTTTCATTGCTTCTCTATATCTCACTGTTGCTTGGGTTGGTATCAATCTCGTTTGTAAATCAAGTTGGATGAAAGCATCTGCCAAATGAACCAAAGCAAATATATTCTGTACTGAATTTCGGAAGGAGGAAATCTTTGTTTGTTCTTTCTTTTCTGGAGATATAACTGAGAAGTGCCTGATGAAGTGCTTGGGTTTGCACAGTCCCATCATACTGGACTATGTTTTCAGTGTCTGTACATTTGTAATTGCTTCTAATTTTGCCCTGCTAAACAATAAGGTGTGTTTTTGTGATTGATATTCAGCAGTCAAACTAAATAACAAAGACATGCATTAAGACAGTTTTAAGACTATTTTATTTTGTTTTAATTTAGCTTGATTTTTTTTTCATTTTACTATATTTTTGGTCAAATTGGATTCTTGGAGTCTTCTAATTACAGATGCACTCCCAAAACATTACATTTACTTTCAGTCATTCAATCTGCAACAATTTTAATGTTAATGGAAAGGAGGGAAAAAAACAGTAGAGTGTGAAAAGTAAAAATAAATAAATCGCTCATAAAAAGAAATAATGTTTAGTCTTGAAATGCAAAGACACAAAAGGGTTTGGTTTCCTCATTTCACCTGAGCTTCACTACACAAATACACCATTATGTTTATAGGTGTGCCATCAATAACTGTGCTGGTCAATTTGCATCATCACGAGGGCCCATTCACTCAAGCCCATTCAAACACAAAGGCTCTCAACTCAAACCACCAAATAATGCAGCAATCTGTCAGCAAGGCGTCCAGCATGTGTGGTCCATCCGGCCATCTTTTGTAACAACACCTCCCCCTCCCATCTCCACTTCCAGCCAACAACCCCCCACCCCCCCGCTCGTGCCCCCCGTCTATACTATTAGCCTCTTACGACATACACAAGTCTTTAAAACACACATTTGTATTCTCTCGCTGACACTTTAAAGATGGACTCCTTCCATCCCATCTTGCAGAGGACCCAAGCACAGCACGTGGGTTGGGTTACCTCATTGTGTTGATTGTCATTGGTTCTCCCGGTTCCCCTAGAGACGGTTTCCACCGTCCACGAGTAAACAGCAACAAAGCTTATTATGTAAATGAGATCACCCTTGGAGAAGAGTGTCGACTGCCTGCCAAGCACCCATCCCACCAGCCTCAGGCACTGCCATGCATTAAGATGCATGGGAATACACACGCATACACATACTCATACATACACACACCCATACACACATACACACACACACACAGTACAGTCATACACCAACTCATACACATATGCACCATTACACACATGCACTCTTACTTGTACACACACACACACACACACACACACACACACACACACATACATATACACACACGCTCACTCACTCACTCACTCACTCAATCACTCTCCACTCGCCTGAGCTGAAATAATTTGTGACATGCTGATTCCACCTTGTTCGGCAGAGCAGGTCCACAGACCCCTACATTGTTTCCCTTGATGCCCTAATTAAAAGGTTTCAGATTCAAAGGCATTATCCAACTAAAGCCAATGTCAGTTTCTCTGTAGGCAATAATCACTACCTGACATATGAGGAAACATGTCATGACACAAATAATTTGTCTATAAAAGTATTCACCGTCATTCACAGATTAAAAAAAATAGAACCCTAAACCATTTTCAAATGCCGAAAATTTTTTCCAGAACCACAGTGCTGAGGTTGCCCTTGTTCTTAACACACAGAATGCCACTATTTCGTTCAAATTTAATGAATTGTTGGTTAAGATAGTGTTGTTGCTTTAGATTTTCTTTTGGTTCTTAAGACATCCTACTTTCAATAATATTTACTTTTTGACAGCCCAAAACCACCAGGGATGATACCATTATACATTTGAATGAGAAAAACTATGAGTATCAACGCACCAATCTGGAAGTCAACACCTAAACAAAGGCTGAGCTCCGGCTCGCGGCCGTGGCGTGTGCAGGCTGGCCAGGCTGGAGGCGGCGAGCCACCAAGAGTGACTATCTGGGCTCTGGGCAATCTGTCAGCCCCCTCAGTGCCCAGCAGAGCTTGAAATTTACAGAGAGGCTTCTCTCGGGCCTGAGCCTGCCCTGCCATGCATCGCTCACTCACTCACTGTCCTCAATCGCTCTCTCCCTCTCCCTCCTTCTGTCCCTCTCTCACTCACTCTATCCCCCACTCACTCTCTCCCTCTCCCTCTCTTACTCCCTCTGTCCCTCTATTACTCCCTCTGTCCCTCTCTTACTCCCTTCCTATGTCCCTCATTCTTTCACTCTCTCACTCACTCTCTCACTCCCTCACTCGCTCGCTCATTGGTGGACAACGCGGCTGGCAACATGCAAAGCAATCATGCATGACTTAATGATTAATAACTTCATAATAAAAAACATTCTGCTAATTTCATAACATGAGCAAGATTCTAAGCGTAAACATGGGTGGGTCAGTGAAATACTGGGGTGTGTCCACGCACAGACGTGGGAGTATACATTTGGGAGTTTTACATCTGTGTACATTAGTAAAACAACTTTTTCTAAGAAACCAACTAAGAAACTAGCTTGCTTGTTCACTCGCTCACCCACCTTAGAAACCAACTAACTAACAAGCAAACTAGCTTGCTTGCACACTTGCTCACTCACCTAAGTAACTAACTAACACATTAATGAACTAGCTCATTCACTCACTCACTCAATCACTCACCTAAGAACCCAACTAATCACTAAGAAACTAGCTTGCTCGCTCACTCGCCTAAGTAACGAACTAACAAATTAATGAACTAGCTCACTCGCTCACTCACTTCCTCCCCTAAGCAACTAACTAACAAATAATGAACTACCTCTCTCACTTATACGCCTAAGAAACCAACTAACTAACTAGCTTGTTTGCTCGCTTGCTCACAAACCATGCGCACCAGAAAATGTCAGTGTCTACATTTGAGAGCATCATTGTGTTCCCAATCCTGGACGAATTAGACAAAACCTCTGGAAGACAGCAAAGAAAGAACAACTCGATGTTGAAAACTACCATGCGTTGTATAAATGCACAGAGAACACATTCAGAAGCACTACAATTATGTTCAGTAAGAAGTAGACTGAAGGAAACTACAGAGCGAAACATCATCATAGATGCCTCCCCTCTGTCCTAATACATATCAGAAATGACAGTCAGAAATTGAGGACTCTGTATTTCATACCAGAGACAAGGCAGGCATTAAGGGCACTGTCAGTATCCAATGTTACCTGGTATCTTAATTGTTCCATTTGGCTTTTGCTGAGCGAATGCCTGCTATCTCAGGAAACACTCTCCATTTTGTGCGTCTGAATGCAGGAGACATCGGAGCGATAGTGTGAAAACCGATGAGAGCGCATTAATTAGCCTTCCACCTACCTATTAATGAGCACAGGCTGACTAATGAAAACAATTAGATAGCGATTATGAAATGCATAATTTTGCCCAGGCAGAGAGATGAGAGACAGAGTACACAGAGGGGAGCTAGAGAGAGAGAGTGATAGAGAAAGAGAGAGAGATAGAGAGAGAAAGAGAGATAGATAGAAAGATAGATAGAGAGAGAGAGAGGGGGGGGGGGAGAGAGAGAGAGAGATATTCATATTCAGCTACTCGGTTACAGTAGACATCATGTTCCACTACTCTGACCACGGCACAAGTCAACTCTGACAGAAGGGAACACAACAGAAAAATTAAGTATTTATGTGTGCAGCTGGAATTCGGGTTTTCAGCATTCCTTCAAACTCCCTGTGTTGGAATGCTAATATTTAACGCTCTGATTCACCATAACCCCCCTCTACACACACACACACACACTCTCCACCCCACCTCAATGTCTTGCCCTCCCTAGAGGAATCCCACTCAGCTTCAGAGAAACCTGCAAGGTTTGGTCTGACGTAGACCCATATTTACATCAGTCCCTCTCAACTGTTTGCTCAACAGTGTCAGCAAGCACTCGTCACAGAACAAGCATTGCTCCTGTTCCCTTCAGCACAAGGCCAAGCCCACTTTAGACTACTGAGGGCTGCCATCTAGTGTTTGCAGTGAGAACTGCAAAACAAACGGTATCCATCAATCTGCCAGCTGAAGATTTTGCTCTTCAAAGCGAGGAGTGAGCATCAACATATTAAAGGACTTCACAGAGTTCTTTAGCAAGCTGCTATCTTCCAGACGGACTCACTGATGACATGCAGAGAGCATCTCCAGACGCGTTCTAAAAGCTTTTCCCAAGCCTCAGGGAATGTACTTCCTCCAGAGACGTTGAGCTGACGGAACAACAATTACACTCTCCCTCCGAGCATCTAATGCTCTTCATTAATAACTTCAGCAGACAAACTAACAGGGCCAATAAGAGATTCTCAATCTATCGTGAAGAAAATAATCAGTTAGGATGTGGATAAAAAAAACAACAACCCCCCCACCTAATAATCAATTTAACTGCATTTATTTAATTTCCAAAAGAGAAAGCATCCCTTATTTAGGAGCCTATCCTGCCTTACGGGGATCTTATTGCAAGGCGGAGAAAAAGTGATCAGCATCAGTACCAATTAGGAAACAACTAAACACAAGGCTCTAGACAGTTTAACACACTTGAATGTTTTCCACAAACAACCCTGGGTTAACACAACACATTTTTGATTGTTTTCTTTTGTTTTGTCAGCTGGTTTGATATTGATGTTATTGGAAAACTGTGAGGTTTCAAATAAAAAAAACAAGAAACAAAACAGAGAAATAAAACTAAACAGAAATATTTGAGGTTCCTGAGTCACCATTTATCTAAAGTTCAGACCGGAGTATTGGGTATTGTGCCTGCTGTTTGGACCCTAGCCAATCTGTCGGATCAGGCATCTCAAACCCCTCTCGGACCCCTTTCGGACACAATCCCGCCTACAAAGCTCAAATCCAATCAAAAAGGATTTGGAGATTTCAGTGAGACAAATGAGTCTGGTCTTTCACTTCCTTGTTTTCAGTTCAGCTGCTCAAAATAATAACCAGCGTGGCAGGAGAGAAAGAAGAGGAGATGGATGCTAGCTGGATGCAACTCTAACCTGAGGGCATACGCTATGCATTTGCATAACACATACTCCAGATGTATTCTGAAGAGAAAATTTACAAGAATTATTAAACTTCTATGAACCTAAAGACCTCATCAAAACGTTACATATATAGCATTTTTGTGTTGCCTTAATGGCAACGGCTGAGGAAAGCCTGAAATTAGGCGAGCTTGTCCCCCTCCCAATCCCTCGTTTCGCCTCGTTTCGCCTGCTCTTTCATTGGGCTGATTTTGAAAGGGGGAAGCACAAAGCCACATCTGTGTGACTTTTGGCACGTTAACTGCAATTATGTGTCACACAAGGAGAGAAGAGACACATAATTGCCATGCCATGTTTGTGAAACAGGCTTTTCACAGACCACAGTAAAAAAAAAAAAATGAAAATAAATAAAATCACGGGCCGCCATCAGTTAAGCTATTCTTTGCATATAGTGGAAATGATTTGAAACACTGCAGCACATTTAGTATAACGAAGCACAGTGCTGTGATTCGCTAGAGAAATTTAAAGGTAATGGAACACCACATTTTCTTTGAGTTCTCAGAGTTGAGAGACGAGACTCCATCAGGAACATCTGTCCTTTGAGCTGCTCTGTGGCCTGTGTGGGACCTGTAGCAGCCAATAACGTAATGGAATACCTGCCAATAATGTTAACATTTTTCTGTTCTCATCATAGTAAACGTTGGTAGTGTAATAACTAGCCAATAACGTACTAACGTTTTGCAAATAATGTAATAAGTTATTACATTATTGGCTGGTTATTACATTATTATCTGGGTAACAAAAACATAAATATGTAATAACTGGAGCTGATATTGTAATGATATCCATATATCACTTCATTGGAGTCTTTTTTGTTGGCTATGAAGTGTCACACTTCCATGACATTTACCCAGTACCACTTGGACTAGAAGGCAGGGCTGGCGATAAGTCTAACCATCAAGTTACACAAATAATGTGAGTGTGTTTTCACAGAGTTAGGACTAAGATCTGGCAGTCAGGATATTGATGCCGCTATTCGAAAGATGCAACAGTAGGGCTAAGTGCTATAAAAGTCCGACACCTGATGATTAAATAATGTAATAACCAGTCAATAACCTAATTACGAATTACATTACAAAAAGTTACAAAAAGTTATTGCGTTACTGGTTCAGAATTGTATTAAATTATTGGTACATTAATATATTATTGACTTTTATTACATTAAGAACGGAAAAGGTATTACATTATTGGCAATTACTACATTGGTTGCCACAGGGCCGCACCCCTTAAAACTAATCAGAGAGGATGGGGGTGTGGGGTGAGGGATGGAAGGACATAGAGGGAGAGGGGGACAGAGAGGGAGAGAGAGATAAATAGAAGAGGAAATAGTGAAACAAGGGAAGGGAGAAAGTGTTGAACAGAGAGAGAAAAAGGGAGATGATATCAGAGAAAAAGAGAGACAAGAGACAAAAGAAGAAGAAAAAACTGAGTGAGAGAAAGATGGCGAGAGAATGAGATAGAAAGATGAAGATGGAGAAAGAGAGTGAGTATGGCTTCATCCTCAGCCTGACTACTCGTCCTTTTATCAGCTGGGTCTCCAGAGTGCTGCTTCACCAGAGAGAGTAAATATTCCAGCGGCCCTAATCACGCCCTAGCCATTCTTCCCCTTAATCTATGAGGTGCAGGCATACGCAGTCCATGGGAGCAGCACCCTAATTGCCTCCTCGTTTGACTTAGAGTGCAGAGCACATCCATCTTCTCATAAACAGCTAGGACGAGCATCTTTCACAGCTGTCAGAGCAGACGGACGCTGTGACTGCTCGGCTAACGCAGGTGGACTAGCAAGGTATGGAGGAGGGGCAGGGTTAGGCACCTCATCAGGTAGTCATGTAAACGGTGCACTGCAAACCATCCACATGTCACTGATCAAATATTACAATCTTTACCCAAATCTGTGAAAACACGCAAATAAATTGTCATTTAATTTTAATTTAGTCAAACAGCATTTCCCTAACCAACATCTGCTCCAAGCCACGACTTACCTTTTTCTTGCATATGAACAAACATGATCAATCGGCTAAGATGAAATTCAACAAAACTATAGTCTGTGTACGACCAGGAATGCGTCAACAAGTAAGGCTGGCATCAATATTACTGATGTGTTGGTTACAAGCGACAAACCTCAGGACTGACAGTCCGGTGATGTCAGCACACATTTGGGAGACCTTCAATTCTGGCCTATTCCATTGTAGGAGTGCCTTCAACAACAACAACAAAACAAAAAAAATATATTTTCAAGAAACTACTATAAACTCAAAACACTAAGCTAAGTATTTGTGTTATTTTTTTTCTGTGTTTGTGGAGCTCAACTAGTAGGGAAACTGTCAGGTCATGGGTTCAAAACACCGGGGAACACAATTACTGGCTAAAAATGTCTAGGTGTAGTGTACAGTACTCTATGCCACTTTGAATAATGAAGTCTGTAAAATTAATAATTGCAAATGTAAACAAAGACAGGCCTAAATTCAGAAGTTGGACAAATAATAAAATGATAATTTGACCATAAACTTTCAGAGCTGTTTTTTTTTCTGTCTCCGTCCTCGTCTTCTTTGACTTTGTCTTTTTTTGACGCTGTAACGCCCAGACTGGTCAGCAGCTCTCTTCCATCAGATATGAATTATTCATTAAGGCTAAGTAAGTACGCTACCTTTAATTGCCCCATCAGCTGTTCCTATTCAACATAATGATATGCTAATAGCCACGGTGAGTGAATTCCCCTCAGAAGCCTCCTGTGGGTGCCAGGGAAAGTGTTTAGGATTGCATAATCACGCCATGATAACAACATTTGTGTACACCGTTTCCTGTGCCTTGTGTTTCCATGTCTGTGCTTTAGATCAGCAACGGCAGCAGGAGATGGATAGACTCTTTATCAAACACCAAAGCTAAAGTAAGCACTGCTGTGCCGTTGCCAAACCGGCTAGGGATGGACACAGGGGGTCTTGTTTTGAAAAAGAGCCTATGGGTGATTATTTAGGTGCCAAGTTCAAACAATCACCTCCAGACTAAATAATCAAAACACTATTTTATGAGCTTTCTTTTTTATGAACTGGGTGAGCAATAGAGTATCCCAATTAGCTAGTTGACTGCAATTTCATTAATACACTAGCCTATTTGGTAATAAAGTGTCTTTGGTTTCACAGTGCAGCTGTGATGCCAGTTCTTTATTACTGCAACTGACAAATCAAAAACAGCATGAACGCTCACAATCAGAATTTAACAACCAAACATCCTTTAGACTCTAGCACAGTGCCGATGTGTGATACGTGCAAGAACGCACGAGGAGGCATGAAAATATATTCTCTCTCAATTACATTTAGCTCTGATGAGGTGAGAGCTACTCACTGAGCTAGGTGATTGGTTGCATTACCTGGCCCTCTAAGCCAATCAGCGCATCATCCCTTGAGACTCCTTCAGCCTAAAGAAGCCTGTTCAAGCACCACGACTCATTTCACCACTTCAGCAGTTTGTAATGATTAATTAGGTCTTATTTATAATATCTAAATGTCAGGGTATGTTTGCTCACCCTCTACTCTAACCTCACACAAAACCGTCTGAATACACACACATACACTACACACACACACACACACACACACACACACACACACACACACACACACACACACACACACACACACACACACACAAATACGATGCATTAAAAGTTACAGTGGTTTCAGAACAGTACCATGACAATAACATAGCAATGCACTGCACTGCACGTTTAGCTTAAAACTGTTGACATACACATCTTGAGATAAGATGAGGGATGATCCATACGCTACAATCCTACAGGCACTGCAAGCTCTAAAATGCTGCAATAATACGCAACAGTAGCATGTTTCTTCTTTGTGTGCCCATCTGTTATCGCTGGATCCATTGCATGCCTTCAGTACACACCGCTGGCTACTATTTCAGTCAAACAAAACCAGTAGAAGCCCTGGGCATCCTCAAGCGAGCACCTTGTAAAAAGATCCACTGAATTAATGAATGTTGGCACATAGGGTTCTCTCATCACGATCATCAAGAATCGCAGCCTTGTTATAATGAGTTGAGGAAGGAGACTGTAGTCGTTCCCTGGGCCTCAATCTCCACCCTAATGTGCCCCATCATGTTGGGCCCCAGACTCTCTGGGCGGTGGTTGGGCCTCAGACTCCCTGCGTGGTGGTTGGTGGTGCGGTCTATTTGTTCTCTCCTGGGCAGACAGCGGTGTCATTTCAGGCTATACAGAGCACAGCATGGCCGTGGCTTCAGATTTGTTTGTTCAGCTTGGCCCCCCTACCCTAGACCACGCAGGTGGCAGGAACACAAACACACACCGCAACAGAAATAGCCCACCACGGGGGGGGGGTTCTACACACTCTGTCTCTCGTCCCGGTTACACACCAACACGCAGACTGTGTCACTGCAAAAGACTGCTGAGGAAGCACAAGACTGAACACACAGTGACTGTCTCACTTATGAGCTTTGGAGCAGATAACTGATAGTGACCGATTCAGAGTGATTCCTACTGATTTCATACTCCTGCATCACTCATACTCACCAGCCATTAATTTTCCATTCACACTGGCACTCATTCTTTTCATAACAGCCCTACATCGCACAGTATTGTAAGCTGATTCCTATTAATTGAATTATCTTTACACCACCCCAAATGCACTGCCATGTGATGTTGGTACTGATGTTGAACCAGAAAGTTGTCCCACATGGTGGAACCAAGGTGGGACAAGGAAGTGTTTTTCAAGTGGATGGGAGTACTCAACTTTTGCGTAAGCTCTTACAAAATGGGTGAGTGCCATATGGTCAGTGCCAGTTGGTCTGGTACTAGTAGTTCTGTTACCCCCACCCCTATTCCTGACAGTATTGCCTTACCCATAAAGTCATTCATACTTTATTCCTGATACGGACACAGACGCAGATCTACCAAATATGCTGAGGCATAAATACTGTAAACCTAAACCCAAAGGCGATCTCAGAGGCATTAGAAATGGCTACTAATGGGAAGGGTTTAAATTCTTAGCTAGCTATGCGGATAGTTCATTGATTTCTTAGTGATTTAGACCACAGTGATCCAATCAACCCTTTAGGTTGGATAGGAAATAACTTCCAACCAACTGTTTCACGTGTGCCTTTCCTATCTTCTACGTTAGTTGTCCTGCCGCGGCATATAAAACGAATCAGTCACCACTTCATATCAGGAAAACAGACGTTTCAGCCCACCAAGATATTTCTGCGCTGTCTGTACACAAATAAATCTATACATTTATAAGTGCTGTCTGATTCACTTTAATATTGTGCTTCAATTTTAACAATCCAGTATTGTAACACTATCTCCACTAAGGCTGCAGCCCAGTGTTTACATGTGTTTTTGTCTTGACCTCTAAGCATACACATCTCATATTCACCCCAAATATCACTCCACAGGCTCAGGCTGAGCATGCACAAGTCTTTAGCTCTCAGCAACCTCTTCATCAGTGGCAAAAACCCCAATCCTCATCTGACTTCCTCAGGCACCTGCCGAGCCCTTAAGTGACTTAATGATTTGATTGCTTCAGCCTGTGCATATGCTCCGTTTTTCCAGGCGCAGAGAGAGAGAGACAGAGAGAGAGAGAGAGCGCGAGAGAACCTGTGGACTGATGAGAACAGCTTTGTTCTGCCATGCGTGCAATTCACTTCTGTGCTCGCTCTCATTGTGTCCCTCGTCTCCCCTGGCCCATTCCCAAACTGCCTCTTCATTGGTTTAAATGACAAGCGGGAGTCTGGGGAAAGTGCAGCCCATCTACAGTCTGGGCCCCGCTAGATATTCTACTATACACTATTAACACTAATAGAACGCCACATGGCAACACCGGTGAATAAATGCCCCTGTGAAAAGGCCTAGGAGTCATCTACACCGGCCCCCTAATTTTACTGATGGGCAACTGGCAAAGAGCGATGCAACAATTAACGGGCAACGTCCGCCAAACATGTTAGCAAAATGAATCAATTTAATACATTTTTCTTGAGAATTCAATACCATGAGCAAGATTCTAAGCGCAAATATTGGGTGGGCCACCGCAATGCTCAAACACGCCACATGATAGCTTTGGTGAATGTGCAACGGACTTTGCTTGTTGATCGTTGCTTTGCTCATTGTCGGTCAATGGAATTAGGGCTCATAGATTTCAAATTAGGCACTACAACCATACAGTGTAACCATCCCAAACCTTAGCACTGAGCTATAGTAGATTAAGTAATTAATATTAACTTCAGTGGTAACCTTGTTTTAAGTAAGTAGATATGTTTTTGCATTACAACCCTAGGCATTGCATCATGTTCTTTGTGAACTGCTCCCTGAAGACTGCAGTCTAAATGTAAAATCCAATGATGAATATGGCCGAGGTGATGGCAATCAAGGGGAGAAAATCTCTCTGACCTTCATCTCCTTTTCAAGAAATTCCGCCATTAATCAGACAGAGAGAAAGAGGGAGAGAGAGAGGGAGGAAGAAAAAAAGAGAAGAGAGAGTGAGTCCATTTCATCGACCAGCCTCCAGATTACAGCTACTTTACCTCACAGTCGTTAGACTGAGCTAATCAATTACCACATATCGCACCAATTAACCGAGGAGCCGCGGCACTGGTGGAAGGAGGGAGTGACTGGAGTTAGCGGCCCCAAAACGACTGAGGAAATGACTAACAACGAGAGCTGCTTCAGCGAGCGCTCAGATCGGCTTCTGCTGCTGCGGTGCGCCCAGAGCACCTCCTTCCTGGGACTGTGCCGGGGATGTTACAACTGTCGCCAAATCACCGTCTCAGAATTGAGAGCACTTAAAAGATTCAGCAGGAGACCGGCACTTTAGTCGGTGATCCAATTAATACCTTGTGTGCTCCAGGGTGTGGAGAAGGAGAAGGAGAATGCATGAAATGTACATCTGTGTAAGGAATACGTGAGCGGCCCTCGCCTGCAATGGGTATCATGGTACCATTTTCCAGTTCAGAGATTGCTGCATGACTGCCTTTTGTCAACTTACATTTACCATGACAGACAGTTTTCTGCATGTGGGTTACGGACATGAAATCTAGGAGCAATGTCATAACCCTGAACTCAGTAAAAAAAAAAAGTAATCTGTCCGCACACATCTCCGGATTCTTTTGCCAGTCTGAGAAGACAGTGGAGGCATTTCCCTGTTAGGCCGGCATCAGGGCGCCATCTCTCCAAGCCCAGAGCAAGTGGAGTGGAAAAAGCTTGCACTGAAGCTTAATGTAGTGTGCAAAACCCTCCCTGTTCACATCGAAGACCAGCGAGCAGACATGACATTGGACTTTGGATTTCACAGATGGCCTGTCCACCGGGGATAAAGGTGAGCTGAACACAGTCACAACACACACACACACACACACACACACACACACACATGAAGCGCACACACACACTCAGATGTAGCCTATTGCACGTACAGGGAACTAACACACACACATGCATTCAGAGATTTTTGGATTACACATAAAGGGGATAACAGACAGAGCAATGGTCAAATCTCTGTAAAAAAAAATTGTGACTTTGCACATGTGCATTAAGTCATTTCTGTTGTGGGTTCCGGTTTCTTCCACTTCATAGCAGAAATATCTCCATATTCCATTTTGTCAATGACTTCAGTTGTTGCTGAAGATGCTGTCCTTTATTCAAGACGAACAAAAGGAAACAAATGTTCTGCTCTCTCTTCCACTGCTCTCGACTCACATCACACTCATGTTACAAATAGTGATGTGCGAGTCCTGAGCCTTTTCCTAACCTGGGAGTACAGAGTGTGCGTCTCCCATTACCCCGGCTCCTTTCGGTCTTACACCTGCTGCTAACACCAGACGACAACGTATACAAATTAAAGCGACAAATTGGGTCACTCACTACTCTCCTTATAACTTGCAAAATATCATTACAACGCCCGAGTACTTTTGCCTAGCCTTAAGCAAGTATCTGCCAGAAGTTCCATAACTTATAGACATAAGGAGGTGCCACCATGAGCCATCGTTTGCCTTGGGGGATGAAGGTGAGGATTTCACAACTGTAAGACAAATACTGCAATACAGGCTAACTTAGTAGGCTAACACACAAACGTTGTAGATTTATTTTTAAGTAGCTAGCTGACCACAATGCTAGCTGAATTTGAATTTATTTTGAGCTTAATGTACTGCCTAATATCTAATGTTAGAAGGAAAATGCAATGTAAATCAAAATTACAAATACACATACAGTAGACTGCCTCCCTCACTGCTGCATAGCTGAAGTTTTAATTTATTTTGTTGGAGACTGTGGGTTCGTGTTTAACCGTATGATTTCCATGCTCTTGGTGATGCTGACTCAAATGAAGCGGGATCTTTTTAGTGACTGACTCAAAAGAACTCAAGTCCATTAAGTCATGAGTCACTTTGCCAAATCCAACTAAAAACCCAGTCAGGGTTGTGTCCCACAATGTCACACACACCAGTAGCCAACGTCACCACTATCAGCGTGAGGAGACAGATTCCTATTAGCCAGATCAAATAGCTATTTGTACAATAAAAGTATAGATTTTTTTCAAAATGCTAATATCATACCGTTTTCAAACCCCC
Organism: Sprattus sprattus; assembly: GCF_963457725.1. NCBI lineage: Eukaryota > Metazoa > Chordata > Actinopteri > Clupeiformes > Clupeidae > Sprattus > Sprattus sprattus. The sequence continues at coordinate 17,426,752 of NC_137911.1, forward strand.
AGTTCCGCTGTACTTTTTCAGTATCGGTCAACGTGCAACCCTACTCCGGCTCCCCAGCCAACTTTGCTGCCTACACAGCTGTGCTGAACCCCCACGACCGCATCATGGGCCTGGACCTGCCCGACGGAGGACAGTCAGTACCCACACTACCTATATAATGCAGCTTATATAATGCAAAGGCAGAACTTTCTAGAACAGTGAAATCCAAACTGTGCAACACTACACAAGGGCTGAGCTAAATTAAAATTCCAACGATTATGAAAATAAGATGATCGAGACAAACCGATTCATGTACCGCATTCCATCTCCCAATGATGCTCTTGTTTGTTTTGTGATACAAATCCACATTTGACCCTCCCTTAAAAGGTCCAAATGCTATTTGTCCAAGGTTTTTGTGGGGTCAGATCAGATCTGATGTTGTCGGAGAACTTAATGGCCAATACACAACATAAACCCCCTCGCCATTCTTGTGTGCCTCTCAAAGTCAATTTCAGTTTTCACCAAAACAAGTCAAAGAAAAGTGTCAACAGCTCTGACACTAGAAGTCAATCTAAACTCGAAAAATTCCTTGCTTTCTGACAAAAGCATCAGTTGAAGGGAGATCTTCTTCCCTTCACATCTAAGTCACTGCTGTTCCCACACGGTCATGCTAACAAAGGCATTATATGTCATTACCATCACGCACAGTCAGTCAGTCAGTCAGTCAGCCAGCCACACTTAACACTGGACACTAATAACAGCATGACATAACTGCAATATATGAAGAGCTTTCCCCTAAAACCCATATGGTTGTCCACTTGAGGGTCCATCAAAGCCATCAAGGAGAGGTTAAAAGGGTTATAGAGGGCCACATGGAGGTGAAGAGAGAGCGAAAGAGAGACTTTTTCACACTCAGAGAGCCATCAAGGGAAGCTGTTTGACCACTTCCAAGGCCGGTGCACGGGCAGCTAGTACAAAATGCCTCCGAAAATTGAAAGTAAAGCTTCCACTAATATCCACTCTCGTGGAGTTGTCTTAGTTTCCAACAAATCAGTGTGGGCCTACGTTACAGCACAGTACTTATCTTAACTGAACAACTGTGCATACTAGTCTATTTACTATTTCTAATGAGTATAACCTATAATTATAAAATTATATTCCATAAACATTATATGCTTATGTCTGCACACACAACCGCACCACTGCTGAAAAACAATCCTAGGGAAAGAAATGAGTGAGTGATTGTGTTACATAATCGTTATCTCAATCAAAATACTTGTGATTATGACAGACAGACACGCACACACACACGCACACACACACACACACACACACACACACACACACACACACACACACACACACACACACACACACACACACACACACACACACACAAACACAAACACAAACACAGAGACAGACACACACACAGACGCACAGATAAAACCTTTCTGATGTGTGTGTAAGGAGAGTAAAGACACCCTTCCCCTCATGTGGTCCTAACACACTGCAGCTCCCTGGAGAGCAGCAGCTGGTGCTCAGCCATGCCTGAACAACAGCAGGGCCCACTGACTCAAACACACATAAGGTGGAGGGTTGGGTTGTTGGCATAGTCACCCGAGCAGGCCAGGGCGATGACAGACCCGGAGCCTGATGCCTAAAGACAATGAACTGCCATGGGAGAATTACCATGACACACAGCAGGGGGAGTGAAACGCAGCGTGGAACATTTCAATTGCATTTTTATTTATTTATACGCATATATTAACAATGAGTATTGTCAACTGACAGCATCCAAGGCCTGAACACCCTAGTGCAAGCCTGAAAGTAACAAGAAGACACCTTCTGCAGGACCCGGCTCACAAAGCCGGAACCCATCTCCATGACGCTCAGAGGAGAATAAAACATGGAGAAAGAGAGGATATCTACATGGCATATAAGGGTCAAGACAAATCTGCCTCATCGACGACAGCTGACCAAGACAAATGTCCAGAAACGCAAAAGTTCAACATCTGATTGGTATCTGATAGCCAAAAGCTTGAAAACTCTTAGTACTAGTAGTAAGCCCTTTTCACAGAGTGTGGATACTATGAACTCCTAAAAATAGGTCAAAATAGAAATACATATCAGATTTCATCAACTTTCCACATTAGAAAGACGATCATGATTGACTCCTGCAGACACAATTCCTGTCGTCACATGAACACATCAGGCTCAGACTTCCGTTAATGTGAGTGATAACACATCCTGGGAAAACAGGGCAAAGCAAAAAAATATCCATCATGCCAAGCAAGGCTATGAAAACTATTAACATATGCGATCAATCACTATATTCATTTTAACTCCAGACTTCTATGGCTGAAAGTGACTTGCGCTGATGATCAATGCAAGACACGCTCAGGCGAAGCGGCAAACTAACAGTTTTAGTCACTGGACCCCTGAACTCAAAAACTTCCCCCCTGAACACAGAATCTTCCCCCTCCCCACGACACATGCCTCTAAGCTGTGAAATTCACAATGCGCAAACTGTGCATTCGCATTCACACCTCACTCTCTCTCTCCTCTCTGGCAAGGCCCAGGGGGAAGCTGGTGAGAAGTGGCAGGATTGGTGGCAGTGGGGAAAAAAGCCCTTGCGATCAGCCCCACAGTTACACGGAGACGGGCGTCAGTGGAGAGGCGGAGAGTCTGCTCAGAGCCAGCGGGGCAGGAGTCGTTTACCCCATACCCAGGCGTGGTGAGGAAAAACAGATTACCTCCGCGCCCGGGCTGATGAAGGGCTGGGGAAGAGGGAGGGGGCATACCTGGCATCCCGCCTTGAGGACTATGAATAATGCAAAGCAAGGTTTGGCACTCAGAATCACAGTCTGGAGACTACACGCAGAACCCCCGTAAACACACACAGATACGTAGTATGCACTCCGGAGAGGAGTGTCTTTGAGAGACTTGGGTTGTGTGTGTCTGGGAGAGGGGGGGGCAGTCTGAGTGAGGGTGGGAGTGAAGAGTTGGTGGTAGTTGGTTGGTTGTTGTGGATGTGTGTGTGTGCATCCATGAGGGGGGCACAAAAGAGGCTTGGGCTGTGTGTATGTGTGTGTGTGTGTATGCGCGTGCATGTGTGCATCCATGAGGGGAGTTGCATCCATGATTTGGGCTATGTGTGTGTATGTGTGTGTGTGTGTGTCTGTGAGGGATAAAAAGCTGAGACTTAGGCTGTGTTTATGTGTATGTGTGTGTGTGTGTGTGTGTGTGTGTGTGTGTGTGTATGTAAGTGTGTACATTCTGGTGACAGGGGGAAAGATGTTTTAGGCACCAGTGGGTGTCCACAGTGGGTGACCTAACAGGACTGCTGTGATGACAATTATTAGCCCAGTCTGTGGCAGACAGCATCTTTGCAGCCATTGTCCTCGCCTTACACACTCATCTTGAGACGGCTGAGAGGGCCGTCGTGCTATTCTTCCCTTATTACAGGGTCTCTGTTTGGAGTTTTCTGCTGCAGACTCTCTCTCTCTGAGAGAGCAGCGTGTAGATGGTTGTGGGGTAAATATCAGATCTGAGGCTGTCAGAGATCTTAATGGCCGACCCACAACATAAACATCCCCTCCCCATTCTTTTGCCATCCTGAGAATTTGTTAATTTTCACCAAAACAAGACAAGGATGAGTCAGGAAAAGAATAAAAAGCTCTGACACCAGAGGCCAACCTAAAAATCTAATTGTAGGACTTCCTGGCCGCCTGACTGAAGAGCATCAGTTGATGTGCGATCCTCTTCCCTTCGCATCTATATCACTGCTGTTCCAACACGGCCCTGCTAACAAAGGCACTCTATGCCTATGGCATTGCCATCACGCAGAGTCAAGCAGTCAGTCAGTCAGTCACACTTAACACTGGGCACTAACGGCAGCACGACATCACAGCAAATATGAACAGCTTTTCCCTAAGAACTCCCTCAATCAGGTTGTCCACTTGATGGTCCATCGAAGCCACCAGGGAGAGGTTAAAATAGAGGGCCACATGGACAGAGAGAGAGAGAGAGAGAGAGAGAGAGAGAGAGAGGGGAGAGAGAGAGAGAGAGAGACAGAGAGAGAGAGACTTTTTCACACTCAGAGAGCCATCAGGGGAAGCTGTCTGACCACTTCAAACTCCTGTTCATGGGCAGCTAGCACAGAATGGCTCTGAATATTGCAAAGTAAAGCTTCCGTTTGTTCCACAAGGTTTATTATAAGGTTTGGCTGGTCTTCGTTGTATATACAATGCCTGGATTTAAAAATGTGTAGATTTTTCATTTCAGTAAAAAAATTGCCAACCAGAATAAATAGGCATGTTATCATCTAAGTGATATCTATATCTATATCTCAATGCAGCTTTATTTTTTTTTTTAATAATACTTTAGGCCTCTGAACTGACTTGTGGAAGGTGAACATAGCCATAATGTGTTCAGGAGAGCTTTAATGTCCTAAACACTGTTTGATGAACCCTGTGCTCCTGGGAGCAGTGATTGGCTGGCCTTGAGGCCGTGCCTCTCAGAGGGGCAGGGCGAGCAGCTGGCTGGATCCAGACTCAGAGCATGGAGATGGGTAACTGTGTGGAACGCTTCTCATTACTACAGAGGCAGCCTCGGTGTGCGGCGGCCATTACGGCTCTACGGCATCTGGGAGAGAGCCAGTGCTCCCGTACACCAGTCCCGGGAATGCTGGGACAAGCAGCTCCTGCTGCAAACGGATAGGGATGAAAGGAGGCATCAGAGCCAGCATCACCTGTTTACTAAATACTGGAGAATTACCTAATTTTCTCAAAAAATTAAAACAGAAAACTCAATAATAAATGCCCCAAAGACGCCAAAAGAAACAGGCAGCACTTTCAATGAGGAAACATACCACATTACAGTACTTTGGACAGCGGCAAATACATGCTGTTGAGGTGAAGCTGACTTAAATGTTACCACTACATCTACATTCCTCAAGCGTGGTACACTGCTTACGTGCAGGCAATCCAAAAGATGTTTATATCCGTCACATTACACATGCACAAAACAAAACAAAAAACTGGTGGTGATGGTGGTGAAAAATCACCTCGATAATAATCTAAAACAACCTCATAGCAACAACTGATCTGGCTCACCTCTATGGCTTCATAATAATTACGAGGCAAATCTCTCCTATGTATTAAATCAGAGAGCCTGCATTAATTTTAATCAGAGGAGGTAGCCAGGCATGACCACAGGCCCCCCTTGGGAGGCCGACAGAGGGAGCAGGGCTGGGCTGGGCTGGGCTGTGTGGTATGGTGTGGTGCTATCATGCACTCCCAGAAAGGGGCACAGAGGTCACAGCAGTGCCAAAGCTTGCTCTTCAGGGTTCAGTGCCTCCCCCTAGCCACCATGACGTGACTTATCGGAATGGGTGAGAGAAGTGACCTTTGAGAGTGCAGGTTGGTGTAAAGGCACCTGCTGGAGCTGGAAGTTGGCCTTTCCAAACTTGGGAGCGGCGAGGTGGGGGATAAACAGTACCTGGCATTTACAGCCATTAGCCTGCTATTAGGTTTGCCACTTCTGCTACTAATCCATGTCCCGGTCATACGAGTATGTGTGCTTGTGTGTGGAGTACTATGTTACCTGATGTGTTCAATTATAACCCATAATAACATGGCAGGTATGAAGGCGTGGAACATAAAAGGCTTTCGAGTGCATCAGCCTGCGGGGGGACAAGCTGTAGCAGAGCGGAGTATTAAGTACAATAGTACAAGACCACACATTAAGGTCAAACAACCCTTGCAGGTTTGCAAAGTGCATTTCAACAGAATTGTTCAACGGCCTTAAGGCTGAGGAGAATGGAGTGTGTGAGCAGAAAGGGAAAGAGCGAGAGAGAGAGAGAGAGAGAGAGAGAGAGAGAGAGAGAGAGAGAGAAATAGAGAGATAGAGGAATGTAAAGACTTTTCTAAATGGGTCAGGTATCCTAACATATAAAAGTGCTGTGTTTACGGCGCAGCGCCTCCTCTGTGCTTTTTTTCCCAGCGACTGGTGTTATCCTCTGCTGGGCGCCCGGGCTTTGAATTCACCTCAGACGCCGCACCATAGCCTGGCCCTTTCAGCATAATCCTCAGATGCAGCGCTAGCAGCCAAGGCAATTTCACAATTTGTGAGAGAGCTGGGAGAGAAAGTATCTACTCAGAGGACTTATCAAAATCAGAGCAGTCTCCAGAGTCTTTACAGGGGTTTTATGAGGTGAACGATCAGGTGAAATGTAGCAAAGCCTGGATGTTAGAGAACTCTAAATTCTTCAAATAAATTGTACCGCTTCCAAGTAGAGACTTTTTTTCTTTACAAAGTATCTGCACTGAGCCAGTAGGATGATCAAGAAAGCCAAATATTATCCGCATCTTTTATCCAAAAGTCACTTCTTTATATTCTTTCAATGCATGTATAACAGCGGCTAGCTGGTACACATAGCTGTGCAGTGTTTAAACCTCACACGCTGATGCTGTGCTAATGCTAACCCTAACCCCCATGGGTTTTAGCCTTCCTACAAGCACGCACGTCTCCCATGGCCGAGGTTGCAAGTTCAATTCCTGAGTGATGCTGTACTTTTTTTGTACAATATATACTACATTTTCAGTTTTTGAGGCAATAATGGCTACAACATTCATTCATATCAAGAATATTGCTGTCAGGCAACTTCAACCTTTAACTCAGTATTCCCCCTGACCAAACCGAAAGCAAACAGTACAAAACAGTCTTTTTTCTGTCTGCCTCTTGAGTCCAAACAGATTTTAAGTGCTCAAACTCATGTTTGCATTGCCATTGTCATGTCAGCAAGATTTAACAACCGATCACATGTCCCATTACTGCGGTGCATATATTAGCAATAACTGTTTAAATTTGTTAACACAGCTAGATACTGTTGAAATTGTAATCTCAGATTACAAAAAGTTTAGATAGTGGCAGAGACCAGCTGTTTTCCAAAAGCATCTTTCACATCTGTGAATGTGACAGTCTGGCTTTAGTTTTACAAATAATTAGCATTTAAAACAGCTTTAAGTGTCTTCCTGTAAGCCTTTTTTAGCCTTTTCTTGCCTTTGTATTTGCATGTGCGTGTTTCTATTTCCACTTCCACAGTACCACCATCAGTGAAGGAGTAGATAATCCTGGTTTGGAATAAATATATCTGCATTGTAAGCCTTTTACTAATACTACTTTCCTTCCGAAAGAGAAGAACACCATGACCATAGGCCAATTTCGACTTATAAGTCTTCTTAATGTGGATGGAAAGATCTTCTTTAGTATGGTAGCAAGGAGGTCGGCCTCCTATTTGAGGGCAAAACAGCTTGATAGATATTTCTGTGCAGAAATCAGGATTCCAAAACATAGTTTAGCATGAAGGCAGAGACCCATGTGTTGTATTTCTGGACCTTGCTAATGCCTTTGGATCAATGCAAAACAGTCTGTTGAGGAATGTCTTTAGTTACTTTCAGGTCCATAAGAAGATTTCAGCGCTAGTCAAAGCATACCTTGAAGATATTCAGTTGTGCCTTAACACAATTGATTTGCATAATGTCTGGATGCACAATTTTACAGTTGGCTGTGATAATGGAGGTCCTTATGAAGGCATCTAAATGGGTGGTGGTGAGAGGCTGCAGGACGGCACCCAGTTACCGCCCAACCGAACTTATAGGAGCTTTAAAGCAGCAATAAGTAGTTCTGTTCCAAAACTAGCAAGCTTACTACCTAAAAGGCATGCAAAACCTTTCAAACACAACCAACTGTCCAGTTGGTGCTGATAGAAACTTGCCAACACACCAACTGGTGTCTTTTGGCAGTATAGCTGGTCATGGTGTGAAAGCTTTTCTTCCATTTTTTAGGGCGTTCCAGCCAGGAACACAGAACTACATAGTGCATATCGTAGATGGCTAGTGAGAAATACACAGGTGTTTATCTGTCCTTCACATGACCATATGCTATCAAAACAAATTATAGGATGGTACAAAAACAAGTTCCCTATAAAACCATACCTCAGAAAGTGTCAAATTGTTGAATAGTGTTGCTTTAAAGGAGTGGTTTGAGGCTGCTAAAAAAAACAGTAGTTTTGGACGAGGCTTGTATTATGTGAAGAAGCCTGTTGTCGCAATATGTTTGGGTGGCTAAAGTGACCAGGGTTAAAAAATAAATAAAAACTGTACCCTGGCTAGCCTGTGGCATGCAATATATTTATGAGAATGATGTTTAAATAATTAAATAATGCATCCTTCAGACAGTGATCTATGCATGTGAAAACCAGATTCCACTGTTGAGCCTTCTGGAGGTGTTGTGGGCCTAATTCAGCAAAACACTGATGAAGGAAGGTGCCCACTTGACAACTCCAGTTTAATGCTCACAATTCTTTGCATCTTTGTTGTTGTTACCCTTAACTATTGTTAAGTATCCGTATGATTGTTGAAGTGTAGTTGTTGCAGAGACAGGGAGGAGACAAATCACTGACAGGAAAATTACTGGGGGATATAGGAGGGAATCGATAATGCTAAACAGGGCGGATCTGTACCTGGAAGTCCTGCCCTGTATTATAAAGAAATAATCACATTGTTGTAACGGGACAACTGACGTTTTGCCTCCCCTACACGTTCTGTATATTTCAACTGTTGCCATAGTAATAGCCATGTGGCGAAATTTAGTTCCTGCACAATGAGTGAGTCAACACAAAGTATTTTTTAGCCTTATTTGGGCGGTTGGAGAAACAATGTTCAATATGATAGGAACCTGATCTCGTTCGCCCAATATAGCAGCCCGGAGGTGTTGCCAAGTGGCAAGACAATATGGTCATTGGTGTTTGTATGTTGTTATAAAACCTAGGCTCGGTTACTGGGTATAAGTACTTGCATGTGAGAGCAAGGTTTCAACTGTAATTATCGCTCTTACCTTAGACTTGAGGTCCCAATACTCCTCTGTACCATATGCCACATTGCGGAAAGTGGTAATATAGTCATAGCTGATGAATGCAGTCTGCAAATACAGAATAATCCCAAAAAATATGATAAATTACAGATAAAGTTAAATAAGTACTAGACACAGTATTTGCATCTGAGATCAAAAGCAATTATACGGATACAAATACACCTACATACATTGGCAGCATTATTTATGATTAGATAAGAGGGTGGCAGGTCGTTTAGGTATAAATATCTGTGTGACATTACGCCTTGTAGCCATTACTGAACATGAATAATATAATGAATTAATTAATGAATGAATGAATGAATGAATGAAAATCTTGGCAAGGGTTTGACGTAGGCTAAACTTTGTGTAGGACTTTTTTCTATTGTATTTATTCCATTGGATTTCACCAAAAGAATGCATCAATGTAAAAAAGAAACTCTTTGATTTTTCTACGAACAGCAAATCAGATTGTAAATCAAATTCATCTGCCCACATGTTTAATAGACTGCTGATGTTTCTTTTTCATATCAGCTGTTACAGTTCAGTTATGCTTTAGCTAAAGTTCTGAGGGGATATGGACTGCAGTCACTAACATTTACTTACAATAACTGTCAATTGGACAGAAGTTATCGTTTCAGCATATTAGAGCAAGACATTCAACCATAGCATTAAAACCATGTTCTGTTATAGACAGTCAGTTTGACTTCTGAGGAAGGAGGAGGAGGACATACCGTTGCCGCTGCTCTGCCAAACCTAATAACGCTGATGTCATTTAGGTCCACATGCTTGTTGTGCAGGTAAAATCCGGACGAGGCGAACACAGCAGTGGCGACAGTGGACACTTTCAACAGCCGTCCAGCCATCGGAGGCACTACAAGAAAGTATTTTAGCAAAGTTTGTGTGTGTTGTCATTTTTTCCGATTCATGTAACAGAGGTAGTCTGTACAACACTGCTACGGAAAAGCAGAGTGACACTGAATACATGTACACCTCTCACATGAAAGCTTGAATTCATGTATTGCCAAACACAACAGTCATTTAACAGCGACACCATGGGTCAGGTTAAAAGATTAGAGAGCAAACATCAACCACGACAGTAATGGAGTGGGGCGATGAATTAAAACATCTCGTAAGTACATTTATGATTAATTAGGGCCAACACAAAATGATGACATTTGTTGTATTAACTGAAGGTTACATGCCACCTAACCTAGCATTAGCTAACCCAGGCACTTTACTATATTATGCAACTGGCAAGCTAGCCAGTTTCATAACTAAACGCACTGGGACTGAAATAAGTTAGTTGCTCGGGTCAAAATGTCAACGTAATGAAATGGTTTGGACAGTCTTGTCTAAATAATATTAGACAGTTATCATTCCTTCAGGTACCTTAATTTAATTTCTGCATTTCCTACTGTCATTCACTCACCGGTTTCTTGGAGCGACCTCTCAACTCGTGCGCCTGTGTTTTCAATTTAGTCGCAGTGCTTTATGGGTATTATAGTCTTGTAGTATAACAGAGACGTCGGTATAATCACTTTGAGTATAACCAGAGGTAGATATATTAACCAGAGGTAAATATATGTTATTATACATCTGTTAGTAGTATGAATTCTTAATCTATACATCGTGTTCGCCTGTACTATTTTAAACTTGGATGAGTGAAAAATCACAAACGTAATATTTACGCGCGACAGATAAGCACGTGGGTCGTGAGTCAGGTCGAGCATGTTCAAAATTGCACTTTCATAACAGGCGCGAGTCATTTATACGTTTGTGTGTTACACAAACACTAATATATGCTAAGGAACAGACCCAAATAAGGTTTAAATGCCCTGGGCCATTCAGCATTCCGTTTGTTCACAAGAGTATTATTAATGCAGAGTAATATTTAGAAATGCAGATTAGACTAATTCTCTCTTTACAACCTCCTGTTTCTGTTAGTTTACTTTTGATGAAAATAGAGTTTCGTCTTAGTTTTCTGGGTTTTGCTTTTTGAGTTATTTTGATTACATCAGTAGCCTATGATTAAAAACCTGGATGATAATGGCCGCTTCTTTGTATTTCGGATGTGATAATAACAGGGTTATGATACCGTGATGGTCACACGATAGCTATAATGGTGTGATTATTACTGGAAAACTGCTCAGTGCAAATTAATTTACTGTCTGTGACCTTCATTATAATATGTTACACTGGTAATTACAGTGCATGAAATGCCCTGTATTGTTATTCCTAGGCTTCTTCTTCTTCATCTTCTTCTTATTCTTGTTAACTTTTTCTGCGATTAATTCAGCCCGAACCGCTTAACGTAGAAACTTCATTCAAACTAGGTCTTGTAAACGACACTTATGCTATGTTTTTTTTATAACTTTTCTAAACTTTATACTTTTTAAGATATTAAAGAAATACTAATATAAATTTCTCCCATTGACTTACATTGGGCCATTATGACATCATAATAGGGTCTTTAAACTGGCTTGCACCTGTGCTTTACTGACACCTGTGCCAAATCCAAGGAACCTCTTCTCTCTCTGTCCCTCTCAATTTAACTGTAACTAGGAACATTAAGACACCATCCATTCTCTATTTTTTCTCTCTCCATCTCTCCATCTTTCTCTCTCAGTCAACTTTCTCTCACACTCAATCTCTCTTCTTCACTCCATTTTTATCTCCTTTTTTCAAAATTTTCACTCTCTCTTTATCTCTTCATCCAGAGCCACTCTTGTTCACTCTTCTTTCCTTCTTCCACTCTTCTTTCCTTTCTTACTTTCTTCTTCCATTTTTCTTTCCTTCTTCCGCTCTTCTTGCCTTTCTTTTTTCCTTCATCCACTCTTCTTTCCTTCTTCCACTTTTCTTTCCTTTCTTCACTCTTCTTTCCTTCTTACACTCTTCTTTCCTTTCTTCTTTCCTTCTTTCACTCTTCTTTCTTTTCTTATTTCCTTCTTCCACTCTTCTTTCCTTTCTTCACTCTTCTTTCCTTTCTTCTTTCATTATTTCACTCTTCTTTCTTTCCTTCTTCCACTCTTCTTTCCTTTCTTCACTCTTCTTTCTTTTCTTCTTTCCTTCTTCTTTCCTTTTGTCTTTCCTTCTTCCACTCTTCTTTCCTTTCTTCTTTCCTTCTTTCACTCTTCTTTCTTTTCTTCTTCCTTTCTTAACCTTTGCATTTCATGCACTGGTATTTCCTTCAGGAAATGCATTTTCTAGTTCCATATGTTATCACACAATCTTTATGTGAAACAAACTTGATGTAGTTACATTTTCCGAAATGCTATGTAACCATGTTACATTAGATAATACATACAGTGAACTTCCAGTTGAAGCATGGTCAAGCATCCACATGTGCATTAGGATAGTCTGGTTTGTTCACCTTAGTTTCTGTATAAAAAAAACACTTATGCTCATTGAATTCCCTCGAAACCTAATTTATGAGGCACTCTTAACAGAATAATTACAAATAAGAACATGTATGTACTCAATGTCAAGCATCGAAAGTGGTGGTGTACTCCATGTAGTGTATACTTAAAGAGAAACATCAGACTTTCTTTTTGTCTAAAGAAAAATATACTGGCTAGAGGCTGGGTTGATAACTCAGAAAAGCATTGTTCAGTGTTTCCCAGTAGTTTCAGGACATCTGAATGTGTGGGTGAGACTGATGTATTACCGTTTCCTCTCCAGGTGGGTAAATCAGCCCTATGCAGTCCGCTTTTATGTTTTTGCCTCTATACTTACTTCAACAATATCACATAATGCTCTGGGCATTTTCTTTTAATTTCCTGATAAAATGAAAATCAAAGGGAAACTGCAACCGCCTTCTCCACACCACATCAGAAGACGTACAAATTATAGGACGGAGTTTTTTTGTACTGGTGTTTTTGCTTCCCTCAGATCAAGTCAAACTTGTTGAACAATTATAATGCATTGGTATATTTTTTCTAAAAGACCCTGAACTGTTAACATTCACCCCAGCACCTCACCCCATTTCCAACCCCTAATTCCTTTTGTTTTCTAGATGCATGTGAGGCTACTCACAGAAAAAAGTAGCCATCCACAAGAGAGGAAAGGGCAATCATTAATAGATGATACAGCCTTGGCTCAATATCAGGAAAATGGATCTGAGAAATTAGTGGATTTCAAGCACTGCTGACACAGAGTAAGATGGCTTGACAGATTTATTTATTAAGTCCTGGTTAACTAGACAGCTAATATTAAGTGCATGGTGCCTTTGTACAGTATAGAACTAACTTAACAACCTAACTTTACTGGTTTACATGCAGGAAACATACACAATCTTTTGAACCTACAAGGAATTTAATTCTTGCAGCTGAATAAAAGGGATTGCTCAAGCAGTGTGCAGTTGTGGTCTCAGTATAGTGACAATAAAAATACACTCACATAGACCGCATCCTGAATATTAGATGAAATAATGATCTGTGAACGTGGTTGTCACATTTCCTTAGCAGTGAGAGAACAACAGCCAGCCAATGCAGATCTCCACACTGATTACAGGGCTGTCCTCTAAAGTGTGGAGGACGACAGGGTGAGGGACCATGACAAGATCCAAAATGACAGACGGTAGGGAGGGAAAGCATGAACAGCAGGTCTCCAAAGCCGAGGCCTGATATGCATCCTCGAACTTTTTACCTTTACAGATGAACAAATCCATCTAGTTTGCCAACATAACTTTCATGTAATGGGCGGTATAGCAAATGTGCTAAGGGTTGGATGACTATGGCACTGCCTAGCAGAGTGACTGAAGGAGAATTGTTGAACAGCACCCAAATTTACTAGAATACAATCTCCATTCAAATGAATACATTAATAACTAGACAGACACCTCCCACCCCATCCTCTTTCATTTGGTGCTGAAAAAGAGGGCCAACCCTGGCTTGACCTTCAGGATATTATTCAATCCACAACAGCTGCCGATACTAGCATTCAACACATAATAGATATGTCCATATGACAGGGACTTAGTAATTTAATAGGCCCCATTTAGGTGAGTAAAAATCAAACCAATAAAGAAGAACATTTTGAATGCTCTGGTGATCTATATCCAGAATTCCAGGTTGAACAACTGTCAAGCCAGCATTGTCTACATGATCATTACACAGGGTTTTTCAGTTACCCTTTTCTGATGTTAATACCATAAAAATGCAGGCATGTCCAACAGTCAGGAATTGTAACAAATTCCATTTTTATACTGTAATCTAATGTCAAACTATTTATCTGATGCCAAATATAGTTAAATATCATTAGCTTGAATGACTCACAAAAGTGGGTGAATGTTTTACTTTAATTGACTTGTCTTAAATACAATTGTCTTTCAAAAATAATAATACAAATAAAATTAAAAAACACACTGACAACACATGCATACATGTACTCCACTTCAGCTTTCTTCCTCTTCTTTACCAGGCTTTCTGCCAACGAAAGCCTTTCTGTTCCTCTGTACCTGAAGCTGAAAAGTCAAGAATGAGAAGATCAGACCCAGGAAAGTCTTAGAAATTTACTTCAGTGTCTGTGTGTGAGCCATGAAATAATTTCAAGAAATTCTACAATATTGATTAACATGATTGTTCTCACCCAAACAATGTCAAGTCAAGTATTTATTTATATAGCACATCTATACCTGATAAGGACAGCATTCATATACAAGGTTTAGTTTCTAAATTGTCAAACTATTTTAAGAGTGAAGGGACCTTGAGAAGCACAGAGGGTTGAATGTAGGGTATTCTTAAATGTTTGGTAGATAAGTGTACCTTGGATCCCTCCATGACGTGTGGGTCCTTATGAAGTGCGTTCTGCAGTCCTTCCTCTGAAGAAAATCCAACCCAGCAGAAACCTCGATGAAATCCAGTTTCTTTGTCCTGAATTATAATCGAAACGAGTTAGAATGACATGCATCTACCAATAGAGCCACACACGTAACCTAGTCATTGACAATATAACGTTACTTACAAAGGGCATTAGACATTTTTTCACATTTCCGAACTGTCCGAAGTACTCCTTCATCTCCTCTGTACAATGAAGAGAGATGTTGGGGTCAACGTTACAACTGACATGGAAATAACTTGAGTAAACAGTAAATCATGAATATTGCCATCGATAAATTAAGGAAGATATGGACTCTATGACCACAATTAGAGCACCAAACAGGCTAGCATTAACGTTAGCATTCGCCTGAAGTTCAGTTATGATGCGAAGCTACGCCTAATACAATTGTTTGTCGAGCTCATGTCTGAACAACAAATGTAGAAACACCGTACATAATTACTACTAAAGCTTATCTGACTTACTGCTTGCGACAGTCCATGGTACTCTTGAAACGAAAACCTCGAAGACTTTCTTGCCGGCTGTTGCCATGTTTCGTCCTTGCGATGATGCACTCTGTTGTTACCTTTCACCTTGAACCACGTGACTCGATGAGGTTTCGTAACGCTATAATGTTATTACAAGTTAGATATGTTTGTTTTCAGTTTTATTAGTAATATGAGTAAGATAAAAAAGTATTTTTTAATTTCCTAAATAAATAAAATATCAGTAAGCATTATCGCATTTCGGTTCAAAGGTTATAGTTCAATGATGGCCAAGATGGCAGCCTCCGTACTAGAGCACGGGGAAGACGCTTTCAGAAAGATTTTTAAGCTCTATAAACGCAGAAATCCTCCACCTGATTTCAGTGATGTCATTGATTTTTCTAAAAACTTAAAGAATGATATGGTGAGTCATTGAGTTAAGCCTCAAAGACCACTTTTCACATATAAAATACGATATGCTTGTCAGATCTATCAGTAGTTGCAAACATGCAATACATACGTTGATTTAGCTGCCAAGATCCTCTTGGCAACAAACATGCTACATTTTCAGTTATTGTTGTAGTTGAATATTGATGCATGACACTAGGACCAGGATACTGGCACATTTTTCCACTGCCTCTCGGCGTCCTGGAAGCCTTCTAACTCAGTTTGAATTATTAGACTAGCCTGATGTAATCCATTGGCAAGGGTCAGGCTGACTTGATTACGAGAGCAATTGTCGTAGTAGTCATCTGATACTCATGTAGTTTTCTAATGTTGGTCTTCAAATGTAGTTTAACAGTATCGATATATTGCATTCTTGTATGGATTATTGAAATAATTGAATCCAGGGGGACAGATGGGCTCTGGCTCACCGTATTAATGAGACGAGTTCACTGTTCATTCAGTTTCAGAAGTGCTTTATGGAATTTGCGGAAGAGATTTGTATTTCAGAGTGAATGAAAATAACAGTTGCACATCACATTTTTGTTTACAAGGCATTGACAGTGTGGTGTGATTTCTGAAAGTATGACTTCACAATTTTATGCCCAGGTCTTTAGTGTTGAGCTGAACCCATCTGCAGTGAGTGAGGCAGATGCATGCAGAGCTGGTCTGAGACCTGTAAGAGACTGGAGGGCTTTCGGACTGAAAGAACACTCCGGTATTTCACTAAACGACTACCAATGCTGGAATATGTTTGCCATGTTCTTTAATATTTTGTTTAGTTTTCTTTCATTGCAAAAGCCTCTGTCATAAACCATTTTCTGGTGCCACTCAAGGATGTTGGATGTTGCAGGATGCAACCTAAACTGATCTCCATGCTCAACGTATATGTGTTTCAACATTATGTACACAAATGCAGTTTTGATTCTTTTTTTTTGTTGAGTTATTTATCTATTGTGATATTGAATGATGATTTTTTTTTATCAGTGATGTTTCTGTGGCATGCTGTCTCATTGTGACATTGTTGTCACGGCTTAAACAGGGTTCATCTTTATTTCAAATCCCTTCCTAACGGGCTCTCAACAACACTGGGTCAGGCAGTGTCTAAAGACCTACCCACAGAAGCCAAATGTGTGCAACCTGGATATGCACATGTCGCCCACAGAGACTGAGGACATCTGGAAGAAGAGTGCAGACATCCTTCGGTACACAAATAAGTTATTGTGGTTATCAGCAGTGGGTAGATACAGGGCTGTGTGCTATGAGTAAAAAGGCATAGGAGGAAAAAAAAACATTGTAACGGTTCAGTGCAGCAGCCGAGTGGCATTTGAGAGAATCTGCAAGGCCAGATGAGTTTCAAGTGACTACTTGCTTGCATACCACATCACTGCACTACATGAAACAGATATAGGTATAGACATATATATAAGCATATAGATATGGGTTAAAAATGCATGCATATTATTTGTTTAAATCAACACAAAATAATCCCTCTGCATGTGCAGTATAAATTGATCAATCTATTACTCCAAGCTTTTCCTGTTGCAAATGATGGTGTGTGTGTGTGTGTATTATCATAGGAAAAAGACCCAAGGCAAGAGGGAGCCCAAGACCCTGCTGGAGAAACTGCGCTGGGTGACCCTGGGCTACCACTATGACTGGAACTCCAAGGTAAGGGGTTATTTTAAAACCCTAAGGGCCTCTGACCAACCTACATCATATGGATGTATCGTTTTAGCCAGGGGTGTAACATTGGCCCGGATTCTGCCAGAGATGAGCTCCGCCTCCTGACGTACAAATTGTGCCCTGCTGGCGCTCAGCTCCGCCTCCTTCAGTATCACAGCATTACTGACTCACATAAACTCTTGAACACTTATTGTCTCACTCTTGAACACTGCTTCACTCTGAACAAACCAATGCAGAATGCTGACTCCGTTTCTTTGACTTGTCAAACATCTGCAGAATCACATAGCAAGAGGATCCATGCCCAATATCACAATAGATTCAGAGTTGTGAACAGCTGTGGGATCAAAACGTAAGGTTGTTATGGCAACTTTAATGGAAAAACTTGATAAAATGGCAGCTTCCATCAATTCATAACCTTAGTGTCATTACACCCTATGCAAATAGCAAGTTAATTCACCCCCCTTTACCAAATCGATTTCTTTTTCAACTTTATGCCAATTTTAAGTGTTTCCACTAAGGATATCCTGTTTTGTATGGTCAAAATGTATATGAAAAAGCCACAGCGCCATATTAACCTAAATGCTTTTCTGCACAACAAACAGCTGAGCTCCCGAACAGATTCACATTTTCTACAGTGAAATCATCGGGAACAAAACAGTTGTGCTCAGTATGAATCAGCACTGTCAGAGCTTTATTTTTTATTCAGCAAAAGTCCAAATATCGTTTCCTCTGGTTAATCGCGATGGTGTATCAAGTGGGTTATTACAGATAGTTTCCAGTTCTGCTGCTTAAATGCAATAATATTTGCAGTAGTGGCATCAGCCTGATAATGAAAACACAGTTTATTATAATTATAATTTACTGTAGATAAATCCAAATATCGTTTCCTCTCGTTAATTGCGATGGCGTATATGGTGGATTATTACAGATCGTTTTCAGTTCTGCGGCTTGAATCCAATAATATTTGCAGTAGTGGCATCAGCCTGATAATGAAAACACCGTTTTTTATAATTACAATTACTGTACATAATTTAGTTGGGCTATTGCAAAGATTGGCCTTTAGTATGTATATCAGGATTTTCAGTGTTTCCGGAACCATGAATTAAGTGCAAATAATAATAGTATTTTAACAAAATTAGTGCTACACAGAGGCGAACTTAATTTTTTTAATTCATTTAAACTGTTGCTTTATCCAAAATAGCAAAGGTACAGAAAGTACATTAATAAAATTAAACTTAAAAAAATGAGCATATCTTCTATCTTCTCCTCAGAGGTGTCTGGATATTGAGATATATTGAGAGTTATATTCTAAAAATTATCATTGTCTATAATAACAGTACCCCCCCCCCCCCCCCCCCCAGTTTAACCCCTGTTTGTAACAATGTCAAGGTCATTCTGGAGTTGGCTTAGAGGAGAAGCCAAATAGCTGCTAAAAGGGGTCTGAGGTGACATTAATCAGGTTGGATAAATCCTTATGTTTAAGAGCCTATAAATTAGACAATTTTCAATATTGTAGATCAACAGCCAAATTTGTACTCTGCTAGCTATGTGTGACAGTAGCACTTCTCATTCAGTGTGTTTATAGATTTCAATGTGATAACACCTTTTCCTGGAAACTAATTAGTAACGGACCATTATTATATGAACACCATCAATAGCACTTAGTGCCAGGTATTTACACATCAGAAATCTTGGGTAAATTAGAGAAAAGGTTTAAGAAAAGACAGCTGCTGGTTCCAGTCGAGCCACTCTGAGAGGACTTCCTGTGTCCACGGTCCTATCAGCGGTGTGTGGCCCTTTCAAGACATTTCATGTGTGAGTGCAGGCATGACGCCTGCTTGTCTCGTTTCTATGCTAATTACATCAAAGTGTTTAGTCTTCTGTCCCATTAAATCAGTCAGGAGTCGCACACTCGATTCATTAACTCCGGCCCTGCTCTGACACTGCCAAATGTCTGACAACAACTTGTGAATTTTAAGCAGAAGCACACACACACACACACACACACACACACACACACACCACCACCCTACCTCACCCCTTCCACCACCTTACTGAGTGGCTGTGAAGATGAAGCCAATGGCCTCATTTCAATCTGAATCCACTGTGTCTTTTTAGAGAGAGAGAAAAAGAGACAGACAGAAAGAGTGAGAGAGAGGGAGCGGTCTCTTGAGATTATTTGCTGATTGTGCTTTTGTATGCCTCTTTGCAGACACAAGGGCACACTGATGCAACTAAAGAGAAAGACCGGTGAAGACAAACAGAGAGGCTGTGATTCATTATTCAGATGGTTTTTATGTTGTGGAGGACGAAGAATTGAAGAGAACTCACATGAAGTGTCAGTGGATGGCTGACCTGTAACACGCTGTCAGCTTAATAGCATGCATGCAATGGAAAAACTATTTTTTCCTCATATTTTTTCCTCAAATATGCTATGAATTTTATTTATGCTTCTGCCAGGATTAGATTTCATGACGGGTCCAGGTATTCATGAGTTTTCATGAATTTCATTTTTTGTGTCTCTGCTCCTTTTTCGTTTACAATATTATCATTAGGGTTCGCACAGAATTTGTCTTCATGAAAATTATATTTGTCTCTGTGAAAGTGCCTGAAGATGTATCCACAGAAGCCCCATATGTGCAACATGTGTTGTTGTTGTTTTATTTTTATCACTTTTTGTTTTCGTGACAGACCTACTCTGCAGAGCAATACACTCAGTTCCCCCCGGACCTCCACTCTTTATCGCAAGAGGTGGCTGCCGCCTGTGGTTTCCATGGTTTCAACGCCGAGGCTGGCATCCTGAACTACTACCGTGCGGACTCCTCGCTGGGCATCCATGTGGATGAATCTGAGCTTGATCACACACGCCCCCTTCTGTCATTCAGGTGTGTTTCTACCCTCACAGCTTCCTTCATGTTATCTCTTCCCTCGTTGTTGTGTTCAGTTACTTTCCCCTCAACACTTTCAGTTTAGGGTCACAAACTAGACTTTTGGGTGTTGCCAGTTAATGGGCCGACTAACTGAGATGTTTTTTGTGTACCTAACTAACTGTAATATTTGTTTTCTTATCATTGCTACATGATGGTTTTCAGTGTAATTTATCAATACATCAATAGACGACTGGATTAAAAGAAAAGCTTGCAGACAAGAGACTACAGAGTATCATTGCATGGCTGACATGGATGTTGTTTTATTTTGAACGGGCACAGTTTCGGGCAGACCGCTGTTTTCCTGCTTGGCGGCACCAGGAGGGAGGACCCGGCCACGCCCATGTTCATGCACAGCGGTGACATCATGGTGATGTCAGGCCCCAGTCGCCTTCTCTACCACGCCGTCCCCTGCATCGTCCCCGCACCCACTGGGCAACCTCTGCCTGTCTGTCTGCAGGAGTCCCAACAGGGGACATACCTCCACACCGACGGCCTCATGCAGGATGTCCCTTTGGAGGACTGGGAGCTGTGCTCCAGGTACCTACACACATCTAGGGTCAACATGACTGTTAGGCAGGTCCTGGGTGATGGACAGGCCTTCCCGACGGACACAACCTCCAGAGAGTCAGGTAGCCCTAAGGATGGGTACCATGAACAACAGGCAGAGGATCTTAAAACCAAGAGGAAGAGGAATAGCTCAGGATATGACCTCGACCCCTGACATATTTCAAGGTCAAAGTCCGATGAAAAGTCAAACCTTTCAAAGCAAGCGTGGACAGCACAGTATGGTGTTTATGGTCAAACGTATGAGATTCCACCTCAAAGTGTATGTATATGTACATATATTTATAATTAAAGTATTTAAAGATGCCACAACGCATATGAGTCCTTTCACAAAAACCGTCAGCTTCCTTTTGCAGTTTGTCTGTATTTCTTTCTTCCTTCTTACTCCCATGATGGCAGTGCAGTTCACTGGTGAGATCCAGGCCTCCCTGCTGGTGCTCTCTCTTTTGCTCTATTCACAGTCTCATCTGTGCCTTCCAGTGTGTTAACGTGACACCTGTCCTGGTGATAACCGGCCCTTTTCTCCTCTCCCTACTCTGGAGGCTGGCCTGGCTGTCCACTCGCCTCCCCCTTTGCCGTTCCACCGCGTGCCGTGACGTTAAACAGAGCTGACCTTCATTGAAAAGGCTGAGGGGATGCAGTGGTATCTGGTCAATCGATGTCAGCCGTATTGGAGCCGGAGAGAGATTGTCTATGACAAGCCACTCAATGGACCCCCGGCTGACAAAGCCAATGTGCCAGGAGAGAAACATCAGCAGAACACCTTTACTGTGGATGTAAAACACAGAGAATAGCCTCCCACTGGTGTTGGAATGGAAGTTGGGATGTATCCTGTGATGTGTGAGATGTGTGTTTACATAGTGAAAGAGGATTACATGAAGAATTGGTTATTACATTATATTACAATTTACGTTATATTACATATACCTTGTAATAGTTTGACATTTTTGTACAACGTACTACAGAATTATTAAGTGCTGACTGTTTATTTATTTTGTTAGTCAAAATAAATTAATGTTCCTGATCATATTGCCAAAACATAATTGCAGTGTAATTTGGAAACAGTTTTTGAAAAAGGCAGAGGAATGCTCTATCTGCTTTGAAGAAAGGAGCTTTTGTGCGACCCTGTTGAAAAAAAGTGTTCAGGAAGAATGAAGAAGGATTAATTACCTCTACTGGGGTGAAGAAAAGGTCACTTGCACATGATGGAAAAAATAAATTGGTTTATTAGAACCTTTTATTCTGCTTGCAAAGGCACGCTAAACAAACAACATTCCCAATGAGCTAAGCAATTGTCACCGTAGCCACCTCCAGGACATAGTGATGTTTTTCTTTAATGCAATGGAAATTGTAATATTTCAACAGGAGTTTGTTTTATAGAGGACAATTGCCTGAATACAGATAATGCGCAGAATGTAAAGATAATGCATTGCAGCCACAATCTGCTCTTTGTGCCTTTGTCCATTCAAGGTAAATCGGCAATGTTTGCACAATCGGAGGGGCCGTAGGCTCAATAATTTACAGTTATTTGCATTCATTGTACTACAAAGATGTATGGTATAAATGGAGACAAAACCCACAATCAGGTGTTCTAGGTAGGCTGTTTGTTCAGCTGGCCAACTACAATGGGGGGGACAGAGGACACTTTCCACTGGAGCACACACGTAGCCCACTCCGGTGCCCTCGGTACTACATCCGTTTCGATGCACTCCGTAAAGGCCCTGCCCTCTGAGATAAAATTATACGCTGCCAGGATGATGTATGCAGTCATATAATTTTTATTGCTGCCACTTTATCTGTTCCTCTTGTCATCTCTCTCTCCCTCTCTTTTTCGCTCTTTCTCTCTTTCACACTCTCTTTCCTATTACTCTGTCATTACCATTCGCTGGTAAGCTGCAAGTAGCGGGAGAGGGTGCTGTGAGCGCGCAGGAGCGTGAAACGCCGCCCGGCCCACCGCTCCGGCGTCTTAAATTAGCCGCACGTCGGTGAGATCGAGCCGCTCCGAGCGTTACCTCCCCATCCAGGAGGTTTTTACAGGAAAGTCAATTACACACATCCATCACCGTGCAGGCTTAGGAGGCTAGGAGGCTGCGCCGTCTCGTTAGGATACAATGCGCCCTTTTTGCATCATAGCCTGTGCTACTCAAAGTGGCTCACTCTGTCATCATTATTTTCAGGTGATGGACGTCCAGAAGATGCACCTATTATATGGCTGTCTCATACGTGCACCTCGGTCATCATTGACTCTGTCGGGAAGGGTTTAGATCCACCCAGCGTTTGATTGCTCGGAGTGAACGGGTTAGGTGAGATGAAGGTGCAGGGTGAAAACTAAACTCATTATATGTTGTGCGACATATGTAAGTAGACCCTTGAGGTGTAGAATGACCCTTTAAGACCACACCCATCCTACCTTAGTGACTGGATCAGGGGGATGATGTTAATGCTCACTTTGCTCAGCCATGTATGCCTGTCTGGCATGCTATGTGTCTTGACAGGATGATCTTCAAGTCCCACTATGTGTCTCGCTCGGGCCCGAGGACAAGATGACTTTCAAGACCAGATCACTGACTGGTGACGACTCACACACAACGCATGTTCTCTTTGTGCATGGTTAAACGTCTCTCCTCTCCAATACACTGTTTATTTATAGACCCTTGGATGCCCCGCCACCTGACCTTGGGACCAGGGTCGTCTGTACAAAGGATCATCTGCACCACCAGCCCCACCCCAACGGCAGCCATGATGCCTGTTATTACTCAGTTTTATTCTGTGCCTGTGTCTTTGTGGGTGTGCAAGCACAATGTGTGTGTGTGTGAGTGTGTGTGTGTGTGTGTGTGTGTGTGTGTGTGTGTGTGTGTGTGTGTGTGTGTGTGTGTGTGTGTGTGTGTGTGTGTGTGTGTGTGTGTTTGTGTGTGTGTGTGTGTGCTTGTGGGACCAAGGGGAGGTTTGGTCATATATTCCGTGACAGCAAGAAAGATGGTTTTCAGCAATGTGCTTGAGTTTTACCTTCAAAAGCCCTCGTTTTGGGAGATAATGAGGGGACATTAGCGTTGCAAATTGGGGCAAAATTGCATTTGCTGTGTCATTTTTATAATCACTGCCATTGCCAATAATTACTGTTGCAGTCACATTGAAATGCAGGACTGTGGATAAGGGAGGTCCGTTCTCCCTCTCCTCTCCCTGTCCAGACGCTTCGTTCCCTGGGTACAATACTCCCCCTAGTGCCTCCCCTAAGCACTCTCTCGCTCCTCTCTCCTCACTCCCCACCAGCCTCTCCTCTCTGCCTTTTCATTTCCAGCTAAGCGACTCCATTAATATGCAGGCACAGGCATTTTTAGCCTCTCCTTGTCTTTCATTAATCCCGCATAAGCTATTGAACTACAACTGCACGATGGTGTCAGCGTAATCAGCCACTGCGGGTGTTTATCTGTGCCGGCCACACAGACGCTTTTCTTTCGTTTTTTCTTTTCTTTTTCCTCCCTCTCTTAATGTAGACTCCCCCCTCCTCCTCTCTTGCCACCGCCACCACCAGGCATCCAGGCTGTGCACAGAGCCCAAGAGCCTAAGAGGGAGCAGGGATTTCAGCGGGAGCGGCCGCCTGCGTCTCTGGGAGTCTGAGGAGATAAGTGTATTAGAGATGGGGGGGTTTCTTCAGGAGGGTCTGAATGGGTCTATCCTGGTAGGGGTCCCTGCTCCCCGCACAGAGCTGCCAGACATCTCCGAGTTAGAGGCTCCCAAACCTACAACCAGGTCTGCCACTTTTAACACACTTAAAGATAAAACTATATGCTGTGCTCTTTTTCTACCATGGCAGATGATGAAATGCCAGCAATAGTCGGGTTTCAGGACAAGAATATAACTTGCATCCCAGTGTGCAACTCGCACATCTGGCAGCAACTGTAAACACTAAATCCAGAAAGAAAGATATTCAGTTTCTGTTATGGAGTACATTAGCCAGTGTCTTCATAATCATTTCAATGTTGTCTGTCTTCAGGCCAAGGACAAGACCCAATCCCATTGAGTACTGTGCAATTTAAATATAGATATTTACATTGTTAATGTGCTGTTTTTTGTATAATGTATATGAAGTCATAGCTTATAGTCATACAATTAGTTGTATCATAGGGACAAGAATTTAAGGTAGACAGGCTTGACCCAATCCTAACAATGCTACGGGAAGTTGTTTAATTTGACCCGTCTCATACTGTGGTTCTTCTGGTATTTATGGAATCCTTGAGTCCAGGGGGCATTGGTTAGAAAGTTTAAAAGAAGGCCGCCTCAAGTTTAAAAGTTACCTTAATAAAAACATATCCGTCTCTCACCTCTCATAGCAGTGACAGTGTTTTTGACATTTAAATGTGGATGCCGTAATGGGTTACACTGTGGGGCATTTCCATTATACATGCCCTCTAAATCTTGGTCCTGTTCCTATCCATTTTTTAAACCAAAAATACCTGTCTGTTTTGATAGGTAATGGGAATGTATTTCGGAGAACCTGAAAGCTTAGGCTTAAAGTTGGGTTATTCAGTCAGTTGTGCTCATACAAAGTGAAAACGTTTTGTGCACCAAAACAAATTGTTCTGCAATGCCATCATGTTGCACTCGAGTGGTGTGTTCAAAATCGGCAAAGGTCACTCTGTTCATTGATGTATGAATTCCGTTATTATGTTCCCTCAGTTTAGCTGTGAGGTGATGACAGAACACACACTCTGGAACCATGTTACGTGTCATCATCTCAACGTTTCTCTGCATTCTCAAGGTACTCACTGGGCCTTAAGATAGCATGCAGTCATGAGTAAAAGTGCTATTTGTTTTAACAGAGTTTTTGTTTTTTGAAACAACTCTGACAGCCAGCCCTGACTGTTCTGCATGAGGGATCTTTGCTGAAAGTAAGAGGCTGTGAAATGCCTTCTCATTTCACTGTCGTCTAACACTGTCAAATGTCAAATTTACCCACAAATCATTGTCATATCAACGAGCTGAAACAAATGAAAATAAACTCAAGAACAGAGGGGTTTTTTCCCAATGGAATGACTGCTGTTGAAATCCCCCACTGTTTAATCAATTTAATTTACTTTCCTCGTTGTTAGATGATTCCCTCTTCCTCTTGGTACAATCCAAGTCATCATATACTGGGCCTGGTTTTAAATGGTTGCCACATCTCCTGTTGGGAAACTGTATAGAATGCTCTGACAGTATTGTGGTCATCACTGTGCAAAGCCCAAGTTATGGTCAAATCCTTTAATGGCAGTCCTGTCCACATCTTTTAATCAATTGATTTTTTATGGGTGTTCTTCTCAAATAGATCTGCAAATGTGTGGTCACAACAAGTAATCTTAACTCCTTATTTCATTCTAAATACCATTCTATATACCATTCTATTGGATGAATAACCCTCAGGTCAAATGTATCAGATGTGGAGGCTCTCTCATTTTCTATCTCTCTCTCTACATCACTGTCTCTTTTTATCTTTCTTTCCTTCTCTCTCTGTCTCTCCCGATCATAAAAGCATAGATTAGGAAAATGCTCAGATGCTTTTGAGGGTACCAGCTGCCGTTGTTATGGTGATGAACACTTTCAGGAGAACTACTGGCTTCCTGGTGTGTTGATTACAACCCATTATGTTATTTGCTACGACATTGTTTTCAATCGGCCCAGCGCCTGTTACCATGGTACCGGTGGCTGGAGCAGCGATTTTATTTTTTCTCATGGTGGGGAGTGGGGATTGGGGGGCAGGGGGTGGGAGGGTCGTGGCTGCTGCTGCTGCGGCTGCTTATCTGATGTTGGTTTTGCTGATGTCCCCCCTCCCTACCCCACCCCTCACCCCAACCCCCAGCCATCACTGTTGCAGTCACAGAAAAAGCAGGAATGCAGGCACACACAACAGGCTTCTAAGGGACTGAACCGGGCCTTACCAGGAGCTGGATCTGGCACTGGTTCGACCCAGAGTGTCAACTGCTATCTTGTTCCTGCCCTTTGCCCTTATGTGAGCTCTGCTTTGTGTGAAGCATTGTTCCCATCAGCCTCTCTGCTCCACCATGTCACCCATGTTACCTCAAATAACACAGGAGCGAATGCAGTCTGTTAGCCTGAATGAACCATGGTGTGCTAAGCAGAGCTCTGCAGGCCAAAGGCACATTTAGAGTTATTTTCTCCTTATGAAGTCTACTGACAATGATCTTGAAGAGGTTTTTTCATCAACCATGTTTAAAATTTCTGATACAAGAAGCATCTTGCAGCAAAGTCAAACATAAATAAATATACAAGCACTTGGAGTCGGAGTTGTAAGGTGTTCAGTTGCCTTTGCAATAATTTTGCATTTGGTACATCATTTTACCTTCAGGCAGACAGGCTGGAGAAACAGAGGTGACCTGTGCTGCCAATACAATTAACAGCCAGTTTGTCATTGTCCCCCTGTTACCTTTCTCTTTGACAAATGGGGAGGGAGAGATCTTTTGTTTACATTTCACATAATGTTCTTTGTGAGTGTACATGTAGGCAAATGCTCTGCTCTCTCACTCTCTCTCTCTCTCTCTCTCTCTCTCTCTCTCTCTCTCTCTCTCTCTCTCTCCTAACCTTTTGGCAGCGTGTAATTTTTTCTTTTTCAATCATGCCAGCTCCCATACGACTCTATTTGCTGAGAAGTTAGACAAGAACTGTGAAATTTGTCTCCACCATTGTAATTGCATATAGATTATGTGAAGAAACAAAAAACCTTCTTTGTTCGCCTACCGTATAGCTGATATTTTGCAGTACAGGCTGACAGGTTGTTTTCCATGGTGGCTATGAAATGTAGTTATATATATCATATCATATATCATATATCATATTTGTAGTTATAAATATATGACTACAAATATATGACCCCTATGTGTATATATATTTATACCTGTATATACTACTCATTTCCATGATCACTGCAATGTTATTATTATGTCCTCAAAACACAAACAGCAGTAATATGTTTCTGATGATATATTCACTGCTATGTTTAAAGTTGAAGATTTCGATTACATACAGGTGGGGTTCATCAGGATCGCCAGGTTGCACTGATCATCATACACTGCTGTTCATCTAAAAGGCTCAGCTGAATTCTTATCTACGCTTCGCTCCAGCTGGCGTCTAATTGAGCCTTGATGCCAGAGGCAAGAGGAAAAGGCAACGCCTTGGTACAGAGGGCTTAAAAACAATGTTCAGCGTGCATAGAAGACTGTTAATATGTTGATCCTTTACACATCCGTTGCACCATGTGTGCAGACTCACTCCCAAAAGTAAATTCTCTGTGCATTTCATCAGGCCTCCTTTCTGTTGATGCGTTTTAATGCATATGTATATATGTGTTTATTTTTACATACATTTATATACCCGTTACAGATTGCTCTGCCATCCACACAAGGCCATGTTTTTCACACCATAGAGCCAAGCATTTCTCCCTGTGCTCCAGTCCACTACTCCCACCTACAGGCCAGAAAAGGTAAAGCATAGCCTTTGAGCAGGTGCAGTGATATAGCACACAATTGCATTGCAATTTTCTCAGAATAAGTTGTTTATAATTTTTTCCAAAGCAGACAACTGAAATTGATTTAACTGAATATGCCCGTATGGGAAAAAATGATGAAGATCTTTAGATTGCGAAATGTATAATGTTTTGTCAGAAACTTCATTAAATTCAGACATGACATATTTGTTATGAATTGAAATTAGATATTTGTTTTTCTATAATAACAAACTGGCAGCAGTTCCTCAAATGACAAACTAGATTGCATTATTTGGAATGATGTTATCAGTTCTATATTTTATTTACTGTGGAACAGAAGAACAAGCATGTTTTTCTTCTTTGGCAGCTTAATGAAATGGCTTTGTCGCAACAATCGATTCCAGACATTGCTATCATTCCTCTTTCTCTCATACTGTCTGTTGTAGATTAATCAAACTGTGACTGATATGTGATTCATGGCTGCTTGTGCAATTTCTCATTTGAAAAATGTGTGGCTTTTATTCAGTCTGGAGCCGAAGGCAAGTAGAAGAAAATATTTCTAGAAAGAAAAACAGGTTTGGTCGGGCCTCTTCTGAGTGTTCCTAAGCAAACAGGAAGGCCAGAGGAAATGAAACCTGGAAACTATGTGTCAAGGAATTCATAAAAGCTTGGCACTGCATCGCCAACACTATTGTTTTGACTGCAAGTGCATTCCACAGCTTTCTCCTCATGTGACATTAGAGGAGAACATCCTGAGAAAAAAGATGATACAAGAGAAAGAGAGACAGAGAGAGAGAGAGAGAGAGAGAGAAGGGGAGGAAAAAAGGGAAATCTCTGGCAGTAGAACATTCTGGGGGGGAATGACCTGGCATTTTCTGTCGCTTCAGAACTGCCTGTTTTCCCCTTGAAGTGTAATGGTGTTTCCTGGCTGGGTTTGAAATGGAGCTGCTCTTTGGAGTCGTCAGTTCAGTGGACGGACAGAGGAGCACGTAGAGGAGAGCGATAAGAGAGTGGAGCAGCGTGTGCAGAATTCTTATCAGGCTCATGTGGCTCTGCCACACACATACACACATCTGAGATTCATGCACACACAGACACCCACATGCACAGACACAAACACACTCACATGCACACATACAGACACACATGAACAGAGACACACATTCATATGCACACTCACAAACACACACACACACACACACAAACATACAGATACACACAGACACAAAAATACAGACATACTCTGGATGTGTAACAGCACCCCACCTGCAGGGAGGTAGCCTTGGGGAGGGGAATGTCCAAATGAGAAAAGGTCTAGAGAGGTTTGTGATTCCCTCCTCCCACCTCCCTGGAACTCAATTGCCTTAGTGCTCATGCCACCTTATGGGGGTAAAAAAACATTTGAAAGCATCTTATGTCCTTGACCTGCACACTGCTACAATGTCAGAAAATAAAAGTTGACATTATGAGGTCTTTTAAAGGTTCAGCAGTGCTCAAATACTATATTTCACAACCGGAAGATACAATAACCATGAAAAGTCAAAGGTTCCAGCAAAGACTCCAAACTCCTCAGGGGTCCTCAGTTTTGGGTTCTTGAATTGCCACAGGTTCCTCTGTTGATACAAGCAAAATAATCCCTGGCGGTGATTTGAGATGTGTTCTGTCTATCATATGTACCAGTGAGGATACTTAGAAAGACCCTCTTGCCATCATCTTGTGGTACATTTCCGTGGTATTACCAGTGTCCGGATTAGGAGCTATACGGCTTAGCAGCAGCCTGACCAGCACAGACCTAAGTGGGTGTGAGATAAATAAATAACCCAGGACCTCCACACAACCCCTAGCCGGTGTACCTGTGGAAAACCATCACTTCTTCTGAGATGCTAGTGTACAGATGGATAGACAGGTAGTGCATGAGGTGTGATGTGGAAATGTCATACAAAACAAAAGGGTGTTGAAATGTTCACTGGTGAATGGCCTGAGAACAGAATTGGGTGTCTTACCCAAGCAAGGATAGTGATGATGTGTAGAGGCTCATTTAATGTACAACACACTTCTGTGCTCCTCTGCTCGCCCTTCCATCTGCACTGCAGTACAATTTAAGAAAATGGCTACCTCTGCCACACACTCTCCCTGTCTCTCTCAGTCTCTCCTTTTCTCATTCTCTGACTACTGATTCCAATGCCAGTGGCAAACATGAATCTAAGCAGAAAAGGAGGGAGCGAGAAGAATGGATAGACAGATTGAGAGAGTGAGAGAGTTAGAGAGAGAGAGAGACAGAGACAGAGACAGAGACATAGAGTGAGATGTATTATAGAGGGGGGGGTGAGAAGTGAGAGCCAAGAAGAGGGTGCAAACAGCTTTGGTTCCCTGTATGCCTGGCTACCTGACTGGCTGCTCGAACCCTCCCCCCCCCAACCTGTTTTATTCCCATCAGCTCTACGGTTCTTATCACCCCCTTCCAGATGCTCGTCGGCCGAGAGGCTCCATAATTAGGTGCTGAGATCTCAGACTCCGATCACTTTGGTGCCTTATCGGTCTTGACACCAATCTCCTTGAGTGACATTCTGCCCAAGCGGTTACATAAACTCCAGCCTAGGATCAGTGCAAAAAGTCAATGCAGCAAGAAGATGAAGAGGAGGAAAAAAGGAGATTTAGAGCTGCTGAACGCTTAAGGCAACAGTTTTTTCTCTGCATTTCTGGCCTTTTTTGTTTCTTTATTTAATTAGAAAAGTAAGGGGCTTTTTTTCTTCAAAAAATGGAAAATAGAAGATAAAGGGTTTGTTTTTCGGCTTCCAGCCAAGATCCTTAGCCTGGCTGCTGAAACTCTCCCTCGCATGGGAGAAATATTCAGATACTGTGGGTTGTCAGCACTTGTTAACTAATTTGCTATGAAAATGGATGCCTGTATATCAGATTTAGGTTCTTTTATAAAGTCAGGTTCAGGATTCTCTCTTTTGTTTAAACTAAATATAGTATTATATCGAAATATAAATTTAAACTATTTAATTGAGCTATTTATTTAGCTTTTGAAGCAATGTTTAAAGCAATGATAGCACAGTTACAATCTCTGTAAAATACATTTTTGTTTTGGCTTCGTCTCTATGTCATCCTCTGTAAAGGATGGTGCAAAATGCTTGCCACCCGGTGACATCACCATAGTGCAAGGTGGACAAAAGAGGAACTGTATTGCACAACCTGATGGTGAGGGAGGACTAGGCGTCACTCTGTAGTGCTGTGACATTTAACAGCAAGGAGAAACTCCAGGAAGGCGCACATTCAAATGTGTTCAACCACATCAGAAGATTTGCCTCTATGGAAATCACATGAGAGGTGACATAAATGCAGGGCTAAAATTGTGTCTTTGATGCTGCCCTGGCGTTTCGACCAGGAGATTTATTCCAAGGACATATTTCACCGAAGCAGAGGCAGTGGCCTGGAATACAGGCCATTAGTGCACAAATAGAAAAATAATAGCGGCCATCATTTAATGCATGCAGAGCTAAACATGGCCTTATCTCCCCTGCACAGCAGGAGAATGGGCTGTTTTCTCCTTCCATGACTCCGGCAAGTTCACAATAACAATGAGCCCATTCTAATAAAATATACAGGGTGAAGCCTAGGGACTGAAGGGAGAGGGCTGTGTGCTAATTTTAAGACAGATCAACACACAAGGCTGTAATTGGGAGAGCATTGCTGACTCAATAGGTCAATAGAAGCCTTGACACTAGATGATGACTGGGTGATGATTGGTAGAATGAGACAAGTGATAATGCCCTTAACCTGCCAAACAGACATGAGGTTAGGGGGACACCATCAGGTTGTGGCTGTACACTTCAGTTTGGCACCCACATGCAAAAAGTCAAAGAGAATTTTTTTCTTTCCTTCTCTCTTCTTTCATTTCATTTTCTCTCATATGTAGGCCTATTCGTTCTTGCTGTCACCATGAATCTCCTAAATGTTCTCCTTGAATGTTTTTTGGCTGGTTAAATATATCCAACTGAATGCATTAATTAATGAATGCATTTATTTATTTATACATTTGCATATGGCATTCATTCATTTATTCATCTGCATATTCAGAATCTGTCAAAATACATCCCATTAAATAAACAAATTAAACACCTAAATCAAATCTTCCAAACAGATGTGTTTATCGTACGCTTGTGGTGAGACAGGGTAAGGCTAATATCTTACTGCTTTCCTTATCAACAGAACACTGGCACAAAGACTGTGCCTTCCAGATGCTGAATGCTGAATACTAAAGAATGAGGTTGGCCTATTGTTCTGGCAACAGAAAATGGCTCTTTTGATGCTTAGCTGTGCCCAGACTGGCTGTACCGTTTTCAAGGACCTCTGCATCAAACAGTACACCACAGAAGTGAGTAATATCTGTGCAATATCACTTAAATGCCAAATGGCTCAAAATTGTAGCATCTTACAATAATTGCATTACTTCTAAGTTGAACAGTATTGTATTTGTAAGTATAATTACAAGCTATCAGTTTATATTTACTACATCAAAAATACAGTCCCCACAGTAGGACCTCAATGCATCAAAAGTCAGTACAACCTTTCATTACTGACATTCAAATATTTTATTTCTCAATACTTCGTATATCCACCTTTATTTTTGATGACTCAATCCCCATCAGCATCACCAGTTGAACACATTTTGGGCAAGATGTTCTGCTATTCTTTAGAGACAAATACCCCATAGGTGTTCTATTGGATACAAGTGAAATTACATATTTGGACAGATCATGTTTTTCAAAACTTGCGTTATTTTAACAGTGTGCTATGGATCGTTTTAATGCTGGAATATTCCTCTTCTGCCAAGCTTCTTGAGCCTGGGTGCCATCTTGTCAACCAGTATTCTGGTATACCCACAGACATTCATGGTACCATCTATAGATGTCATCTCCCCAACACCTTTGCAGGCCCATCCCACCTCTGTGCTTCACTGTCAGGACTTTGCATTCACCGTGGTAGTCGTGGCCAGGTTCATGCTCTTCGGCACAAAACTGCAAGATTAAACTTTGCTAAAGAACATTCAACATTTTGAATAGTATTTTCCGTACAAATGTGACATGGTAGTGTTTATGACATAAAGTTTGCTATTACACCGATATTCACAACATAATGTGACATGTTGGTCTTATAGCCTAAAACGTTTTTTTTTTTTACCAAATAAACAGTTGAGAGTCTATGTGAATGTAGCAGCAATTCCTATTTTACTACCACTGGCGGCTGAGTTGGATTTAGTTCTGACGCGTGTAGAAAAGATGAGAAGTAGAGGTGAGTCCAGTTGGTCCCTTTGACCGTTTATTGTAGAATGGTGGATAACAAGTTGTTGCAAATAAAATAAAGATTTTAAACTAAAAGGTCTTTCATAAAGCACAGTTCTCCTTCGTTCACGTCCTGGGACACGCTCAAAAAACTGTTGCCTTCCTCAGCCACGCCCAGATGCTGTGGCTCCTGGCTTTTAAGGCCTTTCCCCCTTGGGCTCCACCTTCAGCCTCTCAGGTGTGTTCAGGTGTCCTCTAGGTGGGGCAAATACCTACGGCCATAGTGTCACTCACACAAACACACACACACTTGCACATACTAATAAGGAGATAATATATGAATCAACATAAAGGTAAATTTGGCTCCTACAGTGAATGTTAATTCATAAAATAACTTTAAATGAAAGTTTAATTCATTTTAAGACTTCCGTGTCTATTTCTTAATCCTGCAGACCGGGAAACCTCTTCATGTTTCAGAAATGTAGACAAATTAGTTGTAATATTTCATGAACACCAACAAAATTACATTTGTAATAATTATGTATTTAGAATTCTATTTTATAGTTTTTCCCATACGACTCTATTTAGCATGGGGCAAGTTGAGCCACGAGACCAGTTTTTTAGGGATCCCATATTTTGTTGATTTAGGCACACTGCTAACGTTTCAATTGATGCCACACATGCTGAACCTGTGTTGCATACATTAGTTTTATTTGTCTCATTTTCTCTTGGCTATAGGTCGACTTAAGTAAGAAAACGGGTCATCTTACCGCACTCGCCTCTACTCTACTGTTCAACTTAGAAGTAATACAATTACTGAATACATTTGACATTTAAGTGATACTGCACAGGGGTGTATGCTATCCACTTCGGTTGTGTACTGTAGTCTTAGGGCAAAATAATATGTACCTTGAAGAAAATCATTAGGAATAAGCCATGTTACCTCTAAACAATCACAGAATGCATATTATTGGCCTTTGTTTACGTCTTTACTCCTCTCTTCTGATACCTGAAAATGATGAGAAGGGCAGCCACACGTTCAAACACATGTTTGCCCAGTTGGGAGGTTACTGAAGTTCATCTCCACAGGCGGCCACGCCCTTGTAGAAAACGAAGTGACAGAGACCACACCTACATCTCAATACGCAGCTATCATTGGCTTTTAGTGGTTGCCAGGGGCGTCGATTTCCGGTATTGCAGAGGCTGGAATTTCAGGTTCTTCGTTGACAGGATAACAAGAAAGTGAACTGTCCTGTCAGAGGCCTCCAGTCACATATACATCTTTAAACCAGTTTTCGTGCAAGTTGTTGTATGTCGAAACTCAAAGGGAAGGATGACCGAGAGCTCAGCAAACAAGCCGGCAAACGGAGAAGTGTGTCATCAAACAACAAATGGTGTGAAACCATGCAGAAACGGCTTCGTGAAGAATCATCATTATCAGCAGCAGCACCAAAAGTCCTGCTACCTCGAAGAGAAGGTGAGGCCGTATGCACGGAAAAAGGTGAAGGGTTGGGTGTATCTGCATAATTCAGAAACTACATGCACGTGAACATCCTAGGACGAATCATCGCCTGAATGTCCTGGACTTTTTGGAACAAGCGTTCAAATCATATTAAACCGCAATGTTAGCTAACCATCAGGATGGCTAACATCAACAGTAGCAAGATTGATTGACGATGGTAGAATGTTGGCTTTGAAAGTTGCTTGATTTTTTCCCGTGTATTTTTTATTTTATTTTAAGCTGTCCGTTATCGTTAGCGTTACAAATAACCAATCAGGTCTGTTTTCCCTAGCGTATCTAGGTGTGGCATCTGTTTTTGGGCTTGCATGCTTTGGCTCAAATCGACATTGAAGTTCTAACGAGTTGATCAGTAGCCTTTACGAGCCTGAAATGACGATAGGCTTCACGTATCTAGCGAGCAACTTACATGTTTGTATGATTTATGGAAAAGAATCTATTTTTATGATAGCCATTTAAATAAAAAAAAAATCAGACGTTTGTGTTGCCATCGGACGCTCCATTCAGCCCCCATTCTCACCAATCCTAACCAATTAAAACAGTCTCGTGCAAAGATCTGGTGGTTTTATTTAAGATCTTAACATAGTAACAGAGGCATGCATTTGCAGCTGATTTTCTAAGCTGAAAACTTCTACATCTTTATCAGTGGAGACCGTTGTAACACAAAATACCACTGTTTCCCACTTAACCATCTCTTTAATACAGGCAAAGTGTGGAAAAGCGAGAAGAATTCACATAAAACGAATACATGACTTAACAATCCAGAAGAGCCTTTTCTCTGCATTAGACGGTCATGTTAAAATCTAGGACTCCCAGCTGATTGTAGCTACTTCACTTGTGCATCAGTGGTGTTGGTCTGCGCGGTATTTGTGAGGCAGGCATGACTAGTCACATGTGGTCGTGAAGCACAAGGTTTGAATACTCCCCTTGATTATGGAGAAGGTCACATATTCAACATTATTCTCAAACTTATGTACATGATTGGGATATGTTACCCATTTGAACAGTCATTATCATTTTGTAAGTTTTCATCAGTGTGTGGTGTATTCCTGGCGACATGCAGAAACAGAACAATAGATAAAGGCAGAAGAGGAAGAGATAGACAGAGTATCTTGTTACTTTCCTGTGATACACAAGCTTTTTGTATCTGTACAATTTTTCTCGGTTTTGTAATTCCAAGCCAACAGGTTACACCTGTTTGCATTCTGATGTGAGTTTACACCGGACTGCCTTATCTGATGGTTTTTCATCATATATTGTTTTTTTGCATTCGTCTGTGCTGGGCGACGTGTGTCAGGTTTACCCTAGAGCATCCAATGGAGGCCTATACAGCAGACCATTCCTCGAATCGTACGAGGAAACGCCCATGTTGGTGGCAGTCCTCACATACATGGGCTACGGCATCCTCACCATCTTTGGCTATCTGAGGGACTTCCTGAGGGACTGGAAGATTGAAAAGTGCCACATCGCCAGAGAAAGGGAGGAACAAAAGGTAAGTAAGGTAGAAGGGCATCATTCAATGCCTGCCGTAGTTTTCGGTAATAGGAATCAAGAGAGCACAGAACCCAAAGACATTTAAAAATATGAAACTTTTCCAATAGTGAAGTAAGTGAGTTTTTCTACCAGGTAGACTCACTGTTTTGCATGTAACCCACAAAGGACTCTGCAGTTGTTAAGCATTGTTTTTTTTTGTACAGTAACCAGAGGATTGGGAGGTGGAGAGGAAAGGGGAAATCTACCGTATGAGTGAAAGGATATCCTACTTTTATCCTGCTGCTCGCTCGGCCCTTTTGCTCTCTGTGAAAGGATATCCCATGCTCTCTCAATTCAATGCTTTTCTGAAGTAAAGGGCTTTAACTACTCTCTAATATAGTACCTCTCTTTCTTTGGCCACTGAAACAAACACTTTGGAAAAAGGGGTTAAAGTGTTGGACTCACCTGATCCATCCTCTTTCGCTGGCCACTGAAACAAACACATTGGAAAAAGGGGTTAAAGTGTCGCACATACCTGATGCATCCTCTCTGTCTCTCATTGTCTTCTCAAGGACTTTGTTCCACTTTACCAAGATTTTGAAAATTTCTACACAAGAAATTTGTACATGAGGATACGGGATAGCTGGAACCGGCCCATATGCAGTGTGCCTGGGGCGAAGATGGACCTCGTCGAAAGGATTTCTCATGACTACAACTGGACTTTTGAGTAAGTTGCAACTTGAACTTGACAGGCCAACCGTTAAGGCCTCCAAATCTGCAACTTTACATTAATTCATTAAATGTTGTTGTTAAAACAACATTTAGTGAGTTTGCTGTGTTACTACATTGCTATTAAACATTGTGTGTCAAAATTGTATGTTAACAGCTGCCACCATCTGCCACAAGTCAATTGTGGATTTCAACCCACTACAGTTCAAACAGCGCTTTCTCTGTTTTCCAAACAGAGCTACCACTTAACACAGATCACAGATTGTGGCTTTGGAAGGGAGCAAAAGGGTTTGAAGTGTCTGCTTGTGATAAGCGTGGAGAATGTTGTGCCAGCAATCACACAGTCACAATATCAGCAAAGTAGTCTTAGAAAATCCAAGGTTACGTGGCTTTCTACAGTTTCACCCCGTCCCCCGTCCCCCGTCCCCCCCCCCCCCGTCCCCCACTGCCTATACTTCAGCGATTGTGATTGTGAAGTTTCAAAAACAAGTTTTTCCCCACAATCTACAGCCTGGCAGTTTGTCAAGGCACAGGTTTGTAGATACTGTATAGAAGATGCAGGAGTTCAGCACTACACTCCAATTCCAACTTACAATGAGAGCTGTCAGTTCTGCACATGTCAAACATAGAACAGCTTCCCTCTCCAAGGTTACCTGGTTTGCTACCTACTGTATTTTTTCCATCCTCTCCTTGCATAACACTTCAGAGATGGTGATAAGTTTCAAGAACCACTTATAACCACTTTTACTCCTAAATGAGTAAATAGCCCAAATAGTACTGTCAATTCTGCACATTTGACAACCGTGGTACAGACAACGTCCTTGGCCTGTGTTATATGGCTTCTGAACTGTACTTTTACCTTTTCAGCACCTTACTGGCCCAACTAAAACGCTAATGGTTCTCCACAGAACATTAAAAGGCTCCTCTGAGAGAGTAGAGCTTTAGGGTACTGCCATTTTCTGAGGAGAACCAGATAATTGACCTTTGAGAAATTTGACATCAGGCAGAGAATGACTGTGTGGAGAGAGTTGGAAAGCCTCTGTAGAATAAACAAAGTGAAGCAGTGTCCTGGAGTAAATCAGTTTACAGTGATGGTTGCATGATGTTTGGCTCCTTGCGGGCTGATTAAACTGCCAACTGTAACTCGGGAGGGAGTAGGCAGTTGTTTACGCTCCGACTGAAGACGGAGCATAAAAAACACGGGCATCTCTTAGAACGAGGAGTGGTGAAATGTCAGGGATGCAAAGTCTAGGCAGATATTGGCACAGATGGTCTGGCAGGAGCTTGGAAAACTGACGGTGAAGTTTCGTGGTAATGGGACGCTTCTAGCAGAACCACAAGATTAATACTTATGGGCGTGATGTATGATTCCTAGTAGCCTACTCGGGGACGCTACAGGCTGACATTAGCCCAATGTTTATTTTGCCGGGAGGTGATATCTCAGTAATGTTATTTCCTTATCCAAGAGCAACATTGCCTGCTCCAATCAGGCTTCAGTAGCAGATAAAGCAGTGCAGTTAAGGTCAGAAGCAACAGCAAGGTGAAATGAGGGTCGTTTCGAAATGGGAAGGAGCTTGTTGTTTATGGCTCAGTTTCTCACGAGAGATTTCCTTCTCAGATACACAGGCCGGGTGGTGAAGGACATCATAAACATGGGCTCCTATAACTACCTGGGCTTTGCCGAGAACACGGGAATGTGTGCGGAGGCTGCTGCCACCGTCACCCAGGAGTACGGGGTGGGCGTGGGCAGCACGCGACAGGAGATGGGTGAGTACCAACCTCAAATAGGTGTTTACTTTAAGGCCCCTAATCTCCACACTGACATTCCAAGCCAAGTCTGCCTCCCCGTCCAAGCCGCACATAAGTGACCCCTTGAGTTAATGAAGAAATTGACACAAAGACAGGAATGCCCTTTTCCACCCACCCGTTTCACTAGGAGATTGTTATGATGATTAACTGAAGCAGGGGAAACACGTAGGTAGGTGTTGATATTTCAGCGAAGGCTCTGTGCAAGTTTATTGGTCATGACCTCATGGTTATTGTCTGTGTAGGTAACTTGGACAGACACAAGGACCTGGAGGAGCTGGTGGCGAGGTTTCTGGGAGTCGATTCCGCCATGGCCTTTGGCATGGGTTTCGCAACCAACTCCATGAATATACCTGCTCTTATTGGAAAGGTAGGGAGTATTACCCTGTTGGCACATGCACTGGCTTTTACCCACCCCTGCTCTGTTTAATGGTCTGGTTCCTGTCAATCATCGGTTGCTTTGGCTGCTCCTCCCTTAGCTAGAAACTTTTTCGGTTGCAAAGTCTGGGAACGTGATTACTTGGCATGTCTTAGACTTGTCACTTCGTGTTTACGCTTGATGAAACCAACACCTTCCTTTTGCCATGTTGCAATCATCATCTTGCAACAGGGGGAATGTACGTGTGGGAACTCTGGGCCTGACCTCAAAACCTTGTGTGCTCACGGAAAGGAGAAACCCGATAAACCCAAATCTCAGCAGGAAGTTTGTGACGAGTCCCAGTCTTGTGCAGGTTTCACAACCTTGCTTCCTCCTGTGAGCCCTAGGAAGCTCGTGGAGCCACACAGGACAATGGAGTGTCTGTGGCATAATCTCTCATCTGACCTGTCACTGACCCCTGGCAAAAAACATGGCTCAATGTTGACATGTCTCGAGTCCCTCTCTCTCTCTTTCTCCTGTGGGCGGGAGGCCCAAGAGGGATTAAGAGCAGTCTAAAATTCCTGCCCCCATCCAGATTCCACAGAAGATGAAATTTGGGATCCTAAGTCTGGTCTTAATCCACTCTGGGCTGTATGGCCTTTCTGTGGAGAACGCCCTAGAGTCAAGTCATTAAAATGAAAGAAAACATCAGTCTTAAAATATTTTGCATTTCAGTGTCAATGTCAATAGTTTTTTTTTATCTCAGACTACAAACAGAAGGGAGTTGAATGTGTTTTTTCCTCGAATAACACTCATGCCAGGGATGGGCCAGACCTGGCTTAGACTCGTTCCACTGTCTGCCTTAAACAGGCTAACATTGCCCCAACACACAGCATGAAAAAAAGCATAAGCCTTTTATTCAACAATCCTAACAGCTGTAGTTCATAGGGCACCCATTGCCAGAGCTGAGCCAGATGTCCTACATGTGCCTGTCATTTAGGTGGAAATGTTCACCTCCTTAGCCCTAATTGTCCTAATTGCCCCATTGTCCTCTCTACAATTATCATCCTCATAGTAATATTACAGAAGGCAAGGCAAGTGTCATATAGTATTTGT
This sequence comes from Sprattus sprattus, assembly GCF_963457725.1. NCBI lineage: Eukaryota > Metazoa > Chordata > Actinopteri > Clupeiformes > Clupeidae > Sprattus > Sprattus sprattus. The sequence continues at coordinate 17,467,339 of NC_137911.1, forward strand.
GTGTGTTTGTGTGTGTGTGTGTGTGTGTATACAGTATATAACACAATTCAAACACATTGGTAATTCAAAGTGTTGTAAACAAGAGCAAATAGAAGAACATAGAAAAATACGTTTAAAGTTAAAGTGCATTATAACAGCTAAAAGAACATAAAAAAGAACGCACACTTAGCATATGTTAAGACAACAGCAGGGCAGTCCCACTGCTGTGTTATAAACACTTGTCACACTCTTCCCCGTAGCTGCAGTGAAATCCCATACAGTCCGTGTGAAAGCCCTGAGTGAAAGTGCTAAATCCGTAAGTCATCTGCTGCGCATACACGGACACTGGCAGCAGTCTGTCACGAACGCCATTAGCGTCCCCTCCCAGAGCCGAGGGGGCTCATAGGAACGAACACTCCAGAGAGCTTAGTCTCAACACTGAATTATATACACGGCCTTCCCAGAATGCACCTGGCCCTGGAGCAGCTCCTCGTGGGCTAATGCCTTTTCCCAAAGCTGCGTTAGCTCAGGAGGGTAAACTAATTTAGGAGCTGCGATTCATGTTTACCATCTGAGTTCTGAATCTTATTTGCTGGAACATGTTTATCTTGTGACATACTTATGTCCTCTTTCATGTACACTGTGGCATTTTTGTTTGCCTACATGCATAAAGTTGTATTTGTTGTGTGCTGTTCCTTGGTTGTCAAGCAGTAAGTGATGCTGTTTTCGTTAAGGGTTGACTTTTGTATACTGGGCAATGACTTTTTTATGAGGAGTCAAGTCTTGAGGAAGTGTTTTAAGGAGTCACTGAAGTGTTGCAGTTGTTTGGTCTACCCTTAAGACTTTATAAGCTCAACTGGTGCTTAGCAACATGTGTCTTAAACAGGGGCTATCATCTGACGCACGCTCTCCATAATACTTTCAATAGAAATAGCATGTCAACAAAGAAAAGAATATACCAAAACCAATTATCTTCCATCTAAAATCTTTTTTAGCAGTAAATTGCTGTTATGTTCTATCTGGTTGAAGTCAATATATTTATTTTCTTCAATAATTTGTATCTAGTGTAAATATAGCACCATAAAAGATCTCCAAAGACCTGGTGTGTATTTCTGCTTTTATTTAATATTCCTATGTTTTATCTAGTGCAGCATGACACTCATGTGCGTGTTGGTCTACATAGATCAATCTGGCTTAGTTTACATTTTAGAATGATATTTGAACTCTCCTCAAAGTCCTTGAAATGAGGGTGTGTTTATCTGTATTCTATTGTATTGTCATTTTGACCTGACCTGTCCATTTCCTGCTGTGGCCTGATAGGGCAGTGTGATTCTGAGTGATGAGCTTAACCACGCCTCCTTGGTGCTGGGAGCCCGGCTGTCTGGGGCCACCATCCGCGTCTTCAAGCACAACAGTGAGACTCCACACACACACACACACACACACATGTGCTCACAAGCATACATGCATTTACACGCACACACATACACAAATACTTTTTTTACTGTAATATACACATATACTCACTCACGAAAGCATACACTCTCATGCACACATTCACTCACACGCTCAAACATTTTCTTTTACTTTAACATACACATGCACACACACATGCTCACACATGCACACACACACACACCACAGATTACCACCTTTCTATGGTTAGTCCAGCGTAGATGTCTCTGTGCATAACATTTCTCTTAGGTGAAAGACATTTGCTTTCATTTGTCTGAGCTGCCACCTAAGCAGTGGCATGCATATCAATACTCTGCCAGAAAGGTCAAGCCCATCTGGTTATTTATCCACATTAGCTTAAATTGATCCCCTTTAACAGCCAATTTGGACAGAAAAATGGTGGTTAATAGCCAGTGGCCCTCTAAATTGATGCTGAACTCCAACTGAATATTTAATACTCTGAAGTTTAATGAAAGTGACTTTGCTTTTTCCAAGACAACTTGGCAAGCATACGTTGGTGTTAGCCTTAATCCAGATCTGTGGTGAATAACACAGTGACCTCTGTTAAAGTCAGTTGTTTGACTGAGGGAGACGTGCCTTGCCGTGTTTCAGATATGCAGAGCTTGGAGAAGCTTCTCCGAGACGCCATCATCCATGGCCAACCCCGAACACACCGCCCCTGGAAGAAGATCCTCATAGTGGTCGAGGGTATCTACAGGTAGGCTACTTCTGAATTTTTTTAATTTATTTTAGGTGTTTGTGCATATCATCCTCAGAAGTAACGATGTTGAGGTGCAAAATATTTGTCTGGGAATTCCCCGCCCCTTCACTGCATTTCATTTGGTCCGTTGGTCTGGCGAACTACTCAATAGCGGTCCACTTCAGTCACGTAATTGGACACGCCTTTAACCAATCAGATCAACAATACTATACAACGATACAACGATCGGTAATCAAGCAAACACATATTTTTTCTGTATGAATTGTTCTAGGGCAAGTTTCTGTTCTGTTTTTTTTTTTTTTAAAGAAAACTTGCCTTTGAAATCATCCAAGACAGCCGCGAGAGCAAAATCGAAGTTTTGCGGTGCTCCGGCGGCCTCCTTGTCCAATGTTTAAAAACTCTCTTTGCCGTAGCTTTTGTTAAGTAGCCGTGGTTAGTTTAAATCCGCCAATGGCGTGCCAGGTAGCCAATAGCCAGTTTGTGATTGGCTCCAAGGATCCTTACAATGCTGAACTAAACTGCTATAGCAAGTTTGCCAGACCGACTTCTGAAGGCAAAATCAAATTGGCCGGAAGATGAGGGGCGGGACATCCCAGACAAGCAGAATATGATAACAAATAATATTTTGTTCAAAACTGCATTATTCAATTTTTTTAGTTTTTGAGTCTTCTGGGATGCAATATGTAGTTAGTGTAGTTAGTATAGTTGGTGTGATTGCTCAGTCACAGTATTGTATTACAGTAAGTATCTTCTTAAGTTTTTTCTTTATCTCTAGTTCCTTCATTTCACCCTAGCTCATAGCACTTTCGAGATATCAACACCGCTCAAACATGTCCGTCCTGTGCCGTGCTCTTATATTTGTATAACGTCCTGTTCAAAACCAATATAGACTAACATTAGATTTCCTCATGATATGTCCATAGGTCAGCTAGAAAAAGCAATGACTAGAAATGTAAATTATGTTAGTCTACATTCCTCTGACACAAAGATAGCCCTCACTCCAATCGTATTTTTGGCTTTTTACTCATGTTTGCTTAAAGATTTAAAGTTTTTAAGGCTTTTTTAAGGCCTTTCTGTACCAATGCAGGGCTCCCACCACTGGTTGTCACAAGTTACTCACAGACAGATAAAATATTATTATGACAAAGGGATGTTTTTAGATCTTTTTGTGTCCAAACTTTTACTAAAGACAATTAACGATCAAAATCAGTCCAGTCTTGAGTTAGAACGCTATAACTGGAAAATGGCTATACAATGTTATCCCAGGCAAGCATCTGCATCAAAGTAAATTGCGTGTGTTCGCCACTGACAGGCTCATGTAATAATAAGTGTCTGACAAAAGTGTCCCTACAAGGAAGGGATCCCTACAGAGATAGACCTGTGTCTGTTTACCTCAGTAACTGTAAAGAAACTGTAGAATGGCTGTTTGTACAGTTCCTGTAGTTCAGGTTTCTGTAGAAAATATCTGTAGACTGATAAAAGCTTGCTGACTTGCAGGTTTGTTTGACATTTTCATGGGGTGTTCTTTCCCCGAACACGGAAGAAGATAGTGCACATCCTGGAAGGCTAGTAGACACATAGCCTTAGAGATAATTTAGAGATGATATCAAAACTAGCTGTTAATGCAGGCATACCTTACAAAGTGGCAAATTGTTGCTAGGTGTTGCTCTTAAGCATGGATGATAGGTAGAATTTTGTAACATTTAAGTCTTTTAACACGTTTGACCTTGAACTTACTAAATAGACATATGATACAATTTTTGCCTTGATCTGGCTAAGTTATGTAGTTTATTGCACACAATAAAGACTGGCAACTTATTTTGAATACAGTTTTATTCATCATAAAGCCTACTTTGTGCTGTATGCGCATGTGTGAGGGCTGTATAATCATTTGATGGACAAGGCTCGGTGATCCTCTGTTGCTGTTTTGCAATCACACTTCACATTTTCTAGTGGAAATGCATCTCTAGTTCTACACTTACAACATGTCCTGAGGTGTACGAAAACGATTCAAACAACTGTAATATTGCAAATATTGCCAAACAATACATTTTATTCTTATGTCCATGTTGCTTGCGTAGCAGTATTTTAAAAATCTAAAATTACAATTGCATACCAATCCATTCAACTCACTAGACAGCCATCTTCATCTGTTATGCATTATGAGTTCTTCTGTGTTCTGTTGATTAAGGCATGTTTCAGACCATGTGTCTATTCTTCTGCGTTGTTGTGAAATCTTCTGGGTCTGTTGTGGGTGTTCCTCCGGCTCTCTGTTTTGTGTGACGCAGTAACCTGTCCTCTCCCTCAGTATGGAGGGCTCCGTTGTGCGGCTGCCCGAGGTCGTCGCCCTCAAGAAGAAGTACAAGGCCTACTTGTACCTGGACGAGGCCCACAGCATTGGCGCGCTTGGACCCCATGGTCGTGGGGTGGTGGACTACTTCGGCCTCGACCCGCACGATATCGACATCATGATGGGCACGTTCACCAAGAGCTTCGGGGCCGCCGGTGGATACATCGGTGGCAGGAAGGTAAGGACTGAGCTATCACCGCAGGCAGTTAACATATAGAAGGGAGGTTTTAACGGTTCTGTAAGTAGGAGATCATGTTTTGCTCTTGTCTCAGGAATATACTGTGTCTCTCTGTGAACATTCATCTTCGAGCCATGGTTGTTTTTTTCTCTGGTACTTCAAGTTAACAGATTTATAGGTTGCTGTGATTTGTCTTTGTTTTCTGGAGTGTTAAAATATACATGTGTGTGTGTGTGTGTGTGTGTGTGTGTGTACCTGTGTGTGTCTGTGTGCAGGAGTTGATGGATTACCTGCGCACACATTCCCACAGTGCTGTGTATGCCACCTCCATGTCTCCTCCCGTAGTGGAGCAAATCATCACTTCTATGAAGTGCATTATGGGTGAAGATGGGACTACGATAGGTAAGGCCTTTTTGTCTTTTATTTTATTTTCCTCTCTATCAAACACTTTTCTGAAAGATTTTTTTTCTTGTGCCACATTCTTAGAGAATTGGTCTTATGGCAAGGGATCTCCGTCTTGTCTTTTGGCTTGAGCCACTAGGGGTCAGTATACACATACAGTACGCTGAGGCCTGACAGGGTGGTTTGGGCAGATGAGTTGGAGTGCAGTCAAACCCACAGTAAACTGATGCGGATAGCAAAATAAACAGTTCTAAGCAGATGCGGCTTACCTGAGTCACGGCCCAGTGTGTGTGTGTGTGTGTGTGTGTGTGTGAGTGTATGTCTGTGTGTGCATGTGTGTGTGCATGTGTGTGTGCGTGCGTGCGTGCGTGTGTGTGTGTGTGCGTTAAAATTAACCTCACCCAAGGCTATAATGAATCCGCTCCATGCTGGATGCTGGAAGTGTAATGCAATCCACACACTCAGGTCAGTGGTGCTGAAGTAGCGTTATCCAGCATGCGGAGGCGGCTCTCAGATAAAGTCTCTGCCAGCATCCACTTCTCTGTGTTTCTTGGCGCGCACAGAAGCGCCATTGTGCCTGGTGCCCAGGCTGTGGCTGGCCTGGGCCCTATCAGGCAGCTCCATCTGCCTAGGGAGATGGGCATCGCCTCCATGCCCTGTGCCAGTGCGCCAGCCTCGGTGCCCGTGGTGCATACCTGAGGCGAATACCAGCTGTTCAGTAAACACAGGGTGTCAGCGTGTACCGTACGTCCCCACGCGCCAATGGCGTGTTAAACGGCACATCTTGAGTGTATAACGCGCACAGTTGACCCTGTTGATAAGGCTTTTTAATCATTTTTAGATTATATTTTTGGCTATGGTGTAGCTTTTGAGAGTACATTAGGAGGTTTTTTTTCCACACTGAAAAAAGTTGGAGAGAAGTCTGTGATGGTCTTCGTTCACGAATCACTTTGAAGGAAGGGGCGGAAAACTCTCTCTCTCTCTCTCTCTCTCTCTCTCTCTCTCTCACAACATCCCCTCATGCAATTTCCCTCCTCTCAGGGACTAAGACTGATTAGTTGTACAGATGTGGCGACTCTTTGCAGGTAAAATATTTAGCTCAACGCTAAAACATCGGCAATGTGTTAACAATTACCCTTCCATAGGCCTTATGATCTGGCCCTTTGGTGGGACCCTCCGAAGGCAAGTCCTCCCCACTGCCACTCAATCATGGAGGGCAACTACAACAAACATTTGTCCCCGGCCCCCCATCCTGACTGCCCCTTCTCCTCCATAATAGCCCCCCGGTGAGTCACTCTGTGTGACTAATACACTTCAAAACTCTTCTCTGACCCGGGGAGGTTCACATCCCTGCACAATGCCCATGGCTGTCCAGACAAAAGCCTGTTGTGCTTGTTGAGAAAAAGCCTTCCTTCACTTGCTTCCACCGTCTCAGTGGTCGAGCTTGTCATGAATTAGAGCTGATGGTATGGTATCTAGTGAGGACCAGGGAGAACCAGTTCAGAGATGGACGGAGTTATGAGACAGCTGGCTGTCAGCTGAGCTTGACTGCTACCACCGCAGCAAGACTATTATTTTCTTCATTTTGATGTCAAAGATATGTAGCTCAAATAACTAAGTTTCAGGAAATTCAGATATGCAATGCAAGTGCTTTGTCCTATTGCATTCATTTTTCTTAGGCTTTCAAGGAAGTTACTGTTTAACCCAAATTACGGTTTTGTTATCACCGAAGGCCTTAAACTGACAGTGTTGAAACAGCTGCGATTAGACTGAGTGACTTTCTCATTGTTTTGTGCTTAATTGCACATTGAATTAACACTGCGCGTGGGAACTGGGTCATCGCCAAACAAGTTCCGTGGTTGAGGGGTGGGAGAGGAGACAGGCTGAAAAGAGGCTAATCAGAAGGGCTTATCAGGGGAGATATCCTCTCCATTTGCCCTCTGTGACCAACATATTTGCACCCTTCACTTAAGAGAAGCAAGATATGAGATGTAGATAAGCTTCCTAAGTCAGTACGGCCATATTTCACGGCATCATATTCAAGGCATACTGTAGAGTGGGGAGGAATTCAAGTTTTTGTTGGGAACTAACAAACCAAGTTGTCTCATCTGGCAAGATGGGAGTTAACACTCTCCTTCTTCAGCATCATTCCCATCAAGAGAAACATAATGAGAGAAAAGAAGAAGGGAAAAAAGAAGGAAAGTAAGAAAAAGAGGAAAATGCAAAGAAAGGAGAAAGAAAGAAGTTTAATTCATTCATTGTGTCCTGTCCAGATCCGTGCCTTGACATATGACAAATGATTTGCGTTGCATGTGAAGTCCTGCAGAAAAAATGTATACGGCAGGTGCCTGCTATATGAATCAGCCTATGAGTTCAGACGTGGTTCATGACTCTTCTGTAAGCAGAATACTCATTCATTCCCGTGGGTTATTTTAACGTTTCAAGCTTGAAGTGGTAATTTCATTTGTCAGTGGAAAGAACTTCAAATCTGACACCCACCTTGAGTCAGTGAAAACTCACAGGAACTGGACTGGCCTGCTTCAGAATGGATCTTCATTCAAAGGGGTGATTTGCCAAAACATTCTCCTCTGAATGGATGGCCTTGCTGTTGAGCTTTGGTTTCATATCACCCAACGTGTTCGAGTCTGATTTTACTGTCAGCGTCATGTCGGATGGAAAGCATCCGCCCCCCCCCTACTGAGCAAAACCATCTGCGTTTTGGACAGCTCTTGAGATGCGATTGACCACGTGTGTTGAGATCACACGGAGCCAGGTGCATTTGATCTGCTGCCAGCTCATCCTGTCATGCTTGCGCCATGGTCTTAGGGGAAAAGGAAGGGAGACTGTTTCAGGTCAGTTTCACTCCACTGCAAACGTGCTCTTACAACTTATGCTCTCCTGCACCTGAAAGCCCATTCTGAAACGCCTGACAAACCCTTATGGGATGTTACCAGGAGAGGTCTTTTCTACCCCCTGTGTGTGTTGTGTCTGTGTGTTCGCGTGTGTAAAATAAATGTATAAAGTGGGCTCAGGGGGCCTCTAAGAAACTTTTGTCCTGCTGTTCTGATAGTGCCACCCTGACACATCTACTTCTGCGGAATTTAACAATTCAACGCTTGTATTTTAAGTAGTTGAATTCATGCATGTCAGAAAGACATTGTGAAACCATGAAACCTCAGGATGTTCAATGGTAACACAAAGCATATCAGTTCTTGTGGTCTCTACTTCAAAGACACTACCTCTGGGTATCTTTTCCCCGTATGTTTAGGAATGCTCGTCAAGAACTTTGTTGTTTATCTTCCGTAAGTCCATGCAAACGCTGTAAATCACGTATATGGCTCTCTGTGTTTGAAGCACAATGGTTGAGCCTGTGTATCCTCGGCTGGCAAAGGTGGAAAGTTTAGCCAACAGGGGTTTTATTGGCCTACCTAATCACATTGTTGAGCTTGATTGCAACTTTTATGCGCTCAGTCGCACTTAGCAAACGCGGGGCATTTATCTCTGACGGAAGGTGTTGACTTTCTTCTGGTGAGGTGTGCCCGGACACATGTTTTAGGTGTTAAGGTGTGTTTACTCTCCACCCCCCAAAGCCCTCACCGGAATGAAAGATGTATGCTCACTAAGAGGGGTCAGAAAGGAACCTGCCTGTTTACGATCCTAACCTCTTACAAGAATTTCAGGTGGTTGAGGCTATAAGGAACTGATGGCTGAGGAAGATGCAGAATTTCTATACATCAAAAGAAAGACACATGTTTTACACATGACAGTAGTTTTCCTCTGCTCTCTCTTTCTCTCTCTCTCTCTCTCTCTCTCTCTCTCTATCTCTCTCTCTCTCTTTCTATTTCTCTCTCTCATCTGTGAATCAGTGTTTCCCCTGGTGGAAAGCGTGGCCCCTGCGGTTCCCGGAGTGTGTGAGTCAGGCTTTTAACTCTCATGAGTGTGCGGCTAGATTCAGGCACTGCTGTGGTTCTGACATGCTGTGATATTTTTTGAAAAGTCCCATTCATTTGTTTCAGTTCTTTATGTTTAAGTACAGCTAGACGTACCACATAGCAGTGCGTAATATGACCACAGCATAAGGTGAGAGATTGAGCAAGAATTAAGTGAAACTAGGAAATTAAAGACAGTATTCATAACATTTATAAAAAGACAGAACATGCGATTTTTTTTTTACCTTTTTACAAAATAGTTTAAAAAAAAAAGTAATTTACATATATTTTGTTATTTGTACATTTATTTGATACATCAAGCCTTTATGGCAATTTATTGATCACATTTTACAGCGCTTCCCAGTGGCCCAGCAACAGTTTTTCACCAACTCAGGATAAGGTCCTGAGTCCATATACCAGGTTTTATGTCATCAAAGGGTTGATCATCAAAGACCAAAGGTTGTTCATCAAGGGTTGTTCATCAAAGATATGATCTGTCTGTCAATGTCATTAATTGCAATTTAAAGACAATAGAGGAATTTACTGGTAAATTACCTTCAATACTTACTGTATATTTTTGCATACTTAATATAGTTATATTATTATATTATAGATATTTTTTACTTTAAGTACCTGCTGTATCATATTTGATACATACATTTCACCAAGATTTTACTATAAAATAAAGTATGAAATAATATGTAATTGTAAGTTCAATACATAGGGTACATTTTGAATACAATTTGTGTTCAAAGAATGTGGTAGTGATGCAGTGTGTCAAATTTAGTTAACTTTGAACGTTTATATAATAAAATATTGGCTAGTGAAGCGCTAGCTTTTTGCATTGAACATTATTCACTTGGTAGTGCCTGGACACAAATCGTGTATTCCTCATCAGCCATGTGGGCTACAATCATGCTAAATTTCATGTGGACTGGTAAAGTATATGATACGGTCTATCAAAAAATGTTCAACTCAGAAGAAACAAAAAATGTTGCGCAACGGCTGTCTTAAAAGTATAGTATGCATGTCATATTTTTTTATCCCTATCAAATAATCATTCTGTGAAAAATCACTTTTACTGGAATGTGTGCGAAACCATATACTGAACCATAGTAATGAACTGTTTCAGTCACTTGAGGTGATTCTCTACAACTTGGGTATGCTATAAGCATAAAAGCTCTTATTCACTCCATTCTTATGAACAAATAAATGGCCATCTAAAATGTATGACCCCGTCATTGTAGTATCAAAAAGTATCTATGGGAGGGCTAATGGCCTAGAACCAGGCATTTGCCGAAGGGGGCTTCCTAACATAAAGTTTTTACACAAAGGAATGTCTTTTGGAAAAGACAATCAGACAACTATTTTATAAAAATCTCCACCCTATTTGTAGTATACACTATATACCTGAACGTGCAAATGTTAATTTTGACACAAATTGCACTCCATAATCATCCAATCACATTATACAGTGTGAGAAACTACATAGTTAATAGTCTAAGACACAAAACACACACAGCAAACTAGGTAGATATACTGACTGGCCATGTAACACTACCTATTGTGGTCAGAACCGCAATGTATGTTCAGTCTTTGAATGTGGTGTTTTGCTACTGGTTATAAAACCACTAGCAAGTATCTTACCCTACAAATGTTGCCTGTACAACATGCAAATCTCCTAGTGTGATAGAAATATATTTAAATTAACTCATCAAGTTCCTGCTGAGATAGGAGTAGTTCATAAAGTTGTAGCTCTAAATTACACTACATCTCATTGTCCATGTAATTTAAAAGCTTGAAATGGAAAAACATTCTAGTTCTCTCATATCTCGTTTACACATGTGCGAGTGGACATTACATTTCCTTCAATGGAATTCCATATCTACTACCATCTACTTCCAAATGGCCAAATTGCCTCAAAATAAAGGATTTTTACTTGGACGACGGTGGAGTTCCTTTTTCAAAGGAAAAGCCTTTAAGGTTCATGGCAACGCTTTTATTTGTTTTGGTCTGACGATGTTGCATGAAGATTCGATTCAAGATTCCATACTAAACTCATCTATTTTTTTTCTGCTTCTGCAATGCTGACTTCAGGGGGTTAAACGTCAGTGGTGGCCCTGCTAGTGAGATGCTGCTCACACACACACACACACACACACACACACACACACACACACACACACACACACACACACACACACACACACACACACACACACACACACACACACACACACACACACACACAAACACACACATACACTCACACACACACACACAATGACAGCAGATGCACTGGAAGAACACCGGGGTGGAGAGCTTGATCTGTGAGTCAACCATACCTCAAAGAACAAAGAGAGCAGATGATGAGGGTTTGTGTGAGTGAGTTTGGGTGATCTGGCTGTACATGTGAAGCTTCAGAAGTGATGAGGGTGTTTACGCCTGCGTGTGTGCATAGCTTGGTCATGAGTTTGCCTGTGAGGATATAGTGGAGGTGGTCGTGCGTGTGTGTGTTTGGGGAGAATTGTCAGTGACCTGCTGACTGGGTCTTTCGCTCTGAAGCCCCTCTTAACTCCCCATCCCCCCCCCCCCCCACCCCCCCCCCCCCCCCAAGATGAATAGGAAGTAAGGAGGAACTGTGCGTTTGAAAACGGGAAGCAGCCCCCACATCTGGAAGCTCTTTCGGGCTTGCGTTCCCCTGCTTGCCCCCCAAAACCCCTCAGCCTTGGGGTCTGGAAGGAGTTAGGGCTCCGCATTGTGAAACTAGCTGTTGAAAGGGTACCCCAGAAAGATTTACTTTTGAGAGGCCACCTCCTCTCCCCCTCCACCTCCCTTGACTCACCCCTCCCCCCATTGGCCCACCCTCGCCCCCCCCACCCCGGGAGGACCTGCGTGCCGACTGAAGAGCTGGAAGACGGACAGACTGGGTGCCCCCCACCCCCCTTTTTAAACTTTATTGCTTTCAGATGCAGTATTTTCATATGTTTGTTCTGCTGAGCATGAGTTAATGGAGCTGATGGGGGCTTCTCGAGCCTCTGCTGCCACTCATTAAGGACCCCCCCCCCCCCCCTCAGTGGACCCCCAGTCAGAGCAGCTCAGAGATGCTCCCCAGGCTGAGCACCCACCTCTTTTAGCCCTGCCTGTGGCCAGCTCCATCACTGACAAGATAAGGCCTCTGGTGTCTGCCTTCATTAGGACCATAATGATATCAGAACAACTTGATGGCATCTCTTTTCAAACCACACTGCACTGTTCGCATGCCTAGAATGACCATGGTGGATGCTATTCATTGCCAGCTGAGGAAAGGCACTTTGAAAGTGTTTGCACTCATTTCCACACAGGATTCATCGACCTCTGGAACCTTCACAGATTCTAGAATTGTTTTTATCCTCTTGTAAATGTCTTTGCATTCCTAGCACTGTTCTAAATGTTTCAGAAAGAACACTGACAGCACTGAAAGGGCTTTACAATGGCCATGTGAACAACATCATTCCGCTGTTCACTCTCACTACTTTGTCGACACCAGGTTCTATCAATGGTCTGTGTGAACCCCTACCAGAGGAGAGAAGCACCCAGCTAGATTGGCCTTGTGCAGACACCCTGAGAAGAGCCTGTGTGCGGGCAGCTCCAAAGCATTGAGCAGGACACAGCGGTGGGGATATGCCATCAGCTGGAGGAAGATCAGGGTTATGGTGTTCATATCACCCAGCGTGTTTGAGTCTGATTTGACTGTCAACACAGCGTTAGATGGTTCGTATGGTATAGGAGAGCAGCTGGCTGTCTGTGCGTGTTTGTGTGTCTCTGTGTGTATCTGTGTGTGTGTGTTTCTCCTGTTTGTGTCTGTTTCTGTGTGTGTGTGTGTGTCTGTCTGTCTGTCTGTCCGTCTGTCTGTGTCTGTCATTCTGCCTGTGTTTGTGTGTGTGTGTGTGTGTCTCTCTCTGTGCCTCTCCCCCCCCCCCCACCTCTCTCTCTCTCCCTCTGTGTGTGTGTGTGTGTGTGTGTGTGTGTGTGTTGTGTGTGGTGGGGGAGAGGGTGGTTGGTGGAAATGGATGGGGGTGCATCCAGTGAAACAGGCGAGATTGAGATGGCTGCGCCACAGAGACTGTGACCCGGTCATGACTCCAGGAGAAGGCTTTATCTGTCAGTAGCCAATTTACATGAGCCAGGGAAATGTGTGTGTGTGTTTTTGTGTGTGTGTGTGTGTGTCTGTGTGTGAACGTACGTGCGCAAGTGTGTTTCTGTGTGCGGGGGGGTGACCATGGGAAGAGTCCAATTTCATAGCCAGTCAAGTCTCCTTTCACGAGCGCTCATCAAGTACAACACACATTCACACACACACACACACACACACACACACACACACATCTGACAGTTGTATTGCGTCATCAGTTTTAGTCCTGTTTTTTAGTCTTCTGGTCTTCTGTTTCACTCCTGTGATTTTCTGCCCTGTGTTACTGCACTTCCTCAGTGAAGTGAAGGCTCCTGCTTGGTGGGCAAGCCTCTGGGATACATATAACGTATATATAATTATATATGTTTGAGTATTACCTCTGAAGGGATACATATATATATAGTATACTGTATAATTATATATGTTTGAGTAGAACTTCTTAAGGTATATATATATATATATATATATATATATATATGTATAATTATAATTATATTTGTTTGAGTAGAACCTCTGAAGGTATATATGTATAATTATATATGTTTGAGTATTACTTTTGAAAGTATTTGACCTAACAGCCCTAATTGGTGCTACAGTGTGCATGACCAGAGGAACGGGAGAGGGCTTACCAGCATCCGGGTGCCCTTGACCAACCACTACTGTGTGTGTGTGTATCTTTCTGTACATTTGTCTGATTTTGTGTGTGTGTGTGTGTGTGTGTGTGTGTGTGTGTGTGTGTGTGTGTGTGTGTGTGTGTCCACGTATCTGTGTGTGATAGGGTCATTGTATTATTCTTTAAGGTTGTGTGTGTTGGTATGAGTGCATTTAGGCAGGCCATTATATCATTAAGTATTTGTTGACCTTTGCGTGTGCATGTGCTTGTGTGTGCATGTACGTGTGTGTGTGTGTGTGTGTGTGCGTGTGTGTGCATGTACGTGTGTGTGTGTGTGTGTGTGTGCGTGTGTGTGTGTCTCTAAAGGGCATGGCGTCCCCTTTCTTATGTGTCTGAGCCACACAAGGGTGAGAAATTGTCGGAAGAGGAAATTCCTCCCCTGCAGCTCTTCAGCATGCATGGAATGTTTGACGAGCGAGAAGCACGACTCCCAGACAAGCCAGACGAGCTGGCCCAGCTCCTCAGGGCGACTGAAAACCTCATCCCCATTGGCCTCTGGGAATTCTTTGGGAATCACAACAGAACCAGACGTCCGTCCGTCTGTCTCCAAGTCGGACTCTGTGATCACTGATCCGGCGCTATGGGAGGAAGTGGGATTGAAGTCTCTCTCTTTCTGTCGGGTGTTTCTCCCGTAGCGCCTGCAGTGGCAGCAGCAGCAGCATAGCTCTCATATTTGTGCAGCTTGACCACTATCAGCGGAGAATCAGAGGCTCTCTTCTGCATGTGTGTGTGTGTCTGCACACTGCCCGCTGAGTTACCTGCCAAAGCCCCGCTTTGTTTGGAGAAGCGATTAGGATCTGAATAGACATGCGGGCTGCGATAGAATCCGGGGTGTGATAAAACTGCTTGCTGGACATACAAAATGTAAACATTTGATTCACCTCTCTGCCTTTCCAGGTTTATACTGGGCAGGGAGATTGGTGGGGGGAATCGTTTTAAAATCAGCCCTTTCTGCAGTTTCTTTTTCAACTCAAGAGTCATGGGAGGGGGGGTTGAACATGCTGGTTAAGGTTATGGGTCAAGTGGTCCGGTTCCTCATCAACTCTTGTTTGAGTTTGTTAATAACCATTAATTGTTCTTCCATTCAACTTCTAACTGGAAGACTTTAAGCTCTTCCTGTGCTCTCTTTCCATCTGTCTATCGGTCTTGTCTGTCTGTCTGTCCTGTCCTGTCTGTCTGTCTGAACCCTACTGTCTTGAAATCTTTCTGATCCTGTACTTCCTCTATCCCTTTTTTGCCTTTATTGCCCTCACTTTTTCTTCTTCTCTCTCCTAATCCCTCTCTCTGTTTCACTCATATTTTCTCTCTTCCTCTCTCCATCCCTCCCCTCTCCTCCCAGGCCGTGAGCGAGTTCAGCAGCTGGCCGAGAACACGGCCTACTTCCGGCGGCGACTGCAGGAGTTGGGTTTCATAACCTATGGCAACAGCGACTCACCTGTGGTGCCTATGATGCTGTACATGCCAGCCAAGATCGGGTGAGTAGGGACAGTGCCACGCAGGACTGCACAGCACAGCAGAACAGAACAGAGCTGGAAGCTTCTGGGTCTTGCTACCAACATACAACCCATTCGGGCAACCAAAATCTCATTCAAAGAAGTAAGAGTAATTTTCAGCTGTTCATATAGATCGTTTAAAGCACTCTTCAGGTAATATTACTTGTAGGAGCAATGCTCAGACATCCAGAGTCACCAGGACCAAGGGTGCAGCTTTTGAAATGGATCCTTTTTATGCGCTCTGACTGGAAACAAGCAAAATGTTTTAGTTTCAATTAGAGTAGGACTGTGTTGGCAGAAATGCCCAGGGAGTTGCGTTTAACTCTGAGTGGTGTCTGCTGTCTCAGCTCCTCTTGTCCTGCTCCTCAGGGCCTTTGGTAGGGAGATGCTGAAGAGGAACATTGGCGTGGTGGTCGTCGGCTTCCCCGCTACTCCAATCATCGAGTCCAGAGCACGCTTCTGCATATCCGCCGCCCACACCAAAGACATGCTCGACATGGTGAGACTTATATGTCTCCTTCACAATATGTATGTGTGGATAATTAGTTCACAGTAGGTGTGAGTTTTTATGGATGTGTGTGTAGGTGTGTGTGTGTGTGTATATGTACTGTAAGTACTGTATATATACTAAACGTATGTGTGTATAGTATATGTATAAAGATAATAGAATGCTGAATAATCTTGGTCTCTCAGGACAGTTGCTCCTCCAAGATGGTTCCGGAAAAGTGTTTTTGTCTAGCCTTTCTGGCTTTTCCAAATTGCCTGGTTGTTGTCTTTGGACAACCTATCAAGTTCCCTGAACAGAAAGGGCAAGAAGCCCTTCAGGCTGACTCCATTTGGTCCAGCTTTTACCACTGTCCTTTGAGGACAAAACCAGAGACTATTTCACCAACCCAAAAAAACTCAAACTAAAACTTCAAAATAATAGCTGGCTCTTTAGTCTGGAGCCTTCCCATTGGCTGTGGTTAAGAAGTGTGCGATGGAAGGCTCCCTGTGGGTATCTGAGTGCAATCTGTGATGGAGGAATGCGAGAGGGCACCTCTGCCATAGTCTCCTGTAGCCTGTAGCATGAAGTAATTTACAGAGCTGTTGCCCGAGTGCTTCACTCCGGCTGGGTGAGGAGTTTACGTAACCAAGGCTACCGCTGGGCTCTGGCAGCAGATCAAAGAGCGTCCTAATCTGCCTCCCCAAGGACACTCGATTTAACTACTCTGAAAAGTACACCGCCCTCCCCCCCAACACACTCACACACACACACACACACACACCTCCCTACCTCCAAGAACTGCATATCAATCGAGCCTGCTTTGATGTGAGCCGTTATAACCTGTCTCCACCCATCACCCCCCCCCCCCCCCCATTCTAGAATATATTTTACAGCATTCCATTGTTCATTAGAGAGCTGGATGGTTTATGGGGCATTCCTGGAGCGAGAGAAAGGGTAGGGAAGCCAGAACAGAATTAAAACATCAGAATACGTCAAAGCTCGGTGTGACGGTACTCACTCACACACAAAGACCTTCTCATGGCTGTTCAGTTTAGACATAAAAGTGTGGATGAGTGTGTCTCTGTCTGTCTGTCTGTCTGTCTGTCTGTGTTTGTGTATGAGTGTTGCAGCCACTCATTTCTTTTCTCCAAACATGTTTTCTTTGTAGCTTGCTTAGATTTGGTGAGAACTTTGACAATGTCTCTGTTGCCCGTTTGGTTTCTATAGGCAGCAGTGCTCTAGTGAGCTGTAGCTCCCAAGATTTGGAGTCTTTCTTTACCAATAGATCAATGGAGATGCTCAGAGGAACCACTATACACATTGACCAAACTGCTGTGATTTTTTTCGTATCCTTCTATTTGAGAGGTTTCCTATGATGCTGTGTCATTGAAGTGGTGGTCTTTAATCTTGTGTGGTACAACAGTAGTGGTCTCTCTGAAGCTCCTTTGACCGTCCCTGCAGTCAAAGCCACTGTAGAAGTAGTGTTGAGTTGGTCTAGGCAGGAGCGTAATTGCATGTGACATCTGTGTGTGTGTGTATTTGTGTGTTTGCAGACACTGGAGAAAATCAGCGAGGTAGGTGACTTGCTCCAGTTGAAATACTCGCGGCACAGAACCCGACCGTCTGCAGACCGGGCCTTCGAAGAGACCACATATGAGGATAGTGAGGATTAATTCAACGATTGGTTGTTCGATTGATATATCGATTGGTTGCTTGACCACTTCTCTGGCCTCCGATCCAAACATGCACTGCTCTCTCGTCTTAAGCTCCCAAAAGGAGGGAGTTACTGAACCACTCAATAAATGTCATTACTTTTCTTTTTCCTGTCGTCCTTCCTCCTAACATGCACACAGATTCTACTGATGACTCTACTGCAGTGCGGGGATGGTGAACAGTGATCTGTATTCACTATTTTAACATGGAGTACGTTTCTAACCTGAAAGCAAGAAATGTAATGTTGGGTCTGTCCAATGGGGGATCTTTCTATGGCTTCTGTGTTTCTGCTGTTTCTGGTGTGTGCTTGTGTGCGTGTGTGCGTGTGTGTGTGTGTGTGCATGTGTGCGTGTGTGTGTGTGTGTGTGTGTGTGTGTGTGTGTGTGTGTGTGTGTGTGCGCGCGTGAGTGTGTTGTGTGTGAGTGTGCGCGTGTGTGTGTGGAGGGGGACTACAAGATGCTACAAGGAGGCAGTTTATGTGCTTAGAGGAGAAAAGAAGAATCTCATACGTCACTGACCCTGCCTTTCCCCATACAACCCTCCCCCCCCACCCTCTTACTCACCGCTTTTTACCCCAGACCAGTTTCTGTGCACTGAAAACATCATTGGATTAAGTGGGGAACAGACCGGAAAACATACCCAGAACCCCAGGGATCCCTTCTCTGAGAGCCGTTTCCCTTACGCTCCCCTCCACCCACCCCCCGCCCCTGCCCTTGTCCAACCCCACTGCATTGTCGCAGCACTCCCCTCCCTAAATCATTCCCTGAAATCTCCCTTTCTCCACTTCACCCTGTTGTTTTTGTTTCCACAGCCTTTGCATAACAGCCAGGAATCAGTGTCTTACTTGAACCTCGATATGGTTTCTCTGACTAGTGATCTATTTATTTTTGTACTGTGATATGTATCTTCTAGGGTGGCGCTGGTGACGTTGTAGGCCAAATTGTGCACAGCTCTGCGCTTCTGTCTAATGTTCACCTCTGAGGAAACTTATGAACTTTTGAGCAGGGAAAAGGCCCTCTGATAGTTAGCAGATCTAGTATTATTATTATTATTATACATTAATGTTATTATAATTTTGTTCAATCCATGAAATGGGTAGTGGATGGGATCCACTGATGAATACTAAACTTGTTTGTGCACGAGCAGTCTTTTGAGGTAGTCTGTCATTCTATAGGGTCTTGGGATCATCTGTCATCTCACTTTTTTGTGAGTGTGTGTGTGTGTGTTTTTAATTTGATTTTATATGGCTTTGTTTTGATTTTTAATTCATGTTTGCTCTGACCAATGATCATTTGCAGTCACATCCCAGGTCATAACTGTGACTTAGAGCACCTTTCTAAAGTCTCTGGTCACACAAGGAACACGGGCCACCATCGCCAAGTGTCAAGATGGCAGAGGTCTTCAAAATTTGCCTCCTGTGTTCACGTCACTTCAGTTTGTGTGGTTTGTTTTTGATGTACAGATTTATTTATTGTTAATGTCTCCTATTTTGTTCCTTTTTTTTTTTTTACTCTTCGTCTTATTTTAGGAGTACACTGTGTTCTCTAAGGCAGCTCCAGAATGTCCTCAAACTGCACGTTTACACTCTGCATGCTCTCAGTGCCAATACTACTGATGAGTATTCCTCGTTAGAAAACAAAAACGTTGTAATCCTTAACAAGCGCATGTATGACGTAGTCACTGAGGATGCTAGTTTACGATTTAAAAAAAGGTGCTGATCTGTACTCAACACACTGTTTCGTGGCTTCTGTGGCTTGTCATTGTCCAAAAATCATCCATTCCAGACTGTGTCTGAGATTTCCCAAACGTTGAAAAAATAATACTCATAACCCCTTTGACCCAAACATGAAATAGATGACTGTTGATGGGTGCTTGTCAAATGACATACAGTATGTGTTTCTTTCTTTTGAGATGTATTTGATTTCACTCACAGTAGTCGAACGGGAGAAAAGTTCTTTAACCAGTTACTGGTCACCAGTTACTTTGGGCCTAAATTTCATTGACGAGCAGCGAGCAAAGCAATGAGCAGAGTCTGTCACGCATGAACTAAAGCTAATTTAATAACTTCTTAAATTCTTTAGATAATTTAAAACAATATGCAAGACTCAACACAAACATGGGTGGGTCAGCACAATGCTCCTGCTCGATGCTCCTTGCTTGTTGCCGTCAATGAATTTAGGGCCCTAGGATTTTGACACCCCCCTCTGTATCACTGTAATGATGTATTGATCAGAGTACCAGTTTAAGGGGAAAACTTTTCACCTCAGCAGACAGATCCGCATGTGTCTGAAACAGACATTTATTGCAGTTTATGTCTGAATAAGAAAAGGAAAACCATTACAAGTCCTATGTTTTGTTGAAGTGATGTTTATTTTTTTCTCTTTGAATGGAATAATTCTTGGTTCTGTCCATTTATGTTGTGGGAAATGTCTGCTCTGCATTAAGACGGGTGTGAAAGCCAAACAGCTTTATAAATACATGTGTTGTAACATAATATGGGTTTGTTACCAATAGTAACAATGGTAGACCTACTTTTTGGATCAAAGTACACTGTTCCCTACATATCAGTTCTGTAACTGTTTCACTCCTTCAAGGACATTAAAATATGAGTAAAAGATGTTCTCTACTGCTTATTTCACTTTCTCACAAAGATCCCTCAGAGATAGATGTTAAACCAAGAGACTGCAGTTTATTTTTGCACATTTATGTCTTGTTTGCCTTACTCAGGAACCTGCACAAACATTTTGACAGGCTTCTGCTCTAACTTCTTAAAAGGGGAACCCCCCCCCCCCCCCAGATTGTAAGTGTCACCCATGAGCAAGTACTCGAATTTAACTAACCACAAATACATTTTAAACGTGTAAATGTTTTTAAATGCTAAACATGGACGTTATTGTTATACACAGCAAAAGCATTGTAAAGCATTCCAACTTTGAGGAAACATTTTGAAAGCAACAAAGAGAAAAGTACAATATTAACACATCAAACCAACTCTGAACTCAGATGATTATAAGTTAATATATATTTCATGTAAAGAACGAATGTAAAAGTTAAACAAATTGCAATTTGAGTCATTGTAATTTTAATATAGGCCTACTTCTTTCTATCATCCGAAACCAAGTATTTCATTGTATTCATATTTCCATGAATGAATACCATAGAATGTCTGGATTACAATAATAAACATGTCTGTTCATGACTTTTCCAGAGACAATAATATAAAGACAGTGCCATCAAATATTAGCCTACTCCTTCAAATGTGGAGCTCAGCCAAAGGGGGCAAATGGGTTGCTGCCCCTGTAGACTTCACTGTCATAAAGGTTACTGTGGTTTATGTCTTTTAATTTTGGATATCGTCTCCCTTTCTGTGATCCCTTCAATAGTTCCCGTCATCAATCCATTCATTCAGTCAGTCATTCATTCATTATTTCACGGCCAGCGCTAAACCAACCCTTGCTCACGTCACACAAACTGGAAAGATGCGATTCGATGCTCTAATCCGACCAATACATTTCTCAGGAGTTCGAGGCCAACGTGTGTGAAGACAGCGTTGCAGGAAATACTGAAATAGGCATGTCTTTCAAAATGACGAGCAAGTCTGTCATAACCAATAGGTCTTAAATAGTCAAATAGAATTGTGAGTTAGTTTATTATCCACTGTTACGTTTTTTTTAGGGTTACCTGTATCCCTACTTCCGTTACAACATTGGTGGGGACAGAGAGGACGCATTTGAGAAGTATTCCGTACCTTTGCCACAAGCCCAAGGGCCAACAGGACAGTTCTTAAATTGGAGGTCTAGCAAACTGACAACATGTCTTCATGTCACTAACACACGGACGGTCACAAACGGGAACAGATCTGTACAAAGTTCAGACTGCGGCAGGACGCGAGGACGCAAAGCGCAAATCAGAGTATGGGACCCCCTCACATCGCTTGAAAAGGACACAAAATCAAACAAACTCTGCGCATTCCCATCTTGTTTGTGGGTAGTATAACTTTTGTGTCTGTCTCTTTGTGAGATGATCTGTTCTGATCTGATTTTCTTATTCTAATGATCCTAATCCAAAACCAAGGAAACGTGCCCCGGCAGAGTATAAGTGGTCAAAGTTCTTTGGCGCACGTTGTGCGTCGCAACTTCAGGCTGATGATCTGAAGAAAACGATTGCCTTTCACTGAATTGATTTCAAGAAGAAATGCAGAGAGTTCGGCGGAAAGTTTTGGGACTGTTGGTAGTTCTCTTGACTCTTTCCCTTCTGACAGTGAGAGGACTCCCCATCAAAAAGCACAGGAGCAGTAGCTTAAAACCCAGGGGCGCATCCACGGAGGTAAATTTACTTTTAACTCTATATATATCAGTACTTGCTGTTATCAATATATGGGATGGATATATTACAAAAATGCATAAATAAGGATTTGCCTCACGTTTGCACACACATAATGGGACTGTGCAATGATTCGTTGGGCGAGTTTGACTCCAATCATGGTCTGGGGGAAATTTGCCTTTTGTAGTGTATGTGATTTTAGTGACGCTGATGTCAAATCATTCAATATTTTGCTTGAAATCACTACTTAGTGATTGATAAGTCGACGGTGCGGATTCGGTTATTACCGGCATTGATTGATTGTCACATTGTCATAATTCGAGAATAAGTATTTATAAATACATCATTTAAATACTTTGTGCTGTGGCCAATCTGTTGTCCCGTGGGGCTGCTTGCAGTTGTGCGTTCATCTCTAGGATTTATCTATTCAAGATTATAGCCTCATATACAAAAAGTCCTATGGCGGTCACTTACATTTCATTATAATGACAGTAGCCGGTCCTTTGAGTTTGGGGTACCCTTGTGAAAACGGTTTGTGATTTCTGGACCTAGTCACTCCTCATTGTTGTGTGTTTCTTACGGCGTGTAAAAAATCGGCAGCCTCTGTGTCGTGTCACCCATACCTTCGAGTTTGTACCAGCTGAAGTCCAGAGTTACTTCTCTTACAGATTGTTTTCTGAGACCAATCAAGTAGAACCTATACACTCGACGAATAGAGAGCGTGCTAATGTCCTGCAGTTTTGCGCTCGGTGCGTTTGTGTTCTTAAGTTTAAAAACAGAAAATCTCTTAGCTAAGGTGTCAGACTGCACACATAGGGCCCTATCTTGCACCCAGCGCAAGTGACATTGTCACCGACGCAAGTATCATTCCTATCTTGCACCCGGCGCACAGCGCGATTTTCCCTCCAGAGGTCCGCTTCGAAATGAACTTGCGTCGACATGGGCGGGGGCGGAACAGAGAAGGCGTTTCTCTGGCGCAAGTGGTATTTTGCAGTTTTCAAAACAACGCCGTGCGCCGTGCGCCATTGACCAAAAAAAAGCTGGTCTAATGTGAGGCGCAATGTCTAAAGTCTGTAACGCGTATTCAGAACGCTATTTTAAGGGCGCATGTGCTTGCCCGCACAGTATAGGACCTGTAGGCTACACTTTACTTCTGTCGTCTTCACGAGAGATTTACACCAATTGTTTGGCAAGCCATATATAATTACAAGGAAAATAAAGTATTTACCACATGAGGAAATCATTGTGATATCCGTATCCAAGACATTTAAAAACTAGGCATACATCTAGCGTACACAATTGACCCAAATGATTCAGGTTAATTGAAGCTGCGTGACATTTGATTTATTGTATGGCTTTGTTGCATTTATTTAATGCCAGTATTATTATAAATCTTGTAAACTCATCTCTGTGTATGTGGACTTTATTTATGTACCTTGGGTTTGGTCAGCTGGTGCACTGGCTTGGGTGCCGATTTCCATGCCCCCAAATCCCTGCACGCTCTCAGGCGTGAGGGTAGACGTGGCGATGTCCTCTGCTGCCGTCAGATCCTGGGTCGAGGCAGATCCACCTCCCGTGAAGGCACGAGAACGTGTGTTACCTTCCAGCTTGGATGTCCCACGTCTCCGGACGTCATTATAGTGTTTTCGGCAACGTTTTCGGGTGCCCCGTTGCAGAAACAATCACGGCAATATCTTGACATGCTTGCTTGACTTTGCTTACTTTTGGAGGGTTTCTCGCATCCCCATATATATCTATCTCCCGGCTTTCTACAAAGCCATACAATAAATCAAATGTCACGCAGCTTCAATTAACCTGAATCATTTGGGTCAATGTGTAGGCTATATGTATGCTTATTTTTTAAAATATCTTGGATATGGATTTCACAATGATTTCCTCAAGTGGTAAATACTTTATTTTCCTTGTAATTATATATGGCTTGCCAAAAAATTGGTGTAAATCTCACGTCGGTCTCCTCGGCTGTGAACTTCTCCGGTCTTCCACCAGGTAATTCCGCCATCAAAATAACAAGCCGCTATGGACTATGCGCTTCTCGCTCTTAAAGGGAATGTGAAATGACGCTCCGATTGGTTTATTGCATATTACGCCCAAACCACACCTATGGCTGAGTAACCTCCTTTGGACCAACCCTTTTGACACTTGCGCTGGACGCAAGTGTGTTTTTTCCGCCGTTAAAATAGCAACTGCGCCATAGAGCCGCCCACACAGCTACTTGCGCTTGGCGCCGTCCTACTTGCGTTTCTGATCGGCAAGATAGGGCCCCTAGTCTCAGCAAGACTAGCGGCGCTGTCTGATAAAAGATGATTGATGGGGAACAGTGGAGGAGTGGTTGGTTTCGTGTCTTAGGTGAATGTCAAGCATGCGGGAATATGAGCACTATCCATCACACGAGAGGGGTGCGTGAGTGAGTGTGTGTGTGAGAGTGTGTGTGTGTGAGTGGGTGTGTGAGTGTGTGTTGCGCGCACCCTGTGAGTGTGAGTGGTGGTGGGAGGGGTATTTATGTTTTATTTCTGCAAGCCATCGCTCCTGAGCTTGAATGATCACAGATACACCAGACAAGCTATTTGTTTGAAGTTCAGCAACACATAAATCACCTGGGGTCTGCCATATTGTTCCAACAGATATTTTACTGTCACCATGCAGAACGGAAAACTGCATACCCCCCACAGACCTGAACTGTGTATTTGTCCAGCTGAAAGCTCTGATTTAATTAAGCTGTCATGCAGTTAGGGCATTCAATAGCCTTTCTGACTTGATTAAGTATGTGAATCAATCAAGATCGAAATTCAGTCCACATACCCAAGTCCTGGGTGTGAGTTTGCCCAGAATGTGATGGTTTGACCAAATGTAATGGGCATATCATGAAGGGGACGCTTCAGTGAGAAAGTGCCTTTATTTGCCACATGAAACCAGCCTCCTGTGTCCTCTCTGTTCTGGTGAGCTAACCACAAGGGTCATATTTCAGAAGTGTTTGGGCCAGAATTCTCACTGAGATGTTGTTGGAGGTTGGTCTTATAAACCTCTATTAGGTTGATTTACAATGGAGGCTCATTCACGGACTGTAGTACAAACAGACATGTGGTACACCTGAATCCAGTGGTAGGGAAGGAATGTTCTTTTTGTGGGGTGGATGAGACAGTTGGATGATATGCTTGAGGGAATGATGTGGAAAGTTGAGGGGGGTTTTCTCTCATGATTTTTGCATTGTCACTCTCAGGTACAAGGTTAAAGAAAAGCGTGAGGTTTGTCAGTGAAATTTCTTGCTGGTGCCAGCTAAGATGGCCATTTTGACTACTTGGAATAACAATATATTGGGACAATTGATTCTGTAGAAGTTTTGCAAAGGGATGGTGGCAGGCCGTATTAAAAACGAATATGCATATTATGAAATGGTTAATGGCATTATGTCTTGAGGGTGGTGGTGGTGGTGGGGGGGGGGGGGTCTTGTGTAAAATTGTATATAGTATGAGTACTTAGCCTTTGTGTGTGGGGAATTGTAATGTTGTATATGTTTATTGTGAGGAAGTAAGGCAATGGTTTACTAAAGAAATGTTACCCTTCCTCCTCCTCACTCTCTCTCTCTCTCTCTCTGTTTCTCTCTCTCTCTTAAACAAGCAGGTGTGTGAAAGCATGCTAAACTCCTGCAGCAAGGGTGGATTGTCTTGAGTGGGATGCATGTGTGAGGGGTACCACCTGTACAGTTATTGTAGATCATGTTTCCGTTGCCGTTTGTCTGTTTACCTGTCTGTCTGTCAGCCAGACTACTACTAAACCACCAGGACGATTTTCATGAAACTTGGTGGAAGGGTGTAGCATGGGCCAAGGTGAGCCCATGAAGAAATCCAGGAATTATTTTTCACTGTCGCTAACATTGCGAGTTATGGCATAGTGTTCTTCTAGTTAAACCGCAGCACCATTTTCTTGGAAATACAGGAAGGGGTCAATGCCACACTTCGTGAGGGGTGCCAAATTCTTCAGACTGTTCAGAAGTTCAGGTTTCTGGTCTTTATCACTGCACTGGATGTCTGTGGACGTCAGCAATGTCAAGCACTCTAATTGAGGTTAAGTCGAAACTGTATACCATAATCTACACATAAAACTCAATGCTGCCAACACTGGTATAAAACCTTAGTTTTAGTAAAGAAATGCCAGCTAATATTTAATTACTTTTACACCACTATTTGCCACACGCAGATGTTGGTGGATGTACAAGGTTAGGTTCCCTGTAATCTCCACTGTTCAGATAATGAAATCTCAACAGTTTAAACCGCCTAGGGCACTGTAAAACCTTAGATTGTGTATATCTAAATGTTTATGAAGTATCCCGGTCACATTTGAGCCCTGCTGTCTGGCTGCATAAAGTGAATTTATTTAATCAGTTGCAGAGTGTCAGGATAGATTTCCACAGGGGACACAAACCGCAGCCTCACAGCTCAGCGAGAAACAAAAGCTCCACCACCCGTTTCTTCAAGCCTCTGAAAGAAGCCAGATATGTGTAGCAGTAGTTTCTTTTTCATCTGCATCCTCATTCCTCAGATTTTGCTTTCTTCCCACCAAGGTGTTTGACTTTATAACTGGCCTGCAAAGAATGAAGGGAACTGACAGAATTATTAATACGCCGGCAGACCTCGAAAAAAGGCTTTTTCCTCTTTTCACAGAACAGTCAGCTCTGTCCATTTTACTGAATTATGAGTGAGACGCTGCGTTTTCCACTGCTAATGTGTCCCATTTGCTCTGTGTCTCAGCCGCTGGGAGCTAATGCCTTCTGTGGCCTTCAAAGAAATCCAAACTCGACAGGTCCCCATCGCTCGGACTGCCAGATCACTTTAGTGGCGCTCTCGGTACAATCCCGCTCTTTCACATGCTGAGAGGAAGCAGAACACAGAACACACACCATCACACAGTGGCCATATATTCTGTTATTTTTGGACCTTACTGTTTGGTTTCTCCATACAACCAAATAAGACCCATGTAACAGCTTGGCTTCTTTTCATAAAAACACCACTGTGCTATGGCCATCTTAACTTAGGGTGAGTATTTGAAATGGTGGTCTATCGAATATTTAATGATAGATCATAGCAGAACAAAGTTCATGGTAAATGCAAACCAGAATAATATTTAGAAAGCAGGATGGTTATTGTTGTGTAGAGATAAAACAGCATAAGCTGATTGGTTTCTTACATATGCGAATCAAATCAGACTGGTAGTGTGATGGAAAAACGCAAAGACCTACTCATACAAACACAAAAGTTCTTTAGTTGGCCCTCCGAGTGGAACCTTTTAATGCTCTTCATAGGGCACTTTCATGAAATGTTCTTTATAGAACCCTTTTGCGTATCAGCTGTGTGGCAGGCTTTTTTTTAGCCCTGAGTAAGCATAAAACTGTCTAAATGTGGAACAGGTTCCATGTGGGAACTTTCAGCTATTTACCAGAACTCACAAAAGAACCCCAAAGGGAAGAGCCTGTGAGATGACTAGTGCAGAGTTCAGAAGAAAGAGCTAGAGTGTTGAGAGAAAAAGGACAGTGATGGTTCCTGCCAGACTTCCACCCTCCTCTGTGTCTCCTTGCTCATGCTTACCTAGGCTGGTTGTTAATTGATGTTGTTCTTGGCCGACTCCACTCCGCATGGATCTCTGGGTATTCCGGCCGAAGGGAAATGTGTTTCAGTCTATTGTCTCTGGCCGCTCGGAGTGTGCGACACAGAACATTAAGCACACTCATGTGTGTTCCAAGTCAGGCTTGGTTCACACACTCACACACACACACACACACACACAAATTAAAGCCATCCTTATGCCTGTGCCTTCAAAGTAGTTATGGTGTAGAATGGTGAGCAGTGTAAAATCCAGTTCACGGTTCTTGGATATTGATGAGATTTGTTGTCCACTGCACAAAGGTGCAAAGATATCGCATTTAGTCAGCAGTATATACTGTAGGAATACAGTTCTTTTATAGGATCCAGCTTTTCCAGGAATGCCTACAGTGGCAGGTCTTGTGAAGATAAGGCATGCTTTGGGAAGTGAAAGAGGGACAAGCTCATTTGGCTTGGCCACAGAGATATTCTGTAATGAGTGATTGTGTAATGAATGTACTTCAAAAGGATGCTCCACTTCCCCAGCTCTGTCACCCATGCCAGCCCTTTCATCTGATGCGGTTCTGATTGACTCCATACATCTTCCACATGTACTGCATCACACAACAACCCATCGAGCTAGAGGGATCCAATGTTTTCACTGCACATTTAAGGTTCTGGGCATTTTTCACTAATACAGTTAGTTAATGATATTTTGTTTACTGAGACAGTCAGGGGCTTGGCATGTAAGCTGTGACAAATGGTGACTGTGAGATTATCCTCTCGCCTCACGTGTGAGGATCGTCTCTGACAGGGGGGCGCTTGTCTGGCCCAGACTTCAGGACTCCGGGCTAAAGTGAACCATATGAAGGAAACGCAGACGCCATAATGCGTGATGATTTACCTGCACAGCCGGCGCAGCACCGTCCACGGGGCCGTCTCCAAGAGTTTGCGCCTTCTCTTCCCCATCAGAGCTAGCCCAGCTTTATTGCTAATGCCGACCATGTGTGGACGGACTGAGGAGCGTCTGTCTGCGTCGGCTAAGTAGACTCAGGCCCGCTGTCTCAGGAAGAGCTGAGATCATCGCTCCTCCACGCCTGTGGTTTGTGTTGTTGGTTTTTAATTTTTTCTGGTTTCTATTTTGTTTGTTGCTAAAGGCAACTGCAGAAGGTATGGTGATACCCGGGTTGATAAGTGGCTGATGTGCAGCGGGATATCGGAGTGTACAGAAGACGTAGGGGTTAGCGGGTTGGCGCTATCTGATGGTTCTGGCAAGCAACTTGTTTGGACTGAGGTTTAAAAAAGTGTTGATTTGTTTCAGGGCAGTTGGCGCAACCATCACTGAAAGAAATGACAAACTGAGCTGTGTGACTGTGTGTGATTGCAAAGTTTAAACAAGATTAACCCGTATCATAATCAGTTTTATTTTTTTATTGTCTCTTATTTCTGAATTCCTTCGTTAATCCTAGCGCTAAGACTGCCGGGAATTGCTTTGCAGTAGGAAGCCCTGTTTGCCTTGGCTCACACCAGGTCATTCTGATATTCTGTCATTAGTTAAACATTTCACTCCAGATGGGCTTGCTCTCAGCTTAACCTCCCCTGAATGAGCGAGAGCACAGCTGTTAATAGACTGGATTGGTATTGTGTTTGGGGGCCAGCAGGTCCACACACAGCCTTTGTGTGTGATGTAATGCCTTAATGGTGTTCTTTCCCTGCTTCCTATTTGTGGCATTGTAGGGCTTTAGCACACACACGGCCTTGTTGGCTTAGTAATCTGAGCGGGGTTAGTGTGCGACCAAGTAACAGGGGTTAGTCCCTCGACTGAATCTCTGTCCTTTTATGGTCCTTCCTTCAGTGCTGGAGATTGAAGCCAAATGTCAAGCCCTGCAGATGCCTTTTAGGAACTCCCATAAATGTTTGTTTGTTCGTTTCTTGTGCAGGTCAAAGGTGAGAGTGGCGTCAGGGACGTCCGTCAGACGCTGCAGAGCCTGCAGGAGCAGAACCAGCTGAGGTCCGACCCGCTCTCGCCCCGCCGTCACAAACGCAGGTGGTCGCACCTCCGCTCCGATGCCACCCTGCCCAAGCCCATGCCAGAGAAGGAGCAGCCCTTTGTCCTGGACCTCAAGAACTTCCCAAACCTGGCCAAGGACCTGGACTCACAGAACCCCAACATTCAGGTCAGACACAGAGACAGTTACCCCCTAGTTACCCTGTTTGAATCCAGTCGTATGGATCCAGACGTTAACAATAACAATAAACACAGTTTTATCGGAGACGGTCACGAGACAGTATCTTTATCAGAATGCAGGTATGATGCTTTCATGCACATTAAAGTGATTTGTCTTCGCATATTTCAGTTAGAAAGTAAAACATCACAGATGGGTGATGAAATAAGCTGCTTGTCCCGGCTATATTTTCAGCCTCTTTAACGTAAATACAGTTCATTTGTCAGGATCAATCCAAAACACCCATGAAAGCACCTCAGACACTACCTCTCATAGACTTCTTCAGGTAGCACTAAATCACTCCCAAAAAAGACTGCAATAATATCCTGTGGCTGGGCCTGGTTCATTAATTTAGTTTGGCAACATGTTTTCCCGGGCTGTAATTAACCTCTGCTCTCATTGTTTCCCTCTGTGCTCCTGGTCTACTCACCCAGCCCCGGCCTTGAGCTCACATCAGGCCTGTACCGCCTCCTGTCCCAGCTGTTCTCCACCTTGGAGGCCTCTTAAATTACACCACGCGCCCCTGCTCCAGCATGGTGTGCGTCAGGTCGGCCATGATGCCGAAACATCTGTACAGAGTTTGAGAGAGGGGGGGTGGGGGGATAGAGAACAAAAACAAGAGTAGTCAGGGGGTGAAAGGGCACCATATTATTTTAACAAGCAGTTTGTAATGTTCTCTCCAGTCATAGATCTCAACCTTTTTAAGGGCTTTTTAAACTGAAGTATTGGCGGGAAGAAATGTTTCTTTTATTTTTAGTGTCATTATGGAGTTTATGCGGGCAAGTGTATTTTAAGGAAATGGAGTTAGACTTCGGGGAAAAAATTACACAAGAGAATACGGGTAACCAAATGTGAAAAAATATCCCTACTTTTATAATGGAGGAAAATTTTTATTCTTCCAAGTGGGAATGGCCCATCCTCCATATCCCCATCAAAACCATTATGCTTTTATATGTCTTCCTGTTCCAACTAGTTCCCGCAACCATTTCCCAGTTTAAGGAGCTCTTATCTTGTTATCACATCAAAAGTTCATCATTGCTTTTGACTGGGCCAGGGTTATTATGGGTCCAGTAGAATGCTGTGCATGGGACTGCCAAAAGGTTATATTAGGTCTTTAGAATGGGGAAACTGATGACAGCATTTTCCTGCCACCGCCATTTTGTTTCTAAGTTTAACGACACACATGACTCAGTGTTCTGTCTAATGACCCGCAGTTAAGAGTTTTATACTTTCAACTATTGAAACTGCTGACAAGTCAGAAGAAATCAAGTAAAGCTTGGGTTTCAAGCGCACCTGGTAGACGACTATCCCCAGTCCCTCATTTGATTTTATTCTCATTTAGTACCTTTTCAAACAAAGGTTCACTGAAATTAAACTTTTTCTCTCCTCATTTCCTACCATGGAAATAGCTCTCAGTTGGCCTCCAAGCTGTGGTAACTTCCCGTACCTTTCAAAAAAGGCCAAAGAGAATGGCTGTCAACTGTATCTGCTCAGTGTAATCACTAGTTTTACCACATCAACTTTCCTTTTCCACGATTTCACTCTGCCTTGAATTATGAGATTTGTGATTATCTCACACAATCAGCACTAAATCCCTGTTTGGTTGTCATTTAGAATCACAAAGAGAACACTAGCTGTGTTCCAGAAGCAAGACCTTCTAGAACCCTGTGTTGTAGAAGCGGAGTATGGGAGGGGTGGGAGGTGGTGGTGAGTGGGTGAGTGTGTCGCTGCTACTGTTGCACACGCGCCCGCTTTGAGGCGTACAGTACAAAAGTAGGCCTGTATAAACAGTTGTAGCAGCCATCAGATTGTTACGCGGCGAGAAAAATAAACAGCCAGCCCTTTGTCTGGGCCTGCAGAAGGATCGTCTGGAGCCCTGCTATCTGTCTCTGGGACCGCCTTCCTCAGAAGCAGCAGGCTCAGGCATGAAGCCCTCAGCAGAGAAGCTGACAGCATGCAAAGAAGAAACAGTGAAGCAGTATTTCACTGGCTCCTACCACAGACCTTGGGGCCTGAGATTGCAAATCATTTGTGGCCTTGTGTGGAAATAATTTATGAGGTTTAATGTGTCTGCAAATTCACAGCAAAATATTGGTTGACCATAAAACCATCATAATAACTCTGGGTCATTACCAGTTGCCAAGCAAAGTGCAAACATGGGTTCTTTGGTTAACATGTGCTTTTGTCCCCTGAATAATTATTTTCTCTCCTACCACACTGGCAGAAGACAACCTTTTGCCTTTTGAAATCAGGTTTTCTAATCTTGTAGACATTCAGAAAAACAATACATGGACAAAACAGTGCTTAGATGCCTCCTAAGACATCTCCATCTGTAAATATGCCCTTACATTAGTGCCTGTTATTCACTTCCTGTTGCTCCATCCTCCAGGTGACTATCGAGGTGGTGGACAACCCCCAGATGGAGATAGAGATGGACCTGGCCAAGGAGAGCCGCAACGACTGGTCCCTGTCCACCGAGGACCGTCTGGGCCACAAAAACCTGTTTTGGCCCCTGTTCTGGGAGTACCATGACTCGGCGGAGGACAGTCTGGGCCAGGCCAGCCTGGAGGACAGTGAGGAGGACCACTCGTTTGACGGAGAGGACTCCGCCCTCAGCGGGGTCGGGGGAGACTGGGAGAACAGGTGGAAGGGCTGGTACTCAAAAGACAACTATGGTGAGTATGAGGCAGAAATACTGTACAATGAAAGCACTGTAGCACTGTAAGGGAAGCAATATGCTGATTTGTCAGTGTATTTTTTTTTTCTCATGTGAGGCTGATATTATGTATTATATGATTATTTCAGTATTTTGAGACTCTTTTGCAAACGTTACCATAACTTTTGGTTTTTGGTCATTTCAGATTGTATTTATTGGTGACAGAAGTGCTGTTTTAGCTGGTGCCCTTGTCATGACTAGCAGATGGAAAATGTATAACTATCTGTTCCTCAACAAATGTCATCCATTTTTTCTTATATATTAATAACAAATCAACTTCAGCTATTCAATATGGCACTGAATTTCCTTCTAGGCTATTGCCTGTCAGACGTACTGAAGCAGGCTTAAAGTAAAGGCCCTGGTGAGGGAAGAAAAACGGTGTAACTTGATAGTCATGTTACACTTCAACCTAATGAGGAGGTGTTAAGACCCATATTTCTCTCAGTTTTTGTATGCGAATGTCAAAAGACAGACCCAAGTGTTGAACGGTGGAGCCTTACATCACTTTGAAGTTCCGCTGGAGCAGTGGGTGACAGATGATAGGTGAAGCATGGTGATATTTCTAAGGGGTGAGTCTGAGTGCCTCCATGTTTTTTGGGCAGTGTTGTGGTTCTGCTCTGTCATGGAAGTTATGAGTGCTTGTGTTTGCGCTTTGTCAATGTTGGCAGCTTGTGCTACGCGCCGGCGGAGCGCTCTGAAGTGTTTTTCTTCAGCAGATTTCCTCTTTTTGCTCCAAAAAGGGCCTCGGACTCGTCTGTTCCCTCAACATGATTTATGATGTAAGCTTGCACTCGACGTAAACATGTCAGTGCTGGGACCCGTGCTGGGACCCGCGCCGACTCCGTATTTGATGCCTATCAGTTGTAAACAGGAACAGGGGGGAAAACTGTTGTGAAAACGCTGTTTTCTTTTCATCAAACAAGCTGAACTTGTGGCTTATGTCTTTTAGAGGAGCAATTAGGAATCCCCAGAAGATTATTCACACAGAGACCTTTAGATTATTTCCTTTGGGAGAAACAGTTCTCTTATACATACTCATGCCCTACCATCAAAGATCATGCTTAAGGGCTCTAAACCTTTGAATGACTTAGTTTGTTCTCAAGTAACTTTTTTTTTCTTTTTGAGGCAGCCTTTCCATGTCTTTTTACAGAACATGAAAGTAAATATCCCCAGGTCTGTCTGAGTTATGAATACAAATAAAATAATCTGTTTTGAGATCAGAACTTCCTCTTTCACAAAGGCATCTGTAATGTCCTGTCAGTTATGCTCACTCTCAATCCCCAGGCATTATACCTCATCACACAGTGAGGTACTCCACAGCACAGCACAGCACAGCACAGCACAGCACAGCACAGCACAGCACAGCACAGCACAGCACAGCACAGCACAGCACAGCACAGCACAGCACAGCACTGCACAACGCAGCCGGCGCAGCACAGCACAGCACAGCACAGCACAGCACAGCACAGCACAGCACAGCACAGCACAGCACAGCACAGCACAGCTCAGCAAGTCACAGCAAAGCACAGTCCAGCACAGCACAGCACAGCACAGCACAGCACAGCACAGCACAGCACAGCACAGCACAGCACAGCACAGCACAGCACAGCATAACACAGCATAATACAGCATAACACAGCACAGCACAGCAGTGCAGGCTCGTCACAGCATAGTCCAGCACAGTCCAACACAGTCCAACACAGCACAGCAGGCCGGCACTTCAGACAGATGACATAAAGAGCGCCTGTGCCACCACCAATCCAGGCTGAACTGAACTGCTTTTTGTTCCGTTTGACCAGAAGGGCCTTTTATTTATGTCTGCGTGTCGTGAGACAAACGCCAATTGTCTGCCAGCTTGAACTCTAGGAGAGGCTTCTCCACGGCCACCGCACACTGTGGGCTGCCCAGCTCTCTCTCAATAAAGGGGGGTCCCTCTGGGGGTGGGGGTGGGGTGCTGGGGTTTGGAGGGGGGCTTGCTTCCCCTCTGGAGAGTCAGTGGAAGCTGTTACGAGTGAAAACAAATGCAACGATCACACCAGAGAGATAGCAACTATAGGTGTCATAATGTATCATGTACTCTGTGATCAGTATGAAAAGCTATAAAACAATTTTGTACATAAACTTGAATATTTGTATGTCTTGAAAGATAAATACAATGTGCTATGATTGTCCATGTCTTTTGACAGTTCAAACTTCATTCAAAGCAAGCAGTTGGAAAGAGTGAAAGACAGTCAAAGCACAAGCTTACTGAGAGAGAAAGAGAGAGTGAGAGAGAGAGAGAATATGGAGAGGGAAGGTGCCACTGGTTGAAAGAGACGCTTAGGCTTAGACGCTTAGGCTCCACATACAAACTCAGAGACAGTGCCTGAGTTAAACGACAGAAAGAGAAGATAAAGCAAATCTGTTTTCATTAGTGGACATCAGAGAGTTGAGACCCCGGAGAGAGGGGAAGAGGAGAAGAATAGAGAGAGAGAGAGGAGAGGCGTCCGTTTGGCCCACATTAGTGACTGCCGGGGCTGGAGCGGCAGCCCCTTTGTGTGGGTCCCCTTTGAAGTTGACACTGGTCCTCGCGCGCACACAGACACACACACACACACACACACACACACACACACACACACACACACACACACACACACACCACACACACACACACACACACACACACACACACACACACACACACACACACACACACACATACACACACTGGTCCTCGGCGCGCCAAGCGGCGCATTTTTGAAGACCTAGCCCAGAGCATTGGCTATTAGCAGCAAGAGGCCACTCTTCACACACACATCCACACAACTGACTCACACACACACACACAGAATCACACACCCTTACCACTGCCACATCAGACTCATGCACACACACACACACACACACACTGCCTCATCAGGCACACACACGGGTGTGCGCGCACACACACACACACACACACACCCTCACCACTGCCTCACACACACACACACTAATTCACCACTGCCTAATCAGACTCACACACACACACACACACTCATCCTTGCCGTGTCGCATTTTTGAAGATCCAGCCCAGTGCGTTGGCTAAAAGCTGCAAGGGGCCACTCTAGTATTTGGGTTCAATTAGACGGCAGATTGGAAACACAATCAGATGAAGCCCGACAGTGCCGACTCCAGCAGCCCTTTTCATCTGCTGTCGGGGACCTCTGTGTGAGGCGTACAAAGCCCCACACATCACACAAGCACAAGCACAAACACAAACACACACACACACACACACACACACACACACGTAGGCCCTGTTAGACCCATGATTTAGTCTGTGCAGCTGTGATTCAAAGAATCCTGTCTATTATAGTTATAGATTATGTAATTGTATGTATATGTATATATAGGACTGAGGCAGCAAACGGGCTCGCCGTCCAAGGCGGTTCGCTCCAGCTCTCCACAGCCTCTCCCTCCATGTCATTAGAGGGGACTGCTGAGCTGTGTGGTCTGCTGAGCCTGCCAGGCCTGAGCAAGTGATCACAGAGTGCCCGTTGCGGTCGTGTCAACACATGCACCTCACAGGCTGCCGTGGCCACCAGGCCAGGAGCCATGCCGAGCCGCGGCCACCACGGCATGATGGGAAAAACGCTAATGAGTGTACCCACTGGTGGAGGCTGACACCAAATCTGTGTACGAAACCCAACCATTAGTGTTAAACACAGGATGGCAAATAAGAAGGATGTTAATTGCGCAGTAAATCTGCCAGTGTGCGGAGAGAGGCGTGGGATTTTCTTTTGGCTGTGCGGAGAGCCGTATATCTCCCAGATGACTGGCAACTCTGAAGCGGATGTGGGCCGAAGGTGGTGTGGTTCAGTCAAAGCCCTGCCAGCTCAGGGCCGGATCAGTGCCGTATCTGTGCCGGATCCTGTCAAGAATCAGAGGTGATCTTGAATACCAGATGCACTGCACTCTAAACACAGGCCTGGACTGTAGACTAATGTCCATTGCATCTGTAGGGCGTTAAACTGGAGATGCAGAAGGATTTTTTTAATGCAAAGTTTACAAGGTTTGCTATTTTGAGGGTTGTGGAGTTGTCAACAAGAGAATCCCTTTGAAGTTTTTCAGGGTACTCAGCGAGTTTAAGTGTTTTTTCCACTTGGAAAAATCTTTGATTGGTTCAGATTTGGAAACACCTCTGTGCCTCAAGAAGATGCCAGACCTTACAGTTACTCATCGCCAGTCAGAACGGCATCCTTTTATAGTCAGGTTGTTTTTCAAATCCGCTCAGATCCGCTCAGAGAGAGAGAGAGAGAGCGAGAGAGAGAGGGAGGGAGGAGAGAAGGAGGGAAAGAGAGAGGGAAAAGAAAGAGACAGATGTAAAGAGTGAGAGAGTGAGAAGAGAGACAGAGAGAGAGAGTACACGGGTTCAAACATTCCAGGATTAAGGAGAAGAAGGGAAAAAGAGGAGGGGGGTGGTGGATGAGTGGGGCATGTCATCAACACCTCTCTGTTTCCTTTGGCAGTAGCCTTGCTGTAGGCTCCTTCAGCCCTGGCCCCATGCTCGCAATTAGCAACACACTGCTAACCGACAGCAGCACGGCCAAGATGCATTAGCCGCCAGGACCCAGGCTGCACCAAAGCAACATGAACTAATCTGTCTGCTGCTTCCCCTCTCCTCCCTCTCTTCTTCCCTCTCCTTTCCCCTCTCCTTGTCTCTTCTACCCTCTCCTCCCTCTTCTCTCCCTTCTCCTCCTCTCTCCTTTCCCCTCTCCGCCCCTCCCTCTCCTCTCTCCTCTCCCCCTCTCCTCCTCTCCTCCTCTCTCCCCTCCCCTCTCCTCCTCTTCTCCCTCTCCTCTCCCCTCTACTCTTTCCCATCCTGTCCGCCTCCCGCCATGAGTGTGCTTTGAAACTCTAATCTCTTTAACATTGTGGCGGAGAGAGAGCTTTGTTCAGCAAAAGAACAAGAAAGGAAAAAAAAAGAAATAGAGACATAAAAAAAGGAAAGAGAAAGAGGCTATTAGGCCTAAGCTGTCTTACTGAAGTGTTTGTGTTGGCTGGCCTCTGCACGGCTGTAAGTGGCTGAGTCTGCCACTGACAAATGTATTACAGTGCACAACAAATGCCAATGTGCCAGTCAGGTTCACATCCTGTTCATTAGAGCTATTCAATTTTACTGAGGCACACTGTAAGTCATATTAATTTAGTCACACGTCATTACCTTTGCTGTGTGGACAGATTGCTGAAGCGCATAGTCTCACTCTCCCTGGGACTGTGCTGTGATTTTGTTTTAACAGACTGTTAGATCTGATGTCTCTGTTTGGCTGTTGGTAGGTAGAGGAGCAGAGAGGTGAAGGGAGAGAGAGCAGTTGAATGATTTCTCTATGAAGAGATGTTTGGATGGAGGAGTATAGTCTTCTCTTGGCTCCCATGGGGGGACATAAAGGGAGGTCGTCTGAGGATTGCACAGAGAGGGTCTCGTGCTGCAGCCTTAGCTCATTTTCTGTGGTGGCTTTATTGCACAGTGCACCCACCGACTGGGTAAGGAATTTGCTCATCTCACTTCAAAGGCGTAGCTGCTTTTCTAATGTGCTCCTGCCAAACTCTTTGCCCCCCCCCCCCCCCCCCCCCCAACCCCACAGAATACGAGGAGGAGGAGTGGAGTGAGTGGTCGCCGTGCAGCGTTACCTGTGGCCATGGCAACCAGAAGAGGGTGCGCTCCTGCGGATATGCCTGCACGGCAACTGAGTCCAGGACGTGTGACCTCGAGAGGTGTCCAGGTACACTTACCCTATTATTTTACACTTAACACACATAATTAACACGTTTCATTTAAGAAACAAAACCCAGTTCAACACTCCCATCCTATCCCATCCCATCCCATCCCTTTCCATCCCATCCCATCCCATCCCATCCCATCCCATCCCATCCCATCCCATCCCATCCCATCCCTTCCCATCCCATCCCATCCCATCCCATCCCTTCCCATCCCTTCGCATCCCATCCCATCCCTTCCCATCCCTTCCCATCCCATCCCATCCCATCCCATCCCTTCCCATCCCATCCCATCCCATCCCTTTCCATCCCATCCCATCCCATCCCATCCCATCCCTTCCCATCCCATCCCATCCCATCCCTTCCCTTCCCATCCCATCGGTCTCAAAGATCCCTTATTATCCCATCCCATCCCTTCCCATCCCATCGGTCTCAAAGATCCCTTATTATCCCATCCCATTCCCCTTCATCATCTTGCTACTCCATTTCCAACAGAGGATCCCAGTTCTCTCTGCTCCAACCTACCTTCGCTGAAGTTCTGACGTCAGGCGAAAGAACATAGGTTAAGCTCTAACCTCTTATGAGGACTATAGGGATAAGATGACGTGTGTGTGTGTGTGTGTGTGTGTGTGTGTGGTACAACAAGGTCAGGGGAGAACGTGCTGTGCATGTTCCCTGTACCCTTAGAGCTGGATTAAGATCAGTCTGCTGAAACTTATAGTTCACATACACATGAACTGTGTCTGGATTGAGGTGTAGAGAAGACTGTTAAGAAAGTGTCTTCCATGAGAAAGACAGAAGCAACCTAATACCAATAGGACAGATAAAGTCAGATGAAGTCAAAGATGATTGAATTATCATGTCTGAGCAACGATAATACTGTTAAATCAGAAAGTGTATATGTATTTCGAACACAGACATTGATCTAGTGAACAGGAGTGTGTGGACTGCCTCTCAGTCTAGCACAGCATGCAGAGTCTCCGTGTTGCTCTTGGGCTGTAGAGCACACACACACACACGTCTGAATGAGGGCTTTCACCCTTTGTGTGTGTGTGTATGTGTGTGTGGGTACGTTTGGGTAAGTGTGGGGGTGTTCTCCAGTGGGCCAAGTCCAAGCAGTCAGACAGGCCCTCCAGTCTTGTCCCGTTTGCACACAGGGCTCAGGTGGAGCCTGTGCCAGCACCCCACATTGCCATCTCAGAGACGATGAAATACGCCACACACACACACACATACACACACAAACACACACTTACATACACGCATATACACACACACACAAACACACACTTACACTCACACATATACAAACACACACTCACTCACACATATACAAACACACACTCACTAAGACATATTATGGACGGCTGTCTTTCGGCTGATGATATATGCTGCACTCACTTGCATGTGGACACTCCAATCCATCCCAGTGTCAGCACGCTGTCAGCCCATGTTAAAAATCACTCTCCATCCCTGATGTAGTCCATAAAAGCCCAATCCATTCCCAGTCTGTGAGCTATTTGCTGGGCTGCGGGCATGTCTAGTACGGCTCTATGGCAAGAAGCCCTCAATCTGAGAGTCAGTGGCAGTTCACCAGAGCTTCTCAGATGTTCCTGAGGCCCAACTAGCAGACTAGCAGGCCCAACTAGCATCGTGGTATTCACCGGCTCATGGGTAGTTCAATTAACAACCCAAGTCAATTACATATTTTTAGCAAACCACATTTAATCTAGATGCATTGTGTGTAAGAAAATTAACCAATAGACACTTTTGCCCCTGTCTGCAGGTGACCTAAACACAGTGACAGAGCTTCCACCTGTCAACATGGACAACACTACCCAGTCTTTTGGGACAGGTCAGTACAGGGTCTCTGTGTGTGTGTGTGTGTGTGTGTGTGTGTGCGTGCTGTGTGTACAGTAGGTATGCACTTTTGAAATATGATGATTGAGA
Organism: Sprattus sprattus; assembly: GCF_963457725.1. Lineage (NCBI taxonomy): Eukaryota > Metazoa > Chordata > Actinopteri > Clupeiformes > Clupeidae > Sprattus > Sprattus sprattus. The sequence continues at coordinate 17,507,443 of NC_137911.1, forward strand.
TTAGATTATTTGAGAACAGTGAAGAACAGAGAAGTCAATGTTCTGTTTACCCTCTAGACAGATGTAGGTGTCTCAACACGACAAGGACGCTTGCTGTCTGTGTGGAATGAAAAGCTCTCCTAACCTGCCACTGGTAAATTGGGAGAGACGTTATGTGACTGATGAGGTGCATAAAAGCTTGATTTCTCTCGTGGCACCCTCCGGGCCATGGTGTTGAGATTGACTCTGCGCCCACAAGTCTATGAATGAACCGATATTCGCCACACTTCAGCTTCATATTACCTCAGCTTCCACTTCTGGGCGAAATCTTAGTTGAACACACTAATAACACGCTTGGTCTAGTCTTCCGAGCCGGTGGTTTCACTTCGATTCAGCAACAGTGTCCAGTTTAATGTATGTTTTCCCCCTGCAGTTTAAACAGTTTTGTTCCATCATGAAAACTGCTCTTCTGGGGTTGCAATCACAGGAAGACAGTGGGAGGCCAGCAGAGCAGTTAAATCAAAAAAAAGGGGGGAAAAATTCCGCATTCACCACATTTAAGATAGCTCCTCTGAGGGTGCTAAAGAAACCATGAAATAATGTATCCTCTTCCAAAAACTATATTATTTGCTTTTTACTTTTGTTTTATTGGTCTCCCTCTTTTGGCCCAGTCCATTGAAAGTGATAGCTCCTTTTACTTTACAATAATAACAAAGATCGCGGTATGAAAACATAACATGATAAAGTGTCAGAAGCTTTTTTTGCTTTTTTTTTTTTCATTCACAGCGGAACATAAATGTTTGTAATGAATGCGTTCCAATCTGACCACAGCCTCCAACATAGATGGTGATGTTGAGACCCTGTCAGATGCTCTTATGTTCTTATGCATTGGGTAATTGCAGTGCAGCGAAGTATGGGTTATTACGATTTAATATGCTGAACTCTCTCAGACGCACCGTCCTGGCCAGCCTCTCTGTCTGTCTGTCTGTCTGTGAGTCAGTGCACTGATGAGCGTGGAACCTGAGCTTGTCCAGGTTGTAAATGATTAATGGGCTTGCTTGTGATGTTTCTCACGTCTCCTTGTCCTCACTTGCCAAGAACACACAGTTCAGTGATGTTCGACCCCGATGTGCTCCGTTTAAGAGCATAAAGCGCCTTGCGAATGTAGCTGATGTGTCTGCCTGCTTCTGATTGATCATTCGCAGATGTGGACAGCTGTGAGAAGTGGCTGAGCTGCAAGAACGACTTCCTGCAGAAGTACCTGCACCAGGTGCTGACGGAGCTTCCCAGCTGCCCGTGCGCGTACCCGTCCGAGGCCGTCTACAGCGCCGTCAACATCTTCGACGAGAAGCTGCAGAAGACGTTCCGCTGGCGTGACGCCAGTGGGCCCAAGGAGCGGCTGGACATCTACAAGCCTGGCGCCCGCTTCTGCACGCGCTCCATGCTCTCCTTCGACAGCACCACGCTGGCCGCCCAGCACTGTTGTTACGACGACCATATGAAGCTCATCACGCGCGGCAGAGGCGCCGGCGCACCCAACCTCATCAGCACCGAGTTCTCGCCCGAGCTCCACTACAAGGTGGACGTGCTGCCCTGGATCCTGTGCAAGGGCGACTGGAGCCGCTTCCACTCCGTGCGGCCGCCCAACAACGGCCAGCAGTGCGCCGGCAACCCGCCGGATGACGTTTACATGAGCGAGCTGGAAGAGGCCCGAGAGTACTGAGCTAAGCCTCACCAGGGGGGAGTCGGCCGGTCGAGTCGTTTGTCAAGAGGAAAAACCTCACCACCGTCCAATATGGAGACAAATTGCGCTCCGCTAATTATTGAGGGCAGGTTCGACTGTGGAGCACAAGGTCCTAATGACGCCATTTGGAGGCTTTTGGATTTTTTTTTTTTATTTAAAAATAAGCGGCATTGGATCCCACTGTCTCACACATCAACACTTCAGTTGGAGAGGCAGTCCGTGGAGTCCGGGGATGTTTGCAGTCCAGGTCTGTAATTTATGGCAGAGGCTTGGAGCTGTGGTTGGGATAAACCATACACTATTTATGGACAGCTAAACTGAAATAACACTGGTTTAAAAGGCGGGGATCGAGACTCAGTGATGCAACAGTCCCTCTCTCCCTATCCTTCTCTCTTTCTCTCTCCCTCTCTCTGTCCACCCTCACTTTGTCATCTTTCTCTCTCTCTCTCTGGCACCCTCTCATTCATTCTTTTTCTATCTTATCTTTCTCTCTTACTTGCCAAGTTTCAATCTATCCTCATCTCTCTCTTTCCCTCACCAGTCATCACACCGAGAGTCTTTCCCTCCAGATCCACAGACTATGTGCTGCTATGGTGGCAGAGAAACAAGCGGTCCGTGGAGGATCGCTCACCTCCATGCCCTGGAAGTCTCTGTATTTATTGGATTTGTATCGGGTCAGTGCTGTGTGCTCAAAAGACTCGGATCTCTCCTGAAAGGAATTCACGTCATGCTGCTACAGTTGCCATGAGTTCAAAAAGAATGCTGGGTTTTGTTGTTCTAGACTCTCTCTCTCCTTCTCTCTCACTCTCTCTCGCCTTTTCTCACTCTTTCTTGCTGTCCCTTCGCTGGACTTGGCATGGCTCCAACCCGAGCAGGATGAGTCCAAACAAATCAAACATAACCCCTTTGTGCATTCTCGGACTGCTTCAACATATTATAGGGACCGTTCACATTTTAGGGACATGTATATTATTACTCTAAATGCAAGCATATCTGGTGCCATAGGACAAGATATTTTTGCAGAATGATTTGACCTTTGTTATCCCCCTAAGGAGAATTACACAGGGGCCTAATTAGGTAATGGGGGAGTGGAGAGTGAATGCAGCTCTTGTGTTCCTTAGCAAATACTTAGCTTATTTTCATCACAGCCTACAGGGTTGCTCAATTCAGTTCTAAACATAATTGAATTCCACTGTGAAGGATTTTTTTCTTGCCTGTTAACAAGTTCTGTCTTTGTGTGAAATGCAATCGGAGAAGCCCCTGACACGCGGGAGAGGGTGGATGTGGTGCCGTTGATGGACTTAGGTCTTTTCTGTCGAAGGCAGGAGTGACATCCTGGAAGTAAACATACGAGTCCGTAAACACAGGGACCCTTTGAACACCCCGCATTTGTCCCAGGAGCACAATCAAAGGCTTGTTCCTGGCGTAGGATGTTGTTTTAAGGGCTAAAGCCTTCTCTTTAAGAGTGTGTGTGTGTGTGTGTGTGTGTGTGTGTGTGTGTCTGTGTGTGTGTGTGTGTGTGTGTGTGTGTGTGTGTGTGTGTGTGTGTGTGTGTGTGTGTGTGTGTGTGTGTGTTTATAACAGACTCTTGCCATTGTGCGAAGGCGGAACAAAACCGCTCTTGATTTGATTGTGTAAGACGCGTGTTGATGGAAAACCTTTTCATGCAGGGACCACATCTAGTAGAGATGACATCTCATCGTGTCAGGCAATATCATGTTGTCTTTTCCTCACAGTCCAGCCCATCTGGTCCAAGCATCTCTAGGAAATTGCATTCTACACTTTAAACAAAATAACAAAAATATTCTTTGGCTTTTCCCCATAGTAGAGCTCATTCTTCGAAGAAACCTATCTGACATAGTTTTATTGTATTATCCAGATAAAAAAGGATTCCTCAAGAATTCTTCACCGTATACTGATAGTTCATAAGGTTCCAGAGAGGCTCCAAGAAGTTCTTCTCAAAAACATCTATCTACGTAAACCTCTAAGGGATGCCTTATATCGATAGGTGAAGCATGCTTTTCCTGTGAGAGTGTTTCTACTCATCAAACTCCTGCTCCACCAAGTGCATAAGCTTCTTCGGACATAGATGCCAAGTAATCTGCCACAGACAAAGCACAATGTTAACCTACGGCAGATCCTAGTCTCCCAATGCAATTGAAACTGGCATTTCTTAACTGATTAGAACGTGTATCTGTTTGTTTTTATGATTGAATATATGCATTAATTAATGATTAGGGATAAAGAGGGATGTTTTCTTTGGCCTTTTACTCCAGTCATTTGGTGTCTAGGTATATTCTGTAGAATTATCCACACATAATCATTATTGATAATGTTATTATCACATCCTCAGTATTTCTGCTTTAAAATGTAATTGAATGTGAGATGACAGTATGTATGAACAGTGTTATGGATATAACATCATAAAGAAAAAACACATTTCTTTATTTCTTTAAACATTTGTATAAAGAAAAAGATGACTATGAATAGTTTTCCTTGTAGGCAATCTTCCTGTGATATGTGAGTGTATGCTTTTCCATGGGCATTACATATAACAAGGACCAGCTTTCCTAGTCCAGCCATGTTTGAACGCATACTCGTAGTTATCGAGGCATGCGTGCCAATGTAAAGAACATTGCACTCATTCTCCGCAGCTGTGGGGAAAGGCTTTAATCTCCGGGCGCATTAACGTCCCAAACGCAGATATGGCACGTTTGCATAGAGTTTCACCACCAGGGACTCCGCAGCTTGTTCAGCATCCGCTGAGCTAGAAGAATCTCAGTGGGCGATGGCTCCTCACATGGTGTTGGGAACCAGTGCTGGGGGGGGGGGGGGGGCTGGTGCATGGGTGGGGGCGGGGGGTCGGAGGACACTCACCCACTCCCAACTGCATCCGTTTGTGTGTGCTTGAGTCGGCACAGGAGAGCTTCATTTTAAAGTCTTTCTTCATTGGTAGGAGAGGGACGTCTGTGGACTTATTAGACACTGTAAGGTCCCAGGGCTACGTCTAAGTATGATAGTGGGAGAAGCCAGGTCGGGACACAACCGGAAAATATGTCACGTGTCATGTGTTATGGATGGTCAAGTTGATGTAGGGCTTGGAGTGCTATGCAT
>NC_137911.1:17517279-17614779 GCF_963457725.1 Sprattus sprattus
AGCGCCTGCTTTGTCTCGTGCTGCCAACTTCCATGAACAACTCATTTCTGATACTTTATACTTCTTGCTGACATTGGATTTTTACCTCATGTAGGCCCCTCCACATGAAAGTAAACCTTTTTTTTACGTATTTAATTTCTGCCTCAAACATTGAGGGATGCAGTATTTAGACATCCCTATTATAATCTTCCACAGCATTACTCTAATAAACAAATACCACGATCCAATCATCGTGACACAGGAAGACATTTTTTGAGACCATATGTGCTTCTGCCTGAAACCACCACTAAGCCACTAATCAGCAGTTAACACAGGCCTCATACATCAGGCGGGCTCTCTGGGTGTGAAGTGTTCCATCCATTAGCACTCCGCTGTTTGTTTGCAGGAGAGTCGCTTCCCAGAACTGATATAATTTATTCCCTGGCATGCCGCGAGACGTCCAGAAGCAAACTCTCTGCACAAACACGTTCTCACGCCTGGTGCCTGGCAGAGCTCTGCTGCACCCACCAGCAGCCTCTTTGGATACCTCAGGTACACACTGCGGGCATCACTGGGGTTAGGCGATGACAAGCTTGCTTTCCAAGGTGGCTGCCATTTATCGAGAGACTAGAACAATCCATCTCTTTCAATGATGTGGCATGTTTGGTAGATGTTCTATTCAATCCCTATGCAGGCCCTACCTTTAACCCTTTTATCCAGTCGTCAGATATGTATGTTGGTGAAGTATTTGGCCAGTGCTCCCTCTATCCATGAATGGAAATGCGCGTTTCCAGTGCACACACTTTTCTTTATAAAAGTCCAGTGGGAATTCCCTCCTAGATGATGGAGGAGTAAATAGCCTTTAATTGTAATGTGTGAGGTACGCTTCGGCTGTGGCAGGTGCCCCCACGGAACACGGATGGAGTCCATGAATGTCCTTTTGTCCCCCTGGCTCTGAAAACTACAGCACTTGATGACTAATTCATCAAGTCAACAGCACTCCTCAAGAGCGTAGCATAGAGCAGAGCAGAGTGCACAGGCAGTTACTTAATTGAGGTAATTTCCACAGGACATCTGCATGGGCCAGAGCCCAACATGAAGCCCGCTTTAAAAAGAGCAGCCAACCGCAGAGCGGATTCGGCACTGATTTGGTCTCGGTCCGTGCCCAGCTGCATCCTGGGTAATGACAGGACATTACTTATTCATAAGGGACACAAACTAAATGGAGTGCGGAGAGTCGGGCCAAACACATGCAAGCCAGATCCGCACACTGTGAGAGATGTCGCCAGATGTTGGCCTGCTCCACGGAGACGGAATAAAAGAAATCAGCTGCCGACTGAGCGCCTTGGAGTAATTCATTTCAAATTACAGCTCCTCCTGCGAGGGTCACCTCGCGAACTGATGCAGCCTGGAGACTCGTAATAGTTAGGCGACCTGACAGTGACAGAGTCTTTATGGGATGAGATGGGGTGGGATAAGTGTTTAATGTGTCTCTGTGCTGTTGTGTTTGTAGGCTTCATGAAGATACATGAATGTGTGTATACAGTAGGTGTATGTCTCTTTGCATGTGTGTGTGTGTGCATTTTGTCTACCTGCAGGCATGTCTGTGTGTGTGTGAGTATGTGTGCAAATGTGTGTGTGTGTGTGTGTGTGTGTGTGTGCTTGTGTATGTGCAATCTGTCCGCATGTGTATTGCAATTTGTAAATGTGAATTTGCGTCAGAAATTGTGTGTGTGTGTGTGTGTTTATATACGTACATGGGAAGATCATTTATCACTCTTAATCCCCAGTGGTTGTCCTCTGAGGTGGTTTTACATGCTTATCTTTTTAAGTCCCTCTGACGGCTCCCCTTAATGGCTCCACAAACGTCATCGCTCCTTTAGGCACACAGTGCACTTAGTATGTCCTCCATGACACCCCCACCCCGGTCTCCACACCCCAACTGAACCCCCGTCCCCCCCAAGACAGCCCCAGCCCAGTCTCCATACCCCAACTGAACCCACCTTCAACCACTCATAATGCCCCTCACTCTGCCCTAGTCCAAGGTTACGCAGGAAGAAGCGTTGCTCTGTGCTGGTCCGGTCATGAAAGAGCATCTATGTGCATTGATGGTGGCTGGCTGCCAGTGGCTGGCCGCCAGCGCTTGGTGGTTTCTGCCCCTGCTTGCCGTCCCAGATCAACAGGAATCACAGGTTTCCTGCGGCCCGGTCCCCAGGAGAGGCACAAACAGCACCCCTCTCTCAGACAGCGGGCAGGCCTTGGGCCAGGGCCCACCAGGGCTCTGTCCTGCGACCCTCACAAAAAGGGCTGTGTGTGTGTGGGCACGCATGAGAGTGTTTGCGTATGCGCACATGTGTGTGTGTGTGTGTGTGTGTGTACAGGTGTGTGTGTGTGTGTGTGGGGGTACACGTTTGTGTGTGTGTGAGAGTGTGTGTGTGTGTGTGTGTGTGTATGTGCACATTTCTGTGTGTATGTCTGTGTGTGTCCATCCAATGCCATCTCACTGCCAGCTTTACCTGACCCAGCATCTGACTATCTCTCGCTGCATATCTGGAGGGAAATCACCAGATGAGCTGGTTGGTTAAATGCCCTAATTAACAACATCCCAAAGAAAGTCATGGCCTTAGATGCTGTTTCCATTCCCGTGGCTGACTCTCATTAGTAAAACCGAAACGCACCGAAATAACTGAAATCAGTTTAATATTTCACTTTGCGCTGAAATATGAAATGGTCCACAAGCCCACCGTGATGCACGTTCAGAGATAAATGTACATGTGCACGCCTGTGTGCTGCCCTGCCATGTGTCCTTGTGGAATATATGCAGCATGAATTTATGCACATTGTGGTTTGTGTCTGCTTGTTGAACTCCAAGCCCCAAGGCTGTGACCCCCAATTCCATTGGCAGCTGTTGCGGATTTCTGTCCATCGGAAGGGAAGGGAAGGGAATTGTGTTTATGGTCGATTCATAGGTCCCCTCCGCCGTGAGCCCGGAGAGAGAGCGTGGGGTGGCGAAGCAGCGATGTCGATCCTAATTAGCCTCAGCGTATCCCAGGGGCCTCAGGATGCCTGCTGGTTTCATTTAGCCCCGGATTATTTGAATAATGCCTTTCTGAGTGAGTCAGGCTATGGTCATCGGAAACAGGTTAGGAAACATGAAAAAAAGAACAACAAAAGGAAAAGACCTCAAGGACATTTTTTGAGCAGCTAAGCTTTGATTAGATTTGTCAAAAGCATTGCACAGCGCCGGGGGGAAACGTTTAACTTACTATTGCCCTCTTTACCACACTTTTGCTTCTCTCAAAAACGGCACAACACAACGCATTTCCTGTCCCAGCAGCCAGAGAGAAATAATACAAACAGAGTCTGTTTTCTGCTTCTTCGTCTTCTCCTCCTTCTCTGTGGTCTGCCTCATCCACAACAGGTGCACCCAGCAGCCCAGCCAGGCTGTGGAAGTATCAGGTTACCATGACCACACAACACAAGATTACATCCATTCCTTGCATGTCTTCACACACTGGGGACAATCCACTGGCTTCTCAGGGCTTCCAGACACACTAAAATGAAGTCATAAACTCCAATGGATGTTTTGTTTGTAATAAGTAATGTAGCGTTTGCATTTTGAAAGCCATCATGTGTATCCAAAGAAAAAAATGTTACGAAATTATACTACAACAAATGAATAAATATAAAACAACTGATAATAATAACTGATACCTTTCAGAGGGCTTTCAGGACAAACCCAGAGGTGAGCAACTCTAAATCCTCTGTAACCACTACGGGGTATGAACTCTAGACCTTCAGCATGGGGATCGAGGGCATCAGCCATAATACCATGAGGCTAATGCCCAGAGCATTCATATAGGGCATTATTCGGGATGTTAACAATGCTATACACTAACCTGCTGCCCTCTGTTACACTCTTCCTCAGAAACTTCTCTCCCAGTGCAGACCAGTGGGCCCTGTGCAGCCAGCTCACCCTCAGGGCTTAAACTTAGAAGAAGCCTGGGCGTGAGAAAACCAAGTTTTTATTACTTCAGTGCCACACAAGGCTGTTTCTATGCTTTAGGTCTCCTCACGTCATTGCCGAAAGATAAGGAGGTTTAAGAAGAACTGATAATTCTGTCTAGGGGTATATTGGTCTGTCTTGACTGGCGATGGATGAGGGGTAGGTCCATTGTGGTAGGTCCACAAAAGAATGGGCATTGTACGTTAAACGTACACACAAACATACAAACACACACACACACCTTGTCTCTCTCTGTCACACACACACACATCTAAATCCTGGAGGGTAAGAAGCGAGTGACATAATTTATCTGAACATATGCAATAGAGATACATAGTCATGACATTACAGTAATTAAAGCATTTACTATACTGAATGAACTTGCAAGGACACAGTATTACCAAGAGGATAGACTTCACTTTCTTAAAAGCATTTTGTGAAAGACTTCCAAAAATTATAAAATGTTGACCAATTACTGTAATTTAGATAGAATTACATATGTGATTATGTGACTTAGTCAATTCTCCATTCAGACTTTAGTACAAAATGTTGTGGGGTTTGGTCAGGTTCATGTGGGGGTATTCACATAGACAATCAGACTGGTTGGGAACTCCACTTCAGACAAGGGGTTCTGCTAACTGAATTAATGAAACTAAATCTGAACAAAATAGAAACCAGCAGATGTGAAGGGTACAAGTTTAGATGTGTGTCATACTGATTTCAAATGTAATTTCAAATCGCATACACAAATAACTGAATCTGTCATAAGTTACTCACAAACACAGCATCAAACGTTTTCTTCCATTAGTATTCTCCAAAATAAGCACATTAAATATTCTTTTTAAAATACATATTATTTATATATATATTTAAATGTATTAAAAAGTGAATAACTTAATGGCAGTTTGGGAAATAGATAAGGACTGAGAGTGACTTTTTCAAAAGAAAAGAGAGTGACTCAAAAGAAAAACATTCTATTGATTGTAATGCAAACATCTAAGACATTTGTAGTTTGTTGCTGGTGGCAGTGAAAACAACAGTCAATCATTCCATCCGATATTTCATTAAACGGGAGAGACCCCCTGAGGGGGCTTAAACTAAACTTCAGTAAACAAAACAAAAACAAACACATCTCCTCACTTCTTCTGCGCCCGGGTTCCCAGGCCACCCAAACAGTGATGGACACCTACTGTTTGCAGCCAAATCCCACCGGCGCCCAGACGAAGGCTGTGGGAGACACTATGTGCTGAGCACGGATCTAACACTCACCCATATAGACTGGCTAATTGTTAGCGGATTACTCCCCTCATACAGACGCTGCTACTCTGTGGGGATGGGGTCAGTGAACCTCACCAGTCTGTGACATAGAGCTGACCTGGCTAAAGCGTGTCAACTATCCCCCTCAATGGAAGTCAGGAGAGCAGAGAGCCGACTCACCTGGTCACTCCTGATAATGGACAGGCCACGTCTGTATCAGCAGGGAGCGGGCAACTCTAGACCTTCTATTGTTTGTGAGGGACCAAGAGCAAATGTTTGCCACTGATCTTCTCATTGGGCCACCACATGTGCAACGCTCAACCTGTTTATTTTCCTACCTCATGCCTTATATTCAGACTTTGTTTGTCAAGCTTTTACAGGGGTCGTAGGTCAACCCTAACCCATGGCACCAGGAGAATGACGACTGGAAGGTAACACTCTACCATGAGAAAAAGAAAAACCCGGCTGCCTCATATGATAGCCATGCAAACACTACGGGGAGTGTGGAAGACCCTATTATTGGGATGGTGCAACACAAACAGAGTTCTTGTAGCCTTGAGTGAAGCTCAACCATCTATGAAATGTCAAGGAGAAACCAGATTCCTCCAGTCATATTGTCATATTTTGGGGGTTTTACCCTCTATCACTCACTCTAGACTATTTGGAAATGGTTGCAATTGTGTTTAAAAGTCACAGATCTTAATGGTGATTGACATGGGATAATACGGCGGCTCATCAGTGGATGTGTGGATGCCATTAAACTGGACGTTTCACTGTTATTTGGTTTCAGTAATGATAGGATAAATGCTTGAAGGAATCCCTCAGCATCTGTATCATCCTGGTTCACAGGCCAGCATGGCCCATACTAAGTCTCTGTTCATACGCAGAAGAATGCATGCTAAACTGTATCCATACTAGATAGTATATATCCCAAGCACTCCAAGTGCCTGTCCTCACCAAACTCCATTGATCCAATGTATCTGTCCACACCAGGCCCCTCTGAGTCTCTGGCCATCTAAGACAGCACCCATACTAAAGTACAAACGGGACCCCTTATCTGTACGCACCTACCAGCCCTATTACGTATCCATCTGCTCTCATCATATAGGGCTCTTCCCTTCATAGGGATCACTGCAAGAGACCGGCACTAAAAGAGGAAAAGACAATAAAGTCATTTGAAATAACAATTTTGGCATTCCTAGTGGTTACCCCCCATGCCCCCCCCCCCCCCCCTCAGTTCATCACTCCCACCCTCTCTCTGACCATGTGTGCACATCAAGAGAAGAGAGGCAGCAGTAGAGGTTAAATATGATTTGTTTGGAGAGCAATGTTTTTTCATTGGAGGATAAGTAAAGCCAACCATCAACCTTTTGGGCTACTTGGCAGCTCTGGGGGAGGGCAAGAGCAACACCGTCGGCACGGGTTAGTGGAACTAGACACTGTGGGTTTGAGGTGAGAGAAAGCGAGAGAGAGAGAGAGAGAGAGAGAGAGAGAGAGAGAGAGAGAGAAAGAGAGAGAGAGAGAGAGAGAATGGGAGAGAATCAAGACGGTAATACGACCCAAAATGTAGCAACAGTTTGATGTAGAACCCTAATGTGTGGCTGCGAAAGGGGGGAAAGAAAGGGGGAGTGAGAGTCAAAAGAGGAGAGAGAGAGAGAGAGAGAGAATGGGAGAGATAGAAAGAGGAGGAAGAAAGGGGAAAGGCAGAGGAAGAGAGAGAGAGAGGTGGGAATGTCAGAGAGAGAAAGTGAGGAGTATAGAGACAGAGGGGTAAGAGAGGGAGCTAAGGAAGAAAGTGTATGAGAGATAGAGAGAGAAAGTGAGAGACAGAGAAAGAGAGACAGAAAGGAGAGAGCAGGACAGAGAGATGATGGAGGCAGTGTTTGAGAGAGAGGGAGAGCGAAAGAGAGAGTGAGGAAGAGAGAGCAAGGCAGAGACAGAGAGGGACAGAAAGAGAAGGGGCCTTTGAAGTTCTGGGGAGTTGGTGTGTGTGCGTGTGTGTGTGGGGGGTTTGTGTGTGTGGGTGTGTGTGTGTGTGGGTGTGTGTGTGTGTGTGTGTGTGTGTGTGTGTGTGTGTGGGTGTGTGGGGGGGCGCGTCCCCAGGCCGGCTTCATGCTGTGGGTGAACAGCTGTGTGGCGGGTCTCAGGGCGAGCTGGAGCCAGACGCAACCTCCCGCTCGCAGTCACTGACCCGTTCACGTCTGTCGCCCTCCCTCCCTCCCCGCCTGCCCAGAAATAGACCCAGGCCGCAGCCTACATCAAGACAACACTGTGCTGTGGGAAAACATCTAAAAACATGACGACACGCAGGATCACTGCAGCAGGCAAAATACACAGGACAGATCGGACCTGCATTAATCAATCACCATTTTTTTATTCAGTTAACTCCAATCAGTAATAGTTTTGCAGATCAATAACAGCTCAATCCAAAAATGTATCGATAATCAGTCAATAGTTTTGCAAGACCAATCTTCGATCATTCTAGCTTAGTAAAGTCCAATTCCTTATTCCTGTTCACTGTTTCTGCTTTATGTAAACTTATCACTGATCAATTTACTTCCATTCAATTAGTAATGGGAAACGGCATTTCTCATGGTATTTTTAGTCTTATTATGTTTAAAGACGCTGTGGAGGCCTGTAGTGTAAATGATCAGGCTAGCAAGAGGTTTGAAAACAAATAAATAAGGACTAAAAAATATAGCACACTTGTTCCAGTAACTAACTGTAACCAGTAACGAAGAGGAAACATTAGGAGGAGCCATCTTTGGCTGTGATAGGAAATGGGATTTGTTCGGGTCAGCGGCCTACTTAAAGCTGACTGGGGGACAGACCTCATTACCGTCCCATTAATCAACCATAATTATAGGGGGGGGGGGGTTCATGTGTCTGCTGACAGGGCTGTTCTGCATGGACACTGACCACAGCCCACAGCACATCAACCACAAACCCAGCAGTACTGCTGAAACGATTGGCCTCACTGGCATTTCTGTTTCTCTTTTAGGAGGGGAGATATGCTTTCCGTAACATATTTCAGTTTGTCGTAGATATTTAATTTTGAAATAAGTAACAAATGTCAAATATAAACCATGGTCGTTTGTCTCTGCTAGATTGGGGGTGGGTGGGGGTTAGGAATTAGGTCCAATTGTGGTCAATCAGTTAGGGTCTAAAAGAATGCTTCTCTTGGAGATGTCATGCAATGTGTATGGTGGCAGGCTATGTGTACTTCAATCAGGCTGTTGTCCTGCACCTGACCATTATCAACAAAACTGCGTCTGTGATGGCAGCTCCCACGGCAGGCAGGCCCCTCAGGCTTCATAAAATGCTCCAAATAAATGTTTCATCAGGAACATCCACAGACACTTACGGCCAATGAATATACCTTTCAAGTGGCCATTCTTTGCTGCCTCCTAAAGGAACTAAATAAATACCCATTTAAGAAGAATGGCTGAAATGAGTCGCAAAGGTTTGTTAATTTGGTTTAGAATATGGGGAATTACTGGTTGTGAGCCAAATGAGGGTTTAATTTGACAGCTCAGACACAAACAAACAAGGCTTACTTTTTATTCGCACAATCGACACACAGCAATAGACACGTGCATATATAGTGGCGGCACAGGACACACACACACACACGCAGGCCTATGGTTGAAGTGAATTTAATATCTGCATTTATCCCATCCTGGACTGTCCTACCTACAGGACGCCTAGGAGCAGTGGGCAGCCTTTAGGCCCCCGGGGAGCAAGTCAAGTGATCCATCTAGGTTGGGGACGGACCCATGAGTCACATCAAAATATAACTCCTAAAAATCTAGATGATATGTATAATTTAATGCTTACTAGCATTGTCTCTCTGGGTTGAATAATCACCATTTTAACGAAGTTGAATGTTGATTTCATAAATGTCGGCTTTGATTTAAACTGGTCCTTCCTAATGTGCTGCAAGAAATCTATGACCACAATCATGTTGTAACATTGCCCTCTAGCGTTTGAAGGGGGGAATTACTTGTTGTGTTATGTGGAGCCAACATAGTGAAATCTGTTATTGAAGGAATGTTAAGTGTAACTTAATACTGGCATTTAATTTAATTACTTGTTGATATACAGCATTGTTTACTCACACATATTCGTACATTTGTGACACTCATCTGAGTTTCACGAACTAGCAAACAATGAATATTAGGTTTCTGTGGAAAGCCACTGGCCTATTTGCTTGCAGTAGTCAATACCCATAAAGAACACCTACAATTGTAGTTGATATTTATACTATATTGATAAATAAATTGACATGCACTTATGTCGACTGGTAAATAAGGCTAGGTATACTCGCCGAAGACGGCATTTGCCAGCATAGAGCAGACAAGGCTAAACTCTGTCCCCTGATCGATGCTGTTGACTAATTGCCTAATGTTACAGATGCAGATGGCCAAACATTGCCGTGGGCCACAAATAGCTTAGGCTCACTGATGTTAAGCTGGAAAGGTTTAAAGTGTCCAAACCCACTGTTGTTGATTGTATGAACACGCCGCTGGTACTGCATTAGTTGGTGCCGTCCTTGACAATGCGATTACACAATAATAGTAGGCTAAGGCTAAATGTCATATACTTTCAAATGTGCTAAGTGATAAAAGGGTCTATCAACCAACGTGGGTGCCAAGAACTATTTTAATGCAGATACTTCTTCTACGGCTCACAGTCCATAAGCTGGCCTTCCGTGAGCATCAAAAGGCCTACTCCAATTCCCTTAAAGATGCTCGCTCACAGTTCTACTCCAGTCTAATAAATACAAACCCTGGAAACTCTAAACAGCTTTTTTCCACCATAAAGCATCTCCTGAAACCACAACCATCCTCTTCAACTGAGACTACAGAAGAGCAATGCAACAGCTCCATTGACTTTTTCAGATCAAAGGTCAACAGCATTCGCTCTGTGATGTCCAGCTTTCTATCTCTGCTTCCCTCTGACGCCAAAACACCTTATCTACATATGTGCTGTCTCCCCTTGCTGAGGTTCAGGAGAGCCATGTTGAGGAAATCATCAGAAAAATTAAACCCTGTACCTGTACCCTGGACCCCATTCCCACTGCTATGCTCAAGTCACACATCCCCACTCTCAGTCCTCTCATCACCAAAATTGTCAACCTTTCCCTTCAGTCAGGCTGTGTCTCACCGGCTCTCAAGGTCGCTGTCATCCGTCCCCTTCTCAAGAAGCCCACCCTGGACCCGGAGGTCCTAGCCAACTACCGGCCTATCTCCAACCTTGCCTTCCTGTCCAAAGTGCTAGAGTAGGTAGTTGCTTCTCAACTTCAGGACCACCTCAAACACAACAACATGTTTGAAAAATTCCAGTCAGGATTTCATTCAGCCCACAGCACTGAAACCGCCTTGCTCAGGGTGACGAATGACCTGCTGATGACAGCCGATGCAGGATCACCCTCACTCCTCATCCTCCTGGATCTGACTGCTGCATTCGACACAGTGGATCACACAATCCTCCTAGAGCGCCTCCACACCACCATTGGACTGTCAGGCTGTGCACTCAAGTGGTTCCAGTCCTACCTGTCTGGCAGGACTGAGTATGTCTCACTGGGAAGATGCAATTCCAGACAGCTCCCCGTCTCCTGTGGTGTTCCAAAAGGGTCTGTCCTCGGCCCCATCCTCTTCATTATCTACATGCTCCCCCTCGGCTGTGTTGTCAGCAGACATGGGATGTCCTTCCACTGTTATGCCGATGACACAGAGCTGTACATCAAAACTGCCCCAAGCCCCTCTGCTGCCATGTCATGTCTCACTGCCTGTCTTGGGGAAATAAAGGCATGGATGAGAAACAACTTTCTCAAGCTAAACAGCAGCAAAACCAAAGCCCTTCTTGTTGGCGCTCCACACCAGGTTCAGTCTTCCTCCATTACTCATCTCACCTTCGACAGTCAGGTCATACCCCTCTCCACCACAGTCACAAATCTAGGAGTTAGGTTTGACCCTCACATCTGTGTAAAATGTCCTTCTATCATCTCAAAAACATCGCCAAGCTCAGCCCCACTTTAACCCTGCCAGATGCTGAGAAGCTCGTCCACGCCTTCATCTCCTCAAGACTGGACTACTGCAATTCACTGTTCAATGGGATCACTGGCAGGAACATCCAAAAGCTGCAGTACATCCAGAACAGCGCTGCCAGGATCCTGATGAGAGTCAGGAAATACAACCACATAACCCCCATTTTACACTCACTACACTGGCTCCCTGTCTCATCCCGCATTGACTACAAAGTCCTCCTACTCACACACCAATGCATAAACGGTCATGCTCCCCCTGACCTGCAAGAACTCATCACTCCCCAAACATCAAACCGCCCCCTCAGATCCAATAACAGTTCGTTCCTGCAGGTCCCAAACACTAGGCTACGCACCATGGGCGACCGGGTCTTCTCCTCTGCAGCCCCGCGACTGTGGAACAGCCTCCCGGACCACTTAAGGGCAAAACAGACACTAGACTGTTTTAAGACTGGCCTAAAAACCTTATTATTCAGAAAGGCATTTCCTATTTTTAAAAAACGTATCATTTTCTTAAACTGTGCTTTTGTTGAGAGCTGTTTTTAACTATGTGGCACTCTGAGATTTTGCTTAAATGAAGAGTGCACAACAAATAAAATGAATTTTTATTATTTTAAGACAATTTCTGTTTAGAGCTGCATTAACTTGCAATAATGAGTGTTCAGAGAGAGCAGACTCCATTTCCTTTCTGATTTCATTTATTTTAACTGAATACAAGGCATTTATTAACAAGATCAGGTAAATTAAGGTCATTGAGTGAAGTAAAATGGTTACAACTACACAGCTGCTTTTGAATTTGGTTGTTGGTGACAGAGGAGGTAGTCCTAAGCATGAACATTCCTGGGAAAACCATTGAGGTAACATTTTTCTCTGTTTCTCAGACTAGATGATCCTATCTCTGTATGCCGCCCTCCAATTACGTTTAGTGTCCTGTGTCAAGGGAGTTGCCGCATATCACCCCCGCATCCTCATAATGTGCGCAGTTGCTGCTCCCCACGCCTGCATGTTGGCAGTCCAGCAGGGTGGCCTCTGTTCCCTGGCACTGCACATCGTCCAAGACGATCCTCAGGTGGTTTCCCTCGCCAAACTCAGCAGCCTTGGAGGCCCTCAGCGCGTGTCGGTAGCCCAGCTGGCGACACACCACTTCTGCGTTCTTAGTGTTCCACAGGTCGTCACACACTGTGCCCCACTCGCCGTTGGCGAAGATCTCCACCCGGCCCCGATCGACACGGCCCATGTCGTCTCCAGCCAATCGCACGGCTCCGTTCTGGTGGGCAGCTTCGGACCGGTGCCGGCCCTGTTTTCTGCGCCGACCCTTGCGGGATTTGCTTGGCCTGGGAGCCCTAGTGGTGGTGGTTGGCTTGGGGGTGGTTGCTAACCCAGGCTCTTCCAGCAGGTGGAAGAGTTCCTGCAGCCAGTCGTCCGTGTCTAGTATTTCCTGCCGCGTGTTTGGTAATTCAATGCCAATTAATGCTGCGAAAGAGAGATTCCATGTCAATACTGCCACACAAATATGCAATATTTTTATCTGGGAAGATTTTTGTCCGTGTAATGAGGGACATGGGGGGGAAAAAATTACCCACTTTCCCTTAAGGGCTCCATAAAAGAAACATTGTATGAATGACTGAAAAAAAAACACAAATCATTGCAAAAGCATAATTATACTGTATAGTTGAAAGTATTATAAGTCATGCCTGGCATTGCACAAATAATGTACTCTTCTATTGAAAAACCTAAAACACACAGGCAGAAACAGCTTCACGACTTATGAGATGCAATGCATTACAGCTGAGGAATACGAACCAGTATGAGCACACTTACATTCCTTTGGGTGGAATTTTATGGTTTTGCTCTTGACCTTGACAGGTAGTGGGTCGTAATGACAGGCTTTTGGAGGTGCACGTCTGCAACAAGATTACTTTCCGGTTAACAAAACGGAGCTTTCAATAGTAGTCTAAAACACATTTTAAACCGTCATGTAATATTAAAATACAGAATCTACTCTGAGGCATTCTTCAAAAGGGAGCTAGCAACAAATAACCTCTCTCAGCTATGTGAGTGTAGCCCTTGGCCAGCAGACTAGCGGAGTCTGCTAGCGGAGTCTGCGTCTACATCATGTCGAGGGAGATTTAGATGACAGCTTTGTATAGAGCTGCCAACACAAGCCTCCCTTTTAATGAGAGCCATGTTTCAGGGAAAGCTGATTTTGAAATTGCGCAGAGAGGAAAAATGATTAACAAAACCTAATGATTTATTAGTGCCGTTGCGCAAATGCACAGTTTGAGAACTGCAGATTTGGTATTTGAGAAGGCAAGTATGTTTTCACCTGTTTTCCAAGGCTTCAAAGGAACTTGGTGTACTTGGATGACTAGACCTGGCAGGCAGCATGTAGCATCTGCGTTAAGAAATCTATAAATACACAGTGGACACAAACTGCTGAAATCCTTACCTTGAAGGGTCGACCACTTTGTACACAAGACCGGAGGGAGAGGTGGCACTGGGTATCTCAGTGGACAAGAAATAAAGTTCCCCTAAAGTTCACAAGCACATGCATGATGGACATCAACAAATTAATAAGTACATTAGTACATCATTGAATTATTACATGAATAACACTTTGTGAAAATGAATTGCACATCTAAGGACTAATCAAAAAGGTTAAATAGCCACACTACTATGAACATGATTATATCCCCAGAAGGCACAGAAAGCAGATGACCCAGGAATGACCCTGGGACGGCTCAGGTCTGGGTCAGGGTCTGGGTCTGGGTCTTGGTCAGGTCTGGGTCTGATCAGATCTTGGGTCCGGGTCAGCTCAAGTCTGGGTCAGCTCAGGTCTTGGGTCTGGGTCAGCTCAAGTCTGGGTCAGCTCAGGTCTTGGGTCTGGGTCAGCTCAGGTCTAGGTCTGGATCTGGGTTTGGGTCAGCTCAGGTCTGGGTCAGGTCAGGTCTGGGTCTGGATCTGGGTTTGGGTCAGCTCAGGTCTGGGTCAGGTCAGGTCTGGGTCAGGTCAGGTCAGGTCAGGTCAGGTCAGGTCAGGTAAGCCAGGTCAGGTCAGGTCAGGTCAGGTCAGGTCAGGTCAGGTCAGGTCTGCAATGACTGTGCAATGTTCATAGAAGTCCTATTTTCCAGAAATATCTGGACAACTGACAGCAAATCAGAAAAAGAGTACATTTCGTCACCGGTGTATAAGTGATTTTGGCAGGGCTTTTGACAACCCAGTGACCTACCCGCTTCATCCTCAGCGAAGGAGATGATGTATGGGTGGTAGTTATTGATCAGTCCTGGGAAGGCGCAGGTGAGGCCGGTGCCCATACAGATCTCTTTATAGTCCCACTGCCGAGTGTGTCTATTCTCTTTTAAACTCATCAGGCGCCTGAGGTCAGGAGAGAGAGGAATCTGGTGAATCATTCCATTAAACAGTGGTGTGTTTGACTCTGTCATGTCTGTCTTTTGTGTTACCATGGCCACTGTTATGGTTTAAACGTAACTAAAAGTGAAAGCGTTGGTGTCTAGTCATTATGTCATCGGCCAGAGTTAGTTTGGTGGGTGATGAAATCACACGAAATTAAAGCTAAATAACACAACAGAGAACCTAGAACTCTTACCCACTCATGAAGTCTCCGAATATGTACATGCCATTGAGGTTGGGGTATTCACACCCTCTGTAGACATATCCACCGGTCACTGATTTACCCATTTTATGTGGGTAGGCATAAATGGGCAGGACATCATCTGAAGAAAGAGACAGTGTTACTGAACAGGTACTAAATGTGGAGTCAAGAAGAGACCTTTGGAAGTTTCAATTTAGGAATGATGCATACAGGAAATAATGTTTCCATTATTTACAAAAAAGATTAAAAAAATTACATCATACAAAAATATAACAGTAGAGGTCATCTATCTAGCACCATGGGGAACTTAAACGGAAACATCTTTTATTCAATCTCCTTAATCACAGGATCTGTCTTGGAGCCAGCAGAAGCCCACCTAAGGAGCTGTTGGCACAGAGCTTCTTGTCATAACAAGAGAAGCCTTCTTTTGCCCGCCATCCGTAGTTCCCTCCCTTCTCCACGATGTCGATCTCCTCGTACTTGTTCTGCCCCACATCCCCGCAGAAGATCCTTCCCTTCCCTTCTTTAGTAAGGGGGTCCCCCCTGTCCACCGAACACCTCCACATGTTCCGCGCCCCGTAAGCAAAAACCTCCGGTCGGGCCCCTCTCTCGTGCACAAACGGGTTGTCTGGGGGGATCTTGTACAGTGGTCCCCTCTCATTATCATTAACATCGATTCGGAGAACCTTGCCCAATAGAGCAGACCTGTAATGATGAAATGAAATGAGAAGTTCATGGGCATTATATTCAATTCAATTCAATTCAATTTTATGTATATAGCACCAAAACAATACATTTGCCTCAAGATGCTTTACAGAGCCCAGGGCCTGAATTATATGCAAACATAAGGGTAGGTTATTTTATCAAACTGTACTCCAGTTCTTCTTCATTTGTTTTGCAAGCACTTCTATCCTAAGCTTTTAGTGGAATAAGAAAGATATTTTGGTCCAATTCCATTTCTAATTTTTACCCCTGCCCCTTGGTTTTGAGTGCCCACTCAAAAACAAACGGGTAGTTTTTTAAATATCCCCCATAAAATGGGACAACCAAGTTCACAGTCATTTCTGCCCTGCACTGATATCAGATGATCATATTTTTTTTCCAAGCTCCATACACCGGACGTGTAAATAATTGTACTGTCACTCACAAATTCAGATTAAATTAAATATTCCTTTGCATCTACGTTAATCTAAGATATTCCAACTGATGCTCAGGGCCAAGGGGGTGGGGGGAGACTGGCAATGGGCTCAGCACACAACAACAGATCCTATCTTCAAATCAGACAAATGAAGCTGACTTCCTGTGATTGCAAACAGGACCAAAGCACTTCAAAGAGACAAATAGTGGCTTTCTGATGTTTCATAAAGGAAGGTTACGTGAGGTTTCCTGGCTTACTTGTTTTGAGAGTTTCCAAACAACCCAAAGGGATCCCCTGCCATCCCACCATCACCTGTGAAGATGTACAAATACCCATCATCAGCAAATAGGACTTGGCCGCCATTGTGGTTGGATGCTGGTTCATCAATCTCTAGTATAACCCTAGGAGAAAATAATAAAGAACTTGTTAATGAATGAAGGCAAAATAAAATACAATAACATTATCTACAACAACTAAGGACAATGTCTCAAATCTGTTACATAGCTGTAGTTATGTGAGTGGGTTATCCTAACCTCCTGACACATATCTGTCATTAGTGAAACAGATAAATAAGACCAACCTCTCTGAAGTGTGGTCAACAACGTTCATGTCAGTAGCAGAGATGCGGAACTCGCTGATTCTTATCCTCTCATCAAAGCCCACCTCCACGGAGTAGTACACATACAGCTTGCCATTGTACTTGAAGTCAGGGTGTAGGGTGAGGCCCAGAAACCCACGCTCATCCCCCTCCCAGTGGGAGGTCAACACAGACTCTGAGATGTTCAGGAAGGGCTTCTCCAGTCTGGAGCGGTCTGGCAGGTACACCCACACCACGCCAACCTGCTCGGCCACAAAGAGCCGGTGGGTGCCATCGTTGGCGTGCACCATGGCCAGAGGGTTGCGTAGCCCGTTGGCCACTTCCTCCAGGCACAGCTGCAGGCAGCCCTCTGGGTCCTCGGACACTTGACCCAGGTTTTTGGTCAGGTGATCGTTGCTCTGCAGGCGAGGGTAACAGTAGTCTGGGTCGTCCAGCTCCAGGTACTGACACAGCTGGGTCTTATCATGCTGCAGTTCGGCCAAGCGCGGGTCGTCGGAGAACAGGGGTATGGTGGACTTGCACCTGTCCAGGAAAGCGGAGCAATAGTCGGGGCACAACCCTGGGATGGTCCTGAGAGGTTTGCTGGGGTCTTCAGCATCGAACAGGTGTGCTGCGTAGGGCGAGCATTCCTTGATGAGAAACACAGGAGAGTGGTTAGGTAGCAGCTTGGGCAGCCAAAAGCAAAATATTTGACACGTTTGGGCACACATTCATGTCTGTCAGTTTTCTGTTATTATTACCATTGTTATAATTATTGTTTTTGCTATTGTTGTTATACCAAAGAATGACTTTGTCGTTCATTAATTAACCAAACTCTAAATACTAAAGTTGAGGATGAGCTGTCAACGCAAAGTTAAGCGTTTCACAACCGTTAATCGGATGTTGTGACCCTTCACTTACCTGGCATAGCAGGTCTTGCACGTACGCTGCGCAATTTGCATATCCATAATAGTCAAAATTATCCATGATCTTGTAATATTTCGCCTTCAGCTCCTGGTCCTTTGCAGAATCACAGCAACCAAAATGTTTATACATTACGCAAAACTCGAGCTCTTCTTGAGGACGGAAAGGGGGCTTGAAATCCAAACATTGAGGGTGTGAGATTACAGGTGCTACGAAAAACCATAGTAAAATCAATAAAATTAAATGCGAATGCCAGAATCGTCCAAAGATATCGCAAAAGTTCCACATTATGCTTTGTAGCCTAGCCAGTGACTTACGTCGTGTACATTAAACAGAAGTTATGCAAGCGTACGGACTTAAAAAAAGATACCCGAGAGCCGGTTGTCTGAATACCTTGTGAACGAGCTCTGTACTTTGGTCAGGCTGTAACCTTTCCCCACTAGAAACCCGTTTTGTTTGTTAAACCGCGACGCCAGACATTGTTACAAAGTAGCTTTTTTAGTAGGCGAATCATAACTTTGTCATTCTCAGACCACCCTCTTTTCCTCCATGTTAGATCTGCGATACATTCCTTGCGTCTTGCACTGATTCCAGCAGACCAGCTGTGTTAAACCTCAGTCTTAAGTCATCTTCACACACGCACACACACACACACACACACACACACACACACACACACACACACACACACACACACACACACACACACACACACACACAACTGTCATTTCCCGATTTTGACAGGGTGAAGCCGGGCCAAGACCACAACTGCTAACTTTAATTCAATTACAGGATGCAGTAGAGGAAATGTCAGATGCGCCGATCGCAGTTATCACCAATGCGGCAGTGAGATAAGAAAATAACAGGGAACAAAGCAGACACAAAACGCATGGCAGAACACGAGTTGAACAACTGGACTGAACCTTGCCTGATAAAATTACGTATAGACACCAACGCACATACAATCTGGTTGCTGAGATATCTTTCGTATATTAACGATCGTTTTTTGTTGTTGATGCACATGGACTTTGGTTTTACTATGACCAGTGTACGCTTACTTGGAATAAAACTTAATTTACTGGAAAGCAGCAACAAGCCCGGCCCTGGAAGTGGCGTCAGCGTGTGATGCCCACAAGGTGGCCCCCTATCCCCATTACTTTCCATGGATATTGCATGTAGGCTATGTGACTTGATTTGGAACAGTTTCAACTCTGTATGCAAGGGTTAACCCGATGACACACTAGGGTTGTCCAACGTGGACTGTCCGTTTCTCGTTTCTGGACTATAATCGGATCGTCGTCGTAGACCCACCTATTAAAAAAGCCATTGCCAAATGTCTTGGGCCATTGCTCTCTGGATCTCAGCGTTTGGCATCCTTTGGTGCCATCGATTACATTTTAAGACATATGAAGATCAATGACTCAACAAGCAGTAAAACATCAACAACCCAATTTGAATTGTCAGCAAGCCCTACCCACACACAATTGTTACCCACCACAAACGCAACAAGGCATTAGTAGCTTACTTACAGCGGTTCCTTTAAGAAACCTAAGTTCCGTTGAAGCGCTTGCCATCTACTTTGTCTACCTGCCTGTATCTTACTTAGGACTACTTTAGCAAATCTCCTGATCTACTGAAGCTAAATATCTAACCTATGCTTACGAACGAATTTATATCGACTAGCGAATGCATATTGTCTGTCTACTATATTCGAGGGGGCAGTTTAAAAAAATATTTTCTACAGCTCAAAGGAAATTGTCTCAGTTTTATAAAATGCGTTTGTGTTTGAATAGTTTTAGTCAGGCCTTAAAGCCAGTTTCGTAATTAGGCTAGGCAACTAAGAGCCGTGGGAGGGAACTTTTTAAAAATGCCTGCTCTACCCTGAACAAATGCACTGACATCATAACGCGTAACCCTGGCTGACTGGAGATCAGTGGAACGCGGCTGCTGGCTCTTTTCTCATCATTCATCAGGTCGTGTACTGGGTCGGATGAAATAGGTAGGCTGCAGTGCTGCTCTTTACAACAACAGCAAAAGAACGGTGTTTTAACAAGGAAATTATCGTAATGAGATGACATTCTGAACCTGCCTGGATATATTAACATCGATTTAAAATTGCTTTAGTTGGATCGCCTCTATTTATTTCAACCCAAAAACCCAGGCATTAGCCTGTTGGTTAAATCCTTAATGTTTTGGGTTTGTTTGTGTCTGGACCCGCTTTGCCTATAATGAATACGCTTTTGGGTTTTGATTTACCAATGAAGTTTATTTAAAACAGTCCATCTTACATTTCAATCCCAGAACCTTCGGAACGGACGCGAAACGCCGGGTGGGAATATGGCAAAACATGGAATAGACGGACCGAGGGATGATTTTTGTAAAATACCAGACGAGGAGCTCATGAAATGGAGCAAAGAAGAATTAATACAAAGACTGAGAAAGACAGATGGGGAAAAGATGAATTTAATGGCAGAACATGGGAATATGATGAAGGACGTGAACCGGAGGCTGCAGGTTCACCTCCACGAGATCCGGAGTTTGAAAGAAGTCAACCAGAAGCTTCAGGACGATAACAACGAACTCAGAGAGTTGTGTTGTTTCTTGGACGATGACCGGCAAAAGGGCAAGAAACTGTCGCGGGAATGGCAGCGGTTCGGCAGGTACACAGCCAGTGTTATGTGGAAAGAGGTAGGCATGTCCCAGCACAAGCTGAAAGAGCTGGAGGCTAACCAAGAAACGGTGGTGCGAGAAAATGTGGAGCTCAAGGAGATTATATTGATGCTGGATGAGGACAGGAACGGTGCCGGGTCCAGAAGTTCCATTGACAGCCAATCTAGTTTGACTAATCTAAACGGAGGATCCAGCATTGTGCGGGATGTGGGGGACGGCAGCAGCACCTCCAGCACGGGCAGTGCTGGGAGCCCGGATCATCACCACAATCACATAGGCCTTCATAAGCCTACCGACACCAAGATCTCAAACATGGGGAGATCCATGGATGATCTCTCCAATTCCCATCACCACAGAAGCATACCCAATGGACTGAATGGTGAGTAGAAATTGCATGTGTTGCCTGACAGCATCAAAGTTGGGATTCAACTTTCACAATCCACCTACAAGTTTATAATTATGTATATATTGTTAAAGCAATCTATAAAGCAAAAAGGTTCTACTTCAGAAGTGATGTGCCAGGGTCTCTAGTACTGCCCACCATACCAAAAATCCATTTAGCTCATTTAGCTTAATTGTGAGGTAGAGAGGCAATGCCAAGACTAGAGGGGACGTTAGGACATAAAAGATATTATTCTTTGCATTTACACGCCCAATTAGAAAATCTGAAGCACTTTTGGGGTGGAAGCCTCAGATGGATGGATGGTAACCCAGATGGCATTAGATTCTAGAATGTAATCAGATAGCATCCGATTCTAGAGTCGACCCAGATAGCATCCAACTCTAGAATGGGCCCAGATACTGTAGCGTCAGATTCTAGAATGGATCCTGCCCAGTTCTGGCGCTGACCTGCTGGTGAATCTTTGCGGTGCTTTCTGCATGGATGTGATTTAGATGTTTGCACAGGATGAATCTCTGATGGAAGGAATGCTGGCCCTCGCACGTTGGCTCAGGCCAAAACATACAGTTTGTGTACAAGACGCTGTTTGCCTCTGACTGGTGCAGACAGCTCCCACTGTTTCAGACGACAAGCGCAGATGGCCCTGCTCTAATTACCTCAAACCTTAGCCCAGGAAAGCAGACCTAATAAGGATTAAACGCCATTTAAGATCTATTGCTTCATACAGAGCACGCTGGCCCCCCTGAGCTCCTGCAATAATGCGCCAAAGGGCAGCAAATACATGTAAACATGACTGGTTTTAAATTACATCCAAACTGGGGAGATTTAATGCAAACAACTTCTGCAGCTTTTGTTATGACAGAGTGTATTAAGAATGATGAGCCTATAGGAAGCTTTGCAGCAGCTGAGTTTATTGTCTGCATTTTGCACAATCTTAACCAAGACTGGAAATTATGCTGATAGTCTGTACTTTATGAGCGTGGTGAAATAGCATTAGTATTTAGCTGGCATACTCCACGAAACAGAATCACAGAGTGTTTTACCCCAAACTCCTACTTGTTCAGGGTAAAAGTTTATTAGTGCATGGGTCAATGGCTTCCACTTTTAACAGTGAATGTTACAGTGTTAAAATGTGGTTGCAGCTTGATTTACTTTGAAGAAACGTTAAGGACGTAGTGCTTTCTGGTGATCGGACCATGGCTACACTATATGACTTCCTCTCAGTCCTGGCTCTTGAGGGCACACGGAAGCCTCACTATCACTGCTTCAGAGGACTTTCTCTCCCTTTACTGTAAAGAGCTCGATCAGATTTATAGCCTGACAAGAGTCAGAGTGTTTGCCAGTGCCCACTTTTTTAGATTATTCTGGTCATAAATTCACGGGATTAATCCTGGAGAGCTGCCCCAGCCCGGGCGTCCTGGGCTGCCGATGACTGATGGCTACTCCCCTGCAGAGGTGCCGGCCTTGTGGCAGGAGGAGGTTTGTTATTTAGTGGCCTCCATGCACAACAAATGACCCCGTCCATCACGGAGAACACAGCTTTTAGGCTTATTACTGGGGTGTATCGCAGAGCCAAAGAGACTCCTGGAGAATGTAATGTGTTTTGTAGTCCTGGATTAAGTCATATTTATTGCTATAGAATTCAGTTGTAGTAGGATGATTCCTGCTCACTTGAGTAAAAGCTGTCTTAGCGCGTGTGGAGGAAATACAATGGAAATACATGGACTTGGAGCTTTCATGCTGTACCCCATGCGTCTGTTTTATGGTTTGTATTTTGTGATGAAACAGTGACTTAATTTAATTGTGTTTGCATGGGTGTAGTTGAGTATGGAGATTCACAGAACTTATCTGAAACTCTGAGCATCTTGAATCTATCAGGAGAGCAGTGGCTGTGTGAAGGCTTGCCAAGCCGCGCTGAGTGTTTGTGTACACTGACCTTTGGCTCTCAGGATGTCAGGTGTCGTAGTTTTTATCTTTCACTTTTATTTTCTCTCAGTAGTTTTGCCCTATTTCTCTTCTCTGTATAGCCCTTTGTGATTTCTCCCCTGTCAAGCATTTCCTTGAAACTCAGTATTTCATCACTGTGTCAAACAGTTCTTTTAAACACGGTCTGTGTGACTGTCAGACACGCTTTATCGACATTCCAGCACATTTTCACACTCTCTCTGAAATCCTCCTTCTTGGAAGCCAAGACATACTTTAAACAAAGTGGTACAAACTATTCTTAAGATTACACATGTACGTAAGTATATGTAAGTTAAGTTTTTCTTTTCAAAGACCATGTTTATTTCTAAGATGACAAACTGAATGTGAGGACTGATGAGAATCTAGAAGGAAAGGGGTGGAGGCGTGGGAGTGTGAGTGATGCCAATAAAACAGGTTTATTTACAAGTTATTACCTGATTTAACCACATAAAGTGTATACACATCATAAACATTATTACAAATAACTTTTTATTTCTAAGATGGCATTAGTGACTAGTGACTAAACGAGAGCCCCGAGAGAAAGCAGTGGAGGATGAGGCGTGATGTTGATGAATGTGGTTTATTTAAGATTCATTGCTTTATCTGACCCCATAACGTGCATACACATATGGGTAAAATGCCTACATATTTGTTTAAAAAGACCTGGTTCATTTCTAAGATGGCCTCTGTGTGTTTGGAAACTGTGCTTGCGGACAGATGAGTGCCCATAAGGACAGTTCTGTAGGAGGAGGAGGAGGTGTAACACTGATTCCCTCTGGGCCCTCTCAGGCCACTCGCTGCCCAGGAAGCAGACTGCCTGTGGCTGGCTGGTCTGACTGTCCCCCTAATTGGATTTATCCTGATTGCCGAAACCAACCCTGGAGACAGGGGAACTGATTCAGATGGGAACCCGAAGAGGGCCTACACAAAACTCTTGAACAAACGGAAAAACGATAGAACACGTTGTTATGTTATGATTTGGATTCTGTAAATTAGTCTTTTGATGATTCAGTTCCCATTGAAAAGGGTGTGAACATATCTAAACCTTCCTTTTAGTAAATATAAGTTAATTTTTGTAAATAAAGTATACATATTGCAGCAAATACAAACTGATTTATTGCAACACCTGTGTAGCTCTGCAGCATTGTTGTGAAGCATTGTCGTTTGGTTATTACTCTTCAAGTTAATAGATGTAGTGGGTCAGTAGTCATGTTAAAGTCTTCGTTCCCGTCATATGACATGATCTGAGTTTGTTTTCGAATTCCCAGTCTGGAAAATGTCTTTGGTCAGTCATTGAGGCTTAAGCGCTTCAGACATCCTAGTGAGTTCAAGGCTTTAATTAGGTCTTTAATACAGGGTAATAAGTGTCTCTGTTTTTGATGGAATTGTGATGATCTAATCTTATTGTCTTGCACTTTGTGTTTTTATTAGGGGGAGATAGAGAACCCCCAAATCCCTCTTCCAGCCACTGAGGAAGATTAGTACAGCTTTCTGTCCCTTCAGCAAGCTCCCCGACCGCGAGAAGTTGACCCTTTAGTTTAGTGTTTGCGTAGCTCAAGAGAATGAGGCTAATTACTAAACAAAACTGAAACTTTGCTCTTAGGGACGTGTATAGAGACAGGCTGGTGTTTGCAATTGCGGCCTACCTGAATTTATGAGCATGAAGGGTTAACCCTGACCCTAACCCCAAACAGCATTTAGTGACAGTTACCCTATCTGGCCCCATCTGCTGTCATATAGATCCAAAACATAAGTGTCTTGTACAGCTGGGCTTGGAATCTCCCACTGTGTGTCCAGAGACTCAACCACAACTCAGCATAGAGCAGCATGGCACACTACCACTGAAGCATTACTAGTGGAAAATGCACAACAAAGAGCTTTCATCGGACAGCGGTACTCCTTACCACCCTAGGAATGCAGGGGTATTTGATGTGTGGTGGTTTGAATATGAACCACACTAACAGTATCCGTGTGCATTTGTGAACAACATTGCTTTTACAAAGGGACAAGGGATGGTTGGAGGTGGTGATTGTAGTGCTGAGTATTTTGGATAGTAAAGCCGCCCAGTCTTAGGGGAGAAACCTTGGCCTGTGAAAGAGAGAAGGTCCATTGATTCCTTTCAGCTTTGTTTATCTGGAGTGTAGCTCATTGGAGGTGAGGGAAAGGTTAGAGAGGTTACATTAGGGGCAGCCCCGTCTTTGGGGAGAGTAAAGTCGCCATTATTGTGTGACAGAGAAAGGCATCATTGATGTGCTCCACAGGTGAAAATTTAGCTAGGTGACCTCCGCTGCCGTGGTGCCATGGCTGGCATCATTGTCTTATGGAAGGTGAGCTGACATTTCGGGAGTGGGGTAAAAAAAGGGGGTTCTGTTTTGTGTCAGAAAAGATGCAGCCTTCCTGCCAGGCCACCTAGGGGGTGAATGGTAATGGTGTTGACGGGGGGTCGGTGGGCCAGGGTCCTGTTACAGGCTCAGATAGCATTCCTGCTGCTTCCCATGGTTATACTGAACCACCATTAAAGCCCACGAAACCCCCCATCACCTCCGCTAAAAGGAGCTCATGTTGAACTAGCTTAACCGTTCATCACAGTTCACAAGCCATGCTTCCAACAAAGGGGTCAGAGCTCACAATGAGAGGACTCGGCCGTTAAGCTGTTTGTAAGATGGCAATAAAGACAGATTTTGTTTAGGGGCCAATCTGCAGACATTAAACCTAAAGTTTTCTAGTGATGGATTAGAGCCTTATTGCTTGTAATGGCTTGTAATGTAAACACTGGAGAGATATTTTCAAATTTTTTAAAGTGTTTGAAGTGTGTTTGTACTGCTCCCTCAGTGCTGCCTGTGAATCTCATCATTGACCTCTGCAGCCATAAATCCTGATTGATGGGGTAATTGTTAGTTTAATGAGAGGATGCCGGTAAATTGGAAATTGATGTGGAATGAGCGGAGCCAGCCAGACCAAAGGCAAAGCCGCAGTACTTAGAGCGTGTTTGGTCATGCCGTTTTTCACGGGAACACGAAACTGCATCAAAAGCTCTAATTTTTCAGCGGTAGAGAACGTTTTCTGATCCTTCTGGTTTACCAGAGGATGCTGAAGTAGCGCACTGGCATACCACATCTTCAATTCCCCATCCACTGACGTCACTGGATGTCTAGAGAAAACAGAACATTTGAGAAGCAGCTCTTAAATGATCCACCTCGGAAAGATGAGCATAATTTCAGTGGCATATGAAGGAGAACTTGAGCTAGGAGAACATATGGTTTCTGCTGAGTCTGTTTTATTTGAGATTTATCACCCTGGCTGCTTGGGTTAACCCCATAAAGATGCTATGGTCCTGCAAGCCTCTCGTCTCTTTAGAGGCTGAGAGGCAGGAGACTGGATGGCTAATGGGCATGTAATTGGTTGGTCCTCTTTAAACCCCAGAGTACTAAGGGTTCCCTTGGGACGCTGAGAAAAAAGAGCTGAAAGGAAATATTAAGCTGTTGGACTCATCTCTGCTATTTGAAAGTGCTACTGAAACTTAAAAAAAAAAAAAATGTTGTGTTGAAATGTTTGTGTATTTTTAAACTTAAGGTGTAATTCTAATACCCCATCATTCCAACTATCCAAATAAGTTGATGCTCCAATCCCCTGGTAATTACAATCTAAGGAAAACTAAAACACAAGGAAAGGGAACTAAAACACAAGGTGTGTGAAGAGGATGTATCCCAGCGCCTCTGATGCAAATTCTTCCCTTTTTCTGACATCTTGTTTATGTGTTGCTTGGGAGTTTCCTTTCTTTGAACCCTTTAGTTGTCCTCCACACTTTGTTCAGGCAAAGTGAGTCCCTTTCACACGAGTGCTGTAGAAAGGTTTAATCTTCAGCAAGATGAGGAATGGCTGTGTTTGTTGCGTTAATGACAGCGAGGCGGTGGAGGACCTGAGAATTTGCGTTTCCTTTAGCCCACAGAATGGTGAGCCTGGAGGAAGTGTGTTTACCTGAAATGGTCTGGAGTGTTTTTTCCACTAAGACGCCAGAGAGTGGCTCTCTCTAGAACTGTTCTGCATCCTGATCTGTGATGGATCCGCTAGGTCTCAAGTGATCAGATGCACTTGATACTGTGTGTGTGAACACACTCGTACTTCTGCTTGTTTACGCTTTTCACAGGAGCCAGCCTGTTCAACTGGACATCTGGTCATTCACAGTGTTTACAGTAATGACCTAGATCAGATTGCATGTCACCTCTTCTCAGTCTTAATTGCATTGTGTTTGTGTGTGTGCGTGTGTGTGTGTGTGTGTGTGTGTGTGTGTGTGTGTGTGCAGTGCACGCGCGTGCGTGTGTGTGTTCATGTGTGTGACCGTGTGAGCGTGTGTGCGTGCTTGCATGTGTGGTGCAATATCATTAACAAGGTCAAAGAAAATTGTGATTGAAAATCCAGAATCAAACCACCATTCTACGAAATGTATTATTATAAATAATATACTATTATTGTTTTGGACCAAATCCTGTTGTTTTTATATTAATTGGTGCAAGAAACTCAAATTTGCGGATATGCCAGATAGACATGTGAATTATCGGTTGCAGTAGGTCAGGAGTAACTGAACTGAATTCAAGTTGAAGTTCAACTTAGAAAACATGTACACATCTGTATTAAACATTATATGCATTATTATTATATAAGCATTAGAGAACATGTAAGCCATTATTACTACAGATAGTTCAGGCCACAAAAACTACTACTCTCCCTTTCTCTCTTTCTCTGTCTTCCTCTTTACCTCTTTTCCTCTCTCCCTCTCTATGCTTGGCCCCTGTGGAGGGTCTGACCTCACCAGAGAAGAAGAGGTTGAGTAGAGAGGACTGGCAGTCTTAATCTGTTTACAGGACAACATCCTTCACATCTACAGGATGGAGTTGGACATGGTGCAGAGTCCCATAGCAACATGAGGAGGACATGAGTAAGGATGGACAGAAAGGAGAAAGAGATAGAAAGATAGCTAGATAGATAGATACAGATAGTTCGATAGCTAGACAGTACATGGGACAGATAGATAGATGCATGGATACATTGAATGGATGAAGTGAAGGGATGGATGTGCTGTATGAATACAGGAGAGAGAGAGAGCATGAGAGACACATCATGCAATGGCAGCTCCCTTTTGGGTAAAGGTTGGTCCATTGCTTTGGTTGCACACTCACAGACAGTGTCACAGTCTTCAGTGCCAATGTTGTACGACACAGCCTTCCGTCAAGCAGTTGGAGACGCTCTCAGCACAGCGCTGTTATGTAAAAGCTAGT
Source organism: Sprattus sprattus (assembly GCF_963457725.1). Lineage (NCBI taxonomy): Eukaryota > Metazoa > Chordata > Actinopteri > Clupeiformes > Clupeidae > Sprattus > Sprattus sprattus. The sequence continues at coordinate 17,545,131 of NC_137911.1, forward strand.
AAGGAGAGTAAATAAAGGCAAAGTCCATGTGAAGTGAAGGCACACAAAGGCATAGGAAATCTGCTGTATTGGAAGATTTAGTTCCTGGTCTCTCAGTCTTAACGCGTTAAAGAAACCTCCCATTCTCTCCTCTGGGTGACTGAAGGGGGAATGGCTCGTCATGCCTGTTTCACCTCGTGATTTGGTGCCTTTGATCTGTGTGATGTGAGCTCTGCTGATGTTCCTGGCATGTGACCTCTAAAACTTGCTGCCAAAGCATCCTGGGCTGAAGGAGGTACAGGCATCAACAGCAGCAGTGGGAATAACAGAGGTACATCAAAGCCCCCCCTCCTGCCAACTGCTCACATCAACGCTTAATCTCTTAGCCACCTCACAGCTCTCTGCTCGCTCTCGCAATAACAGGACATTTTTGCCCGACTCTGAGGTGAAAGCACTCATTATCACTGCCCAAAGGGACAGGCGTTCACAAAAATATCAACAGCACCTGCTTTTAGACATGTTTGCCTTTTCACCTCGATTCAGATGGATGCACCAATGTCAAACCTTGTCAGCCCAAATCATGAGATATATTGTTTACGAAACCTGTGCTCAGTTTTGTTCAAGTCTTAGAAAATGCTCATCTGAAAAAGACTTAAAAGAAAGGTAAATGTTGGCCTTCTTATGAGAACCATAAAGCCTAACATGTTTGCTTAGCAAATATACATAGGGATAATACTCCCCTTTAGTCTCTTTTGTGTTCAGGGTTATTTCACCTGCATGCTCATAAACTTGGTTTACTATAGGTTTTACTAGCATTGTAAAAAATTAGCTAACAGTATGTGTAGATACCATCATTCTGTTTGAATGCATCGTCTTTACATCAAACATGTAATAATAATTAGCTCTCTATTTCATTTATGCTTCTAATGACTAGTTCTGCATTTCTGTGGTGTTGTAAAGACTTGTGCATTTACAACTATTTAGAGTTTGCCTATGGTGTGTGTCAGCAGCAGTGTTTGAGAAAAGAAAGGTTTCCTTCGAGCTTTCTCAGCTTCATAACTCAACCACCCCCACCTCCCCCCAACCATGCAATTTGGCTGTCAGGGTTAGAGAGTCTAATGTGTGAAAACATATTTGGCAGGCTTTTCTCATCAAATGCGCTCCCAGTGCGGTAACTCTGCCAGACGTGGAGTGGCTGGGGTTGGGGTTGAGGGGTAGTGGAGGAGGGGGGGTGTCTGGGGTGGTCTGTGTGCGGCTGGGGGGGGGATGGCGTGGGGTGCGGCTCTGAGTTTTGCCAGGACCATCTGTCCACCAGCATTGTTTTGTAGACAAAGGGGTGAAGAGCCCTTAAAGACAGGGTCCTGAATGGGAGCATCGCGTCGCATCGGCCGATTTGGGTCTGAGAGAAGGGCGAGGGCGCGCCCCTCATCAAAGCTGGATGAGTCTCACCAATTGCAAGCACTCCCTCCCTCTGTCTGCCTGTCAGTCTGTCTGACTGTCTGTCCCTGTACATCTTTCTTGTCTTTTCACTGCATTGATTTTTCTTTCTGTTCCCACTTTTACCATCTCCCCATCTATCTCTTTCATTTTGTTCATTTGCCCACTCATTTATCTATCTATGGACTACCCATTCACTCATTCATCCATCTATCCTTCCATCTATCTATCCATTCCTACATTATCCAACCATCCATCCATCCACCTATCTGTCTGTCTATATGGTATTGCAGCGATACATCTGTGAAGTTATCTGGCCTGTACTCAGATTTTTTCCACAGAGGCAGGCAGCTCAACCTTTACAAAAACCTTTGCTTCTACATGATAAGGAAAGGACAGGCAAAAAGGCTCACCTGACTTATCTCATTCTCTCCTGTTTATGAGACCCTGATATCTTTCCATGTTAAAGTTTGACAGCGACTTCAGAACAGAAGTGTCACCTACCACGGAAGCCACACAGCCATGTAGATAAGCATCTGGCTATGTCAAACGCTCTACCTCCCCACCCCATCCTCCATGGCTCCTAGAACCCATCAGGACATGCTGCATAAGAATTTGAACTGTGAACTGCCTTCACTGGCTTGAAAAGTGCTAGTAGACTGAAATTGTATTGACTGACAGATTGATTGACACTGACGGAGGGTTTGTATTACACTGTCTTAAGGCTGGAATCTCCCACCGGCAGTGGAAATATCTGAGGGATTTAGATAGTAAGTGGTGGGAGTGAAAGCGGCTGTGATGAGCTGCAGAAAAAGCCTGTTTTTATAAATAGCAATTATCGTTCTCCTTTAAGCCCCAGACATTAGTCAGATGGATACTGCAACAAGGTTTGCAAATGTAACATCACAAGAAGCTCCTGAAACTTGAAACCTCTTCAGTCCCAGACAGAGAGGAGGGCGAAGATAGACACAGGAATAGCTGGGCTGGCAATGCCTAACCCTAACCCTGTCACAAGCAGCTACTTAACTAGTAGCTAATGTGTATCGGTAATTATAAAAACTTTTGGTTGTGACAAAAGTGTTTAATGAACATCTTTCACAGGCTTAACATGTATGCTTAACACATGCTGTGACGCCAGTACAGAGCCGTAACCTTTTATACTTTCACGAGAGACATGTTTGACTCGCTGCGCTTTTCGTAGAATAGATGTCGCTGCCAAGGAAAATACCATCTAAACAGCAGGAAGTAATTGTGAATTAGAGCTCAGTGAAATATACATGATAGTTAACTAGAATTCATTTGTGGATAAACTGCTGGAAGCAGCAATAAGAAGAGGTTGCAGAGCACAGTGAAATAGCTTATAAGACAAGACAGTTTAACCTATCCATTTGTGGATTCAACTGGACGGGTTCTGAAAAGTTTCTGGATAGTGTTTGGGTTTATTGCTAGCTGGCAGCAAAACGACCCTGCTTGTTGTCAGTAAAACTGGCCTGTCAACACAAGTTGTTATGGTAACAAAAGACACTCTGAACTGCATTATTGAACAGTGTTTTATTTTCATTACAAAAAGACTTTTGTGTGACAGTGAGCCTAAATGCAAAGTTCTCTGCCATCTGGGGATCCCTATGCTCCCATGCTGATAGATCATAAAGATGCCTGTAGAGACGGACCTGCTCACAGACTCTGCCTCCAGCTCGTCCATTTTGCATATTCTCCAACCGCACCGCCATGCGCAAGGACAGCAACGGCAACCATAAATCCCTCTTGAGAGGAGAGAAGAGGAGAGGAGAGGAGAGGAGAGGAGAGGAGAGGAGAGGAGAGGAGAGGAGAGGAGAGGAGAGGAGAGGAGAGGAGTATCTCTTCGTCCTTTGGGAAAGATAGGAAAGGCCGCATGTGTATATACATGTCCCATATGAACAAAATGTGTTTAGATGTCTGTCAGCAGAGAGATGTGTTTTCCCCTGAGGCTGTGGCCGTACTGGGTTTAGAGTCACAGGTTCATCTGACATTGTGTGTGTCCTAAAAATAGGAGCCCACCACCCCCACCCCCACCCCACCCCACCCAAGTGCAGCCCTGTGGTGGTGTACAAACACACATTCTGTGATCTTCTGCAACAGGAGAAGCTCAAATGAAACATGCATCTGTGAATTGGTTTTATCACGCAGTGCCAAAAACGTGACTGGCTCCACATGCTTCTCGACCTGTTCCATGTCGCTGCATGTGTGTGTGTGTGTGTGTGTGTGTGTTTATTAATCCTGAAGATTAAAAGCCTGCTTATCCAAGCCCTCTTATTTGATTCCAAAGACAATGTAAATTCAGCCTGGTCGGGGTCTGTGTGTCACTGGCTAGGGTCTCCCTCAGTTTAATTTGAGGGTGTGGGATTTAGTCTGAAGTGCTGGGAACCATCTGACTGAATAAGACGTCCTCAAAGGAAGCAGCAGTCAGAGGAGGCTCTTGAGATGTTTTAGGCTGCGTCCCTCTCCACTCCCTCTTTATTAAAGGGCTTTTAGCGTGCAGCTCAGTACCAAATCAATTGGCCTTTAACATTATGGACACAGTCGGGTTATTTGTGCTACGTTTTATGATTTTATATTTTATATTTGAATTATGCATCGGAGGATTTCTGGGCTTTCCTCTGTTCCCAGACTCTTGGAAAACAAGAGAGCTCTGCATGTTCCCTGTAGCATTTTTTGAATCTGGCTTTACCTAATTTACAGTGCGAACCCATATGAATTACTGGAATGAATTCTTGCCTCTATCATTTTACACACCAACATTTAAACTTAAGTCTCTCTCTCCCGCCTCTCTCTCTCTCACTATTCCTTCTAACCCTGGTTAGTTAACTGGTATAAGAGCTTGCATGTTTCACAAGTCTTGTGGAGGTTCGTGCTCCATAGCATCCGGTTAAATACAGTCAGGGTGGGAAAACACCTGCGACTTTACCGTAATGGCAGACTGTGTGGGAATGAAAATCTTTTATCTTTCCTCTTATTGTTTTTACCTTATACATTAAAGGGTTTGGTATGTGAAAGAGGCTTTTCTTTCTCTCGCTTTCTCACTATTGCTTCCCTCTCTCTCTCTCTCTCTCTCTCTCTCTCTTTCTCTCTCTCTCTCTTTCTCTCTCTCCTTCTCCCTCCTTCTTTCTCCCTTTCACAGGCATTGGCAGTGGCCTGCATAGTTTGGAACAGGGACAAATGTGATTTTGATTGCTCCCCTCTTGAATGAGGGGTTTTAATGGCAGTGGAAATGCTTAGTGTATGGAAAAGCTTTGGCTTCATTGTTTATGTATATGACATCATGAGACTTTGCTAAGTTTGCTCATTTTTCATTTTTTTTCTTTAAATTCTGTGTGTGGTTGTGTGTGTGTGTGTGTGTGTCTGTGTGTGTCTGTGTGTGTGCAGGCCTTGGCAGATGCAGTTGGTTTTCTGAACAGTGTGTCTTGTTGCTAGGATACATTCTTATCAATACGTTGGTATGCCGCCTATCTGTCCTTGCTTTTGTGAGCGGCGCGGTGAGCAGCCACAGGCTTCTTCATGTGTTTATTTTTAAATCAACTCAAGAATGGCGCAAAACCTTCTTTAAAGACTACCGCATTTCAAGGTAGTCACTTTTAGTGCCGCCAAACTTTATGCAGCTAGGACTTAGGGGAAAGTGTTTTGAAGGGTAAAAGGAAAACTGGATAGACTACACACGTACACTCGCCAACTTGACTGTATTTGAGCACAATGTTTCATTTCCTCTGATTATGTATTTAAATATGATGTTTATTTCCAGTTGTGTGATGTAACGAGTACTTTGCTGTCATGGACAATTTCTTTATGGAGTGCAGATTTATGGCCACTGAGAGATAGTGACACCCGGTTAGGTGTCGGTATTGAACTTTGAACACAACTTGCTCTAATGGCGCCCTGGGTGTGTTCTATAATAGTTATCACGTTAGGCTACATGTGTGCAACCACAGTGTAGTATGGCCTGTGCAGCATCAGCACTTTGTTCATAAAACATCAGAAAAGGCAGAAGGGGGAATTTTCTTTTCTTTCTTCCGTGTTGTTTTTTGAAACGAGTACACTGTACCCTTCCCAGGGCTCACAGAAGTGCTCCTCATGCTCAAGCTCAAAGCAGCTTGTTTAGCAAATGTAAGCCAGAAGTTTCATGAGGATAAACTTCATAAGCAAAAGGCAGTTTGGGTCAGTGAGCAGCCTGCAGATTGTCTGATGTGTTTTTTTTCTTCACCCCTCCTGCTCACGTGCTGACACACGCTGGGGTGAGTCTGGTATTCGTCACTTCACAGGAGATAGATAAAGGCCCCTATCTGACTGTGAGATTGGTCCCCTCCTGATGAACATGCAGTGCTTGCAGCCCTTCACCAGGATATTGATCTGGCGTGTTTTCCAAACTGATTGTTCCACTGCTAATGCTAATGGAGGGAGCTGTAAAGTGGTTAGGGGTTAGAGCGCATAGAGTGTAAATGAGTCCCTGAAGGGCTCTACTGTGCGCTTTATTAGCGCCAATAGGAGCTCAATAAAACCAACAGCTCTTAGGCAATTCACACCATGCTTTAAAGGATCTCTATGGAGAGGGCACGATGTGTGTTTGTGAGTGTGTGTGTGCGTGTGCATGTGCGTGTGCGTGTGCGTGGAGAGGGCACGATGTGTGTGTGTGTGTGTGTGTGTGTGTGTGTGTGTGTGTGTATGTGTGTGTGTGTGTGTGTTTGCTCGTGCGTGTGTGTGTGTGTGTGTGTGTGTGTGTGCGTGTGCATATGCGTGTGCGTGGAGAGGGCACGATGTGTGTGTGTGTATATATGCGCGTGCGTGTGCGGGTGTGTGTGTGTGTGCTTGTGTGTGTTGTGTGTGCACTTGTTTGTGAAGTGTGTGGTATGTGAATGTTTGTGCATGTTCAGTTAATGTGTGTATGTGCGTGTCAGTGTCTGTGCAGGCGAATATGGATGTGTTCATGTAGGTGTGTGTTCAATTATTTGTGTGTGTGTGTGTGTGTGTGTACCAGTGGGGGGATTGAGAGTGGGACTGACAACATATGCCCCTCTTTGGTAATCTACAGCTTTACGCAGTAAGATGATTACAGCTCGCATGGGCTCTATGAAAAAGCATAGCGGATAGTGTGACTGAAGCTGACCCAAAGCCAGTTAGAAGTGCCATTTGAACTGACCTCAGGAGCACCCAGCCCCTCTGTGAAACTCATTAGCTGGCTCGGCCATTGTGCGAGTGGGGATTGAGTTTTTGTCAGACCAAGCAGTGGAAATAGCCCCACTGAAAGACATTGTCTTAACATGTGTGTGTGTTTGTGTTTGTGTTTGTGTTTGTGTTGTATTTGTTTGTGTGAGTGTGTGAGTGTGTGAGTGTGTGTGAGTGTGTGTGTGTGTGTGTGTGTATGTGTGTGTGTGTGTGTGTGTGTGTGTGTGTGTGTGTGTGTGTGTGTGTGTGTGATTCTATTTGTTTGTGTGTGTGTGTGTGTGTGTGTGACTGTGAGTGTGTGTGTTTATATATTTGTGTGTGAGTGTACATGTGTGTGTGTGTGTGTGTGTGTGTGTAAGTGTGCGTGTTTGTGTGTGTCTGGAAGTGTTTGCAGATGTGACCAATGTGCCCACAGACCCATCAGACTTAACTGTTACCTGGGACTTGAATTGAGATTCAGACGATGAATGGCAGGCGCTCTGAACATATAGATTCATGAAGAGACGCTGATGCTAAGAGCCCACAGCATATGGGCTTCTCATCGGATCTCAGTGGAAATGAACACCGGAGCCACTGAATGACAAAGGGTCGTGCCATCAGGCCCGTTCCCTCCGCCACGCATGTCAGGTGTTAATCGCACACATGTGTGTCCTGCGAGAGATGGCAGCGATTTAACGGTGCTGATGTTTCAGTCGGAGCCATCTGCCTCGCTTCTTCGGGGACCTGAACATGTGATGGATGAGGACAGAGAGCTGACATCGCAGCTGCATCATGCTGAGATGAAAGGACAGTGTTACCACAATGACACAGAGGCTTTACCTCAGAAAGAATGAATGGTGTTATTGGTGATTATGGCTTCAGTCCCTCAGAACTGGGAGGACCAGTGTGGGTGAAATGTGAGGATTTAACCCAAAAGCTTAATTTGCTTTAATCACAAGTGTCTGTGGAATCATATGAGCGAGGGAAAGAGTAACAAAGAGAGGAGGAGGAAGAATCTGACTGAATTATATTTTATATTTTGATATGTAATAAATTAAATGAAATGAAATTAAGTGTATATATTATAATTTTGTAGTCTTTTACCTTCACTACAAAAGAAGTGAACTTGAAACGCATGTCATTCTGATAATGGCACACATGCTGTTTTAGCTAGTCATTCCCCAGTCATGGACAAGTGCCTCTAATATAGTGGAAGTTTTGGACTTTGGAGGTTTAGCCTTGAAGTTGTGTTATGTAATGATCTCCTTTGACCACTGACTTTCTAGTTAATGCACAATGCGTCGGATAAAGCCTTCAGATAATCTGTGCCTTTCATGTTGATGCACAACAATGCAATCTTAACCTCTAAACCTCTGATTTGTTTATGCTCTTTGTTATTTATAAAGCAACTAATCTGTCACTGCATTTATAAATAGCATTTACATTTATGTGTTTCCCTTTTAGTTGGAGTGCAATAACTCAAAATATAAGCATCATTGTTAAGAACAGTCAGCTCTCCTCTCCTCTCACGCCTCCATTAGAGTCTAAACGTTTAACGCCCCAATGCTGAACCTCCGCCATGAAAGAGGAAAAGCCCATGCCTTCATTCACCCGCAGAAGATCTAAAGTGACGTGTTGCGCGTGTGGCTACGTGTGTGTGTGAGTGTGTGTCTGTCTGTGTGTGTGAATGTGTGTGTGTGTGTGTGTGTGTGTGTGTGTGTGTGTGTGTGTGTGTGTGTGTTTGTTTGTGTGTGTGTGTGTGAGGGTGTATGTGTACATATCTCGCGTGTGCGGGTCTGTGCTGGGCCAAGAAGCTGTGGTGAGGTTGCCGTGGCAGCTGAGAAGAAAGAGTTGAGGAGTGATGGGTGGTTATTTGTGTGTGTTTGTGTTTGTGTATGTGTCTGTGGTGGTGGTGGTGTGTGTGTGTGTTGGGGAGGGGGGGGTATGCATGTGTGTTTGAGTGTGTTTGTGTGTGTGTGTGTGTGTGTGTGTGTGTGTGTGTGTGTGTGTGTGTCTGTGTCTGTGTGTCTGTGTGTGTGTATGTGTGTGTTTGAGTGTGTTTGTGTATGTGTGCGTGTAGGCTTACTCACTGCCCCTCAGCACTGCGCATCGTTATGCTGCGCTTTTCAACTACGCAAACAGAGATCGGCAGTGACAGCAGTGATCTCAGACCACGGCTGGACACACAGCCACCCCCACACCCCCACCTTGCCTCTGCCTGCCCTAGGGAGGAGTTCGTGCCACTCAAGATACAGCCAAAGTATTTGTTGACATCGCCATCCTTCCCCTCTTCCGTCACACCATCCCTTCTAAACAAACAACAAGCACCCTGTGACAAGCACTCTTCTCCTGTCGCAGCTGCTGTGACCGCACAGCGTGTGAGCAATAGCTCTTATCATCTTATCTCTTATCTGTTTGGGGAAATGACCCGGCTTTGTTGTTCTTAGATTCATACTCCTGGTTATGTCATTGTTTAGTCAGTAATGGTCTTACAGTGGCATAAGGATACTACATGCCAGTGTCACAATGCCTTTTCCATTCATCCATGACTTAATCTATTCACTACATCTGTCTCTTCATCCACGCACCCACCTATCTCCTAACGTCCCTCCTGCTTGGATAGTTGTGTCTATTTCATAGGATGTCGTGGTGAAATATATGTGCCCGCTTTGCTGTGAGGAGGTGGTTGTTGTGTAAACGGTTGCGTAAGAGCTGTCAGCCTGTGACGCTGTATACAGTGCGTCCCCTGACAGGGTTACAGCCTCGCTGTTAAATAGCTGTCGCTGTGGTGAGCATCTGAGGGCTCCTCAGGCCCACTCCCCACCTCCTGACAGCTGGGTCACAGTCAAGCTCCCTGGCTCCAAGGCCTGTGGAAAATGGCGGCGTGTTACGTAAAACAGAGATTGTGGTTGAAAGTGCGGCTGAAAGAGCTCTCCATCGTTGACTTGGGATGTATAAACTTTCTGTTTCCTTCCATGCCCTGACAGAGTTTCCTCAGCGTACGGAAGAGGCAAAAGGCTGTACTTGCCGGTTGAACCAGCAGACGAAGCTTGGCTGAAGGAAGCACTACGCTGTCATGTGTTAATTAAGTGCAACCTACAGAATCCTTTTTTCTTTTTTTTTAATATTGTATTTATTGATTTTTGGTTAACAACATACAGGTAGTACAGACATCACAAATGAAAATACACAGTTGTTAACTTCTCACCCCGCTGCCCCACCCTATTTCTATGAGGAGATCATGGATTTGCAGAAATACAAAGGCAGGAAGGCATCCAACACAATAAAGGCAACAGAATCAGGAAAAGGAAAAAAAAAAAAAACCTACAGAATCTTGACAAACATTTAGGCCTTGCACTCTAAGGGCCTGATTTACTAATATGCGAGCGCTTCTTAATCTGCGTTCGCAAATGAACGCACAGTGTTTTTGCGCATTTTAGTTGGTATTTATCAAACCAGATCGCGCTGGGCAATCTGTGTTTACTCCGCCCTATATAGGGCCTGATTTACTAACATTGCGACCGCTGCTTAAACTGCGTTCGCACATTAACGCACGGTGTTTTTCCGCATTTTCCGTGGTATTTATTTAGGAAGAGAATATGAAGCTTCAGCAAGTGGAGATAGCCTAGATATATTGGTTCACGTTCGCTCAATCACTGAACCTGATTTTAATGCATAAACTGCCTATTATAACAATATAGATGTGTACATGGCGAGATTAATAATGTCTACAAGGGACATGGGTTCACTACAATATATATGGACGTGGGTGCAATCAATGGTTCAAATTACATTCGGAAAGTTTGCGATTTAAAAAAAAGTCCTGTTTGATGTCTATAATTTCAGCTGTGGCAGTGGGGAAATGTATTGACCAGTGCGCCAAAGCAATGCTTCGAGTACCTGTGTGAATATTTGTGAAGGCTGAGATATATCAACTGCTGATACTATAACTGTTTGAAATGATCCGGTGCCAATATTTGCAATGTTTACCAACTGATTGAATGGAATGTGATCTCCGTTGGAGGGTTAGATGTCATCTCTGATCTGGTTCAGTAATTGAAGTATTGCGTGGCTGGTTAACCTGTACCGTCTAATGATTTGTGGTTCATTTAACTGAAAATGTGTTATGCGAGTTGAAAAAATTATTTCTGTGCGCTGTCTCTGTCTTCTTTCTTCGCCTTTCTCTTATCACTGCTGCCATATCAACGTTTTCAGACTCAATGAAATTGCGCTTCCTGGTTAAGACGTGCTTTTATGAGGCGGAGAATTATCCTGCAAATTGGAGACGTGCGCTCCACAGGCAGTTTAGTTAATACCACGCATGACATCATTAGGCGCACTTACCTTGTCTCCACCCATGTAAATTGCGCCTCACGCCTACGTTACCACCCACCTCCAAGTTACCTCCCCTGTTCACACACACAGGCGTTAATATGCGCTGCGGCCCCTTAGTAAATACCGTTTTATGTTTACGACCGCTATTTTACGCCAGAAATGGGCGCAATCCTGTTAGTAAATCAGGCCCTAAGAAACTGTATAATATTGTGAGTGCAACCCATTTCTTCCCTGTTGGACATTTTCTTGGTGCTCAACACACACCAGTAACATGTAGAACAACACAGGGGGACTCTACAGGGTCAACAGTAGTCAGCCAGAGCTGTTGTAGGTTTTTGCTGATCTTGAGGAATACGACCCTCTCCTGGCCTCCAGTTTCCAGTGTCTCTTCCCCTTTCTGTGCAGATAGCTTCACAGGAATAGACCATAGGATGGATAGGCTGTCCAGGGAGGATATCATTATCTCTCTTAAGATGCGGTAATGAATAGTCAGCTGGTTTGTCAGCATTTGTATGGATTCACATTTACTAAAAGAGAGAGACTATATGCTGTAGGTGAGATTCCCCGGTTGTTTGCCAGCATTTGTAGGGGCAAACATATGAAGAGAGAGGTTATTAGCCCAACATTGGGCAGAAATGAGATGAAACTGCAATGGCTTGTTCCAGTCATTATTTTTTTTAGATTTTTAGTTTTAGTTTGACTGGAAAAGTAATTGTTTTCGGGCTCAATCAGTGGCCATACACTTTTTCATAGAGGAGGGCAGAATCACACTTCAGACAGACTCATACTAGAGTTCAGTCGTCTCTGAAGTCTCTTAGCATCCATGAGTTTGTACACTATCTTCACTCATCGCCCCCAAGAAACCACCCTGAATGTTTCCGCACTCAGCTGGAATGATCCTCCTTTTGAGAAATCACTGCAAAACTTTGACTGACATCTTCACTTGGTCAAGCTAGGATAACACAGTGTGCTGACTACATCTTCACTTGGTCAAACTAGAATAACTCTCTGGCTCCTGCTCTGGCTCCTATCGATAAGAGAGGAAAGCCTCAGAGACTTCTGTTAAAGTGCTATGTGTGGGTTCTGGGGTTGACATGGGTTTTCGTCAGATGGCATCAGCTCAGTGCTGTCCGGTGAAGCGTGGGCCTGTGTGTTGCCTAGCCAGTGTGACAGAGTCACACAAATACATAAACACACACATACACACACACACACACACACACACACACACACACACACACACACACACACACACACACACACTCTCTCTCTCCCCATCTGATGCCTGTCACAGATGAGTTCCCTGAACGCTAGCCAGCCTGTTCATCAGGAGGTTTCGCTCTATTTGCAGCTTTAGTGATGGCAGAGGAGTGGCATGTTGGACGTTGGTATTTTATCATTTTCAATATGTTCGTTCAAAGGACATGAATCAAAGATTGTAAAGGGCAGACTGTTTGACTGAATTTAAGAGTCAAAGTTGCATTATGGGTTCGTAAACATAATATTTTCAAAAATTGGGCAGTGCTTAAAAGGTTTTTGGGGGGATAAACAAGTCTGGGTTGCAAGGCAAAATGAAGAAATTGCTTGATGAAACTAGTTGAACCAGTTGAAACTTTGCACCATTAAACATGGGAGTAGTGCTTCAGCCAGTGTGTGGACATGCTCTTTTTGCAGTGCCTCAGCATGGTAGTGTAGTGTCGGTCCACTCCACGCCCTCATCCCAGCTCCCCTGTGGAGTTTATTGATGAAGTATGTGCTGAGACGTATGCAAGAGAAATCAATACCTTCCTGTTGGCCGCTTGGATCCTCTAGGCCCCCTGTATACACACACACACACACACACACACATACACACGCACACACACACATAGGCACATACCATCACATACACACACACAAGCACATACAAACACACACGTGCACAAACACACACACACACACACACACACACACACACACACACACACACACACACACACACACATACAATCACATGCACACCACCCTGTAACTGTCAGCAGGAGTTCGGGTTACGGGGGAACTGCTGAGCGGGGGAACCTCAAAAGGACCGGAGGAACAATACCGCACTGTTTGCCTTTCTTCCTCCTTCACATCTTGCAGTAATTGAAATCATTCCTGGACTTCCAGTAAAGGACAAGCTCCCCCCTCCCCTCCCCTCTCCTCTTCTGTGCTCTCCTCTCTTCTACTCCCTCCCCTCTCCTCTCCTCTCCTCCCCTCTCCTCTCCTCTCCTCTCCTCTCCTCTCCCCTCCTCTCTTCTCCTCTCCTCTCCTCTCCTCTCCTCTCCTCTCCTCTCCTGTCCTCTCCTCCCCTGCTCTCCTCTCCTCTCCCATCCTGTCCTCTCCTCTCCTCTTCTCTCTCCTCCCCTCTCCTCTTCTCTCTCCTCCCCTCTCCTCTCCCACTCCCCTGACCTATACTGGAAACTCAGGAGGGGATGTACTGTTGTTTTTCTTCCATTACTTGACTGTGACCCTCAGAGACAGAGGTTGAGGTAGCTAGCTGGTTTAATTAGTGCAGCAGTTATTTCATCTTCACAAATGGGCCCTTGTGAAGTTTTCAAGGAAGATGAGGCTCTTTCAGGGTAGGTTGATTTTATAAAGGAACCTTGAGCCAGTGGAAAATTAAATCTAAACAGAACACAATTGAATAATAATAATAATAAAAACAACAGCAACTATAATGCTTCTTGTTCGTCTTCTTATCTTTGAGAGGTTGAACTAAATTGAAAGAGTTATGAAGTCTACTTTGGTCTGCTTCTACCTGTGGGAGTGTGTTTCCCTGTCTGTGTGTTATTTTCCCTTTCATTTCCTTGAGTGTACACTTATTAATCCCTGTTCAAACACACGCTTGAGTAGAGGGTTAAAGTGGTGTTTACTCAGGCAATGAGAGGAATTTAATGATGGAATGTTTTCCTTGTTTGTGTCGCCTGTTTGACCAGAGGTGACTCTCTTTGTTCCTCTTCTCACGAGAGGTGTGAAAACACACCTTTTCACACACTACTCTGATGGGAGCGAGGTGTGCAGAATTGATCCTCTCTGAGTGGGTCAGTGGCGTGTGACAGGAATGATAGAGAGAGGAATATTCCAAGGTTGTTTTCCATCGCTTTGCTTCTAGTATGAAGAGTGATGTAAATTAATTAATTAATTAGAAGCAGTGGATTTCAAAGACGTGGTCGTACCCTGGTTTGTTGATTGATCGTTCTGAATGACAAATGTGGACAAATAGTCATACCCAAACAGCTTCAGGCCATACAAGAACTATCTCACTATCACATGTTGGGTTAATGCTCCTAAAATACTGCTGAGAGAAAACCCTGAATACATCAGCGGTGAAGGGGCACCTGGGGAGTATGAGGTCATGGGTCAGTCTTCCACAGGTACAGCAGCATACAGTAACACGAACACTACCACAGCCTGCAGAAAGAGATCTGGTGTTCGATTCAGCCCTGTTTGTTTATGGTATGTTTTCTTTTCAATAAAAGGATTGGATATTCGTATAGTGTAGGATTACACCCACAAACTCTGAGTCGTAACCCTGAGCCCACAGGTCTGAAAGCTGCCAGTGTGTGCAGTGGTGCTACAGGTACTGTGAGGTAAAGCTCTGCGATAACTTTACATGGAGAGTTCAGAGTGCATGACCAGGAGCCTGGCTGAGCCTGGCAGCAGGGCAAGGATGGGGTGGGGGTGGGGCAGCCTGGGTTGCTGTGGCTGCGTCTTCCGCTGCTCGCTGTTGAATCTGATCCAAAGGGTCAGCTCATGTCACTTAGTGTCACGTCATTGGGCGTCTACATGGAAATGTTGCTTCAGGTCTCCGCTTTGGCTTTCTCTCGCTCTCTCTCTTTCTCTCTCTCTCTCTCTCTATTTCTGTCCTTATCTCTCTCTCTCTCTCTCTCTCTCTCTCTCTCTCTCTCTCTCTCTCTTTTGATCTCTTCATCTCACTCTCCCTCATTCTTATTCTGCCACACATGCATTCTCTCCTCCAGCATGTCTTTCTGTGCAGCTGAATGAGTTCAGGTGGGTGTCTCCTTGAGGTAATCCTCGCTCTGCGTTCCACTGTTGACAATGCAAAGGCATTTGTACATTTTACAGCTAATCCCCTCGCCTGATTATATATGCTTTTGATCTCAATGGCGGATTCTGTTCTATAAGTCACACAACCCTGCTCCGTGGTCGAAAGGGACGAAACGATTAAATCCCCCCCCTTTCAATCTCATGCATGATTGAGAGGGAGATAAAGCACCACTGAAAGAGTCTCCGAATGAGAGGAATTTGCTTTGTTGGTCTTCATGTTTCAGAGCAGCACAGTGTAGCCTTACATCTGAGACCACAGGTAGCTTCTAACACTGTTGTACTGGCGAGTCATGGAGACTTTGGGTCAGGTGCACAGGGTGTCTATAGCAAAGTGCTTGCAAAAAAGGCTTTGATTCTGATACACAGTGTGTCCATGAGTGCCTGCAGATACGTTGGTTATATGGTGCCCATTTGGGTTTGTGATCGCGGACATCGGTTCTGATATAGAGTAAGTCAATTTGGGCCTGGGAACGGATACTTTGGTTCTGGTGTGTAGTGTTTTCATTTGGACCTGTGAACAGGGACTTTGGTTCTGATAAGTGGTGTGTCTGTTGGGCCTGCGGGGAGCGCCTGTGTTAATCGGCTTGGGTGCTGGTTCTGGCTGCTGGTCAGGTGATCAGATGTGCTGTAGTTAGATTAGAGGGTCACAAGGAAGGCAAAGAGGATTAGCACGAGAGGGCCCCGGGCTGCCCGCTCCAACCAGCTGCATTGAGTCGCGCTGCCTCTCCTCTCTCTGTTTTACCACTAAAAGAGCCATGTGGACCCATCACTAAACTGGGATTAACTGTTACTCATCGCACACCACACTGGGGTCTATCATGGTGGAAGGTTGTGACTTAAATGGGCAGTGATGCTGTCGTTTTTCTCCCTCTTTGATCATGTCTGTGGCCGTTAGAGAGGTACATGCTTGCACTGGACGGTAGTGACACCTGGTGGTGATGTGAGATCGGATATAGGTGTGAAGTCAGAGGCTACAAAATGGTGCCCAGTGCGTTCAGCAGGGGTTTATGGGGTGGAAAGAGGGCATTATATTGCCGTCTGTGAGATCTGCTGGTAGTTCGAGCCTGGCAGTCTGCACACAGGGCAAAGGTTGGAGCTGAGACTCCTTAATGGTGCCATGGTGAGGCTGAGTCAAACACACACACACACACACACACACACACACACACACACACACACACACATACACACGTACACACCTACACATTACTGAGGCCATAATTTAGGCCATGTCTCACTTTCACAGAGATTGGACAAATGGGTGTGGCTTTATGGAGGTCACTCTACTTCAAAGAAGTGTGTGTGTGTGTGTGTGTGTGTTTGCTCTCATTAAGTGTGAAAGAAAGACAGCGACACGGCCCACTAATCCATGTTAAACATTCTGAAGAGCCATGTGTTTGACCCTAGGGAGAGACACACACACTTCAAGGGGTTCCCTGGGCGTCCCACACACACACACACACACATGCACGCTATGCAGACACAAACACACACAGGCAAGCGTGCATGTGGAGATGCACACATCTACTCTACACCCCTTTGTAAACTCACCCTGATTGAACTCAACCTGATTTAACTTAAATAAATGCGTGCATTAGTCAATGTGTTGGTGTTGCATTAAATATTAGCGACATCAATAGTTTATTAAGGAATGTCTTTTCGCACAACACGTTTTATTTACATCCTTGCAACTATCTTCTCTGTAGAAATCTACCGAATTAATTTCTAGGTTTGAGTTTGCTGTTTGCACACTTGAAGCGAACAGTGTGTTCAGATAAGAGGCGGTGGGGGGATAGATGTCTTTCTGCTCTGAAGAGGTATGCAGCCCTAATGAGCATGAAGTCAGGCGGGGCAGGACAGGGCAAGGAAGGGCAGGGCAGGGCAGGAGACACAAGGGCTTCCCAGGGTGAGGCATCCCAAACACAGCTGGGGTCAGGAGAAGAGTCAGGCCCACTCTACAGGGTCAGGGGCTGCCAGATACTCACACTGACACTCGCACACACACACACACACACACACGCACACACACAGATACAGGCACACACACACACACACATGCAAAGAAACACACATACCCAGGTGTGCACATGCAAGCAAACAGACACACACACATTTTCAGAGAAACACAGACACGCAACACCTGAATCTTTAAAGTTCTATTTGCATGTAGAGTTGTTTTTAGCTCAGCGAAAGCCACGAAACGGCATCAAAATCACTTAAAAAGAGATATTTTGGAGGAATGTCTTTTATCTGTTTGGCAAGTAACTATATAATATGTGGTCTGGATCCTCTCCATCCTGGCGGGATTTATTTTCCGATACTGACCATCGGCCTATACATTCTCTCTGACTTATCAAAGCTTTTGACCAGTGACATGCAGACTCTAACTTTTTGACCTCCCTTTCTTCTTCTCCCTTTCCCTCAGATGTAAACTACATCCGCCAACTGGAGTCCAAGGTTCGGATATTAGAGGATGACAACAATAAGCTTCTGGCACAGGTAAAGTCTGAATCACCCATGAAGCCATATTATAAAATTTTGCAACACAGTGCACAGTCTGAATGAAAACAAAGACAGAAGATTATCAAGTAACTGTTGCAGGGTGAACTACTGCTCAAAGCTGAAGGATACCTGCAGAGACTTAACCCACATATTGACAGGCTCTTGGACTTCAGCAATGTTGGAAGAAAATTGTAATGGTGAACATTAAACTCTGCTGTGGCCTGACTGAGCTGGAACAAGTGGATTGGTCTGGTTGTGCCAGCCTAACACTGTGTGGGAAAAACACAGGCCATCCCTTAAGTCAGTGGCGGAGTCGTTATAAAAAGACATCTAGCACAACCTAAGGAAATGAGGGAGACTTCAGCTAGAGTTATGCCTTCCCCCTGTTGGAAAATTATTCCATCCTCCAGTAAAGCCGCAAAGAATATATGATTCAAATGACTGCTGTTGTAATGAATTTCCATTTATTTATGGAAAAGCCATTAAATGCCAACACTTATATAACACAGAGACACAGCATACACACATGCATACACACACGCACAAACTTTTGAAACACAAATATGTTTGGCTGTTTCTATGCCGCTGCCGTGGTAATCCCCACAATGTGTATTATTATGGTCTGTTTGCACACAACAGCAATCCTAAGCGGTGATATGGACGGTAAGCTGCAAAAATGGATTTTCATACAAATGGCCTTGTGTGTGTGAGACCCAGTTTGGGAATAAATAAAAAAAAACGACAGGCTCATGTTCACTGCAGCTTGACACTCAAGCAGATTATACAAACAAGACTGAAAATTGGTGGAAATTGCTCTAGTTCCTCACACAACACAGCTCTAGCACATTGCACAGTTCACATGAAGAGCTGCTGCAGTATTTAAGAAATTGAAAAGAGCCATGGCAGCCGTGCTAAAAGCAGTCATGCTGCAATGATGCATCAGGACAGATGCATGCTGAAGTTGATGGATGTGTTTTGATGTGGTCCTCTGAAGCGGAAAACTATCCCTCACTTTAGCACCAGACGCTCGTTTGAACTTGTGGCCCTTTGCCATTTTTTTTCTCCAGTTCTCACCTAGCGGTGTGTTTAAGTGTCACGTGTAAGTGCACACAGATGGGGGGGAGTGTGAAATCCTGCACACCCATAGTTTATAGTTCCCATAGGGAAGTCATCTCATCTATGTCAGTGGTATGAAAACATGCTTGTCTCAGTAGGAGGGTTGAGTTGGAGGTGGTTGGACATTTAGTCGCCGTTGTTGGAATATGTGCTTTCTTTAAGTTAAGTGTGTTGGAGGAACATGAGTGGATGCTTGAAGGCCGTGGAAAGGATGAGTCAATGTTTGTCCCCCTGCGTGTGCACATTAGTGTGTGCATTCAGTTTTCCGTTACGCTGAAATGAAGCGCTGAGAGCCAAGGCCAGTCCCAGTCATGCTGGAGGGAAATGGACGGGCTTGCAAAGTGACCATTCTTGGTTTACTGCTCACTCCAAGAGGATACACTACGCTACAGGAAGTCTTGATTGTTTGAGTAGTGTTTGACTTAGGCATCCAATGTGTGTGTGTGTATATGTGTATATGTGTATATGTGTGTGTGTAGGGGTGAGTGTGTGTGTGTGTGTCTGTGTGCATGTATTGAAAGTATACGTGTGTGTATTAACGCTTATACGCTGGTATAAATCACTGGTATAAATCACTGTGTGATCCCTGGTTCTCTGCCCTCCTCTGTCCTGCCCTCTGTCCAGACTATGCATTTTTTAGTTCTTAGAATGACTTGGTCTTAAAGGAAGGGTCTGCCATTCTAATCCAATATACTTTTTGTCTAATTGAGCGAATTGTTGCTCACAGTCCTCTAGCTGTCCGTTGTATGTGACCTCAAAAACCACTGGTGTTCGTATAAAGTCTTGGCTCTGTGAATGGAAAAACAAACATAGTGGCTTAGACTGATCCATGAACAAATCCAGCCAATCAGCACGTTGCGTCAGGAGCATGTCCAGTAGGAGTTAAATAGGGGGGGGTGTCATTTAATTGGCTGACAACACCCTTTCACCAGAATCGCAGACTCTACCTTCTGACAAATGGTAGTTTATTCTAAATAATTTGAACACAGTACAAGCACAGTAGGTAGGTAGGTGTCCTATGAGCAAAATGAATACAAGATTACATCAGGCAATGCATTTGTCCAAGATAAAAAAGGCACTGCAAAACAGGTGTTCTTAAATTAGCATGGCTGGTTTGAATGCAGGAGCTAAAGACTTGTTCATGTTGAATAAAACATTAGGCGGGGAGCTTAGTCATATCCACCGTGACTTGACTTCAGGTCTCCCTCCAGGACAAGCATGAGCTGGACTCCTAATTAACCATGGGAAGTCACGTGTGGTCCTGCTCTGTTAAAATTCATACAATCACACAACTTACAACAACTGTTCCTAATAACTGAATGGAAATGTAGTTAAAAAAATATAGGTATATACAAACATTTAAACCTTTTTGCCACAGTGGTATAAGTGATTTGATGGGCTGACCATGAGACCCGTTGAAGGCAGATAGACAGACAGACAGACAGACAGACAGACACTTTCTTTATTCCAAAGGCAATAGTTGTAGTGGTGGTCGAGGTGCTTTACTCTAACCTGGCTCTCTGTTTATGTATCTGCAGCAGGGGAACACGGGAGATCTGAAGACGCTACGGAAGGGGCTGTCGCTCTACCACTCCGAGTCCCAGCTCTCCTCTCTCGCCAAGTACCAGGAGGCTCTGCAGAATGTACGTACACTCCATCAATATCAGCATTGATCAGGACTAAACCCAGGTTCAATTCACTGCATATTTAAAACACTCGTCCTCTATGTTGGACGTTAACTTGAGTAAACACACAAACAAAAAATAGTGTCTGTAGCTGATTGATTGATTGATTGATGATCTCAAAGATCATTAATGCGATTATTAGATCATTAAGATCAAATGCATTCAGTTTCTGCTTATAAATAATTCAATTCTCTTGAAATTGTACTTTTATTGACATTTTTCAAGAAACAATACAACCATACAGTATTTATATCTTGTGCGTCTCACCTGTGTATTACGGAGCAGGGCAGAGAAGATTAGCACATACTTGTTGGACATCCAGGCATGAGAAAGGAACGAGGCTAAGAGGGCTTTAGCTTTTTGGTCAGGGTCCTCTGGCATTATGTAATTTCCTCAACGTCTCTTTGATTCTTCTAAATCAAATCATCCACTTTAATCTGCCCCAACCACACAAGCCCTTCCCTCTTTCAGTCTGGCCAGGGTTTGGACGCAGTAAACAACACGCTGTACAGAGAGAGTTCACTTTCCCAACACATCAAAGCAATCTGAGAGGCTTAGACGAAGGACCTTTGTATGAATTTCTTTGTTGCTTTAACTTCTCATGTGGGTTTAGTCTGCTCTGGATGTTGACTTTCCCCCCTCCAAAGTTTCCTGTGATGCACCTTAACCTACATAGGTTTCTACATGAGTGCAAGATGTCTTTCTCTCCGTCTCTATCTCACTCTATCTCTCTCTCTCCCCACACTTTAAGAGTTGCTGTTACTTTGACTCTTTCATCACTTCTATTTGTCTTCTATTCCTCCATTTCCCCCTCACACCCATCTCCCCTTCCCCTCACCTTTCTCTTTCATGCTCACCTTATTAGACTCCCACACTACCCTCTTTCTCTGTCTGTCCTCAGGTAGCCAGCATTGTTCTGTGCCTGCTCCTGCACTGATAAGTCATTAGCGTCATACAGTCTAGCCAATCAGCCCGCTTATCAGCCATGCAGAGACACAAGGCTCACAAAGGCTCACAGGAACCTCACCGTGCAGGGCTCTTGTTTCCACAGGAAGGAGAAATCAATTAGCCTGTGACACGCCATGAGCCGCGCACTGTGAAAAGCCTTCGTTGTTATTGTTGTGTTTATTTCTCCATTGTTTATATTTTTCTTTTCATCCACTTCTCTTTTGTCTCCTCCGTCCTTTCACTCATAGTGCAGGATGAGATGACTCAAGTGAAAGCCGCCACCGTTATTGTCGTTGTCGTCGTCGTCGGGCTCGTGAACTCATTATCATGGCTTTGAACTTTCACTTCAAACAGGAGAGGTGGATGACACCTTTAAATTATGCACGGCTGCTCTTCTAAACCGGGAGCAAGGCATTTGTACAAGACCTGTGACTGTCGTCAGGGGTTAACTGAGTGTTTAGAATGTCAAGTGTCAGGGGGACATGTGTGTGTGTGTGTGTGTGTGTGTGTGTGTGTATGTGTGTGTGTGTGTGTTGTGTGGTGGTGGTGGGGGGGGGGGGGGGGGGTGTGTGTGTAGTAGCCTCCACCTACCTTCCCCTCCTTATGATGGAGCTAAAATTAGTCTATCAAACACAAGGGTCCCAAAGCCCCAAAGCCCCGTGTGACAGATGTGGGATAACCTCCACCAGGACAGACTCAGCTTGAGTCTACGCTACGCTAAACTAAGTCAAGATGGCTACAGCTTTCAGGATCTTATATGGCGTGCTGTTCTTTGCTGTATGCAGTTTTTTGAGCTATCTACGTCAGAGTTCCGATTTAAACTTGAATGGATTTCATCTACATAGAACCCTACACAGACTCTGCTTATTTGATCACATTCTTTGGGTGTTTGGGATGATGAGTGAGCCTTACCGTAGCTGTGAAAATAGTTTACTCAAATGTGGGTATTAAAGACGTTCAGGATGTGATGGAGGAAACCAAGAGACTGAACATCCTTGTGTTGGTTTCCCATGATGCAAACACTCAACCTTTTTCCATCCCTTTTTGGTCTTATGATTTCTCTGATCCACAGAGGAAAATAAGATTTTCCACAACAACCCTTCTCAGTAAATGTTTGTTGTTTTGGTCGATTGTTTGTCAATTTCAACGTGTATGACGTGTGTGTGTGTGTGTGTGTGTGTGTGTGTGTGTTATGCAAGGGGGGCTTTATTGGACTTAGTGGATTTGCTGTAAGGGGACCTTTGTCTTACCTCATTGTGGATAAGGGCTCTATTATTGAACTCCTTTTGTGGTCTGTTGTGGAGGGTGCCTTGCGGTGAAAGTCAGTGATGGTGGTTAGGCTTTTCGTAAGGGGTCCCAGTGGTTATGCTGGTTTGTTTGTGGGAATTTTGACTATGTTGAGACAATGTAGTTTTTTCTTTCTTTTTTTAATTTATGTCTCCATCTCATTTGGCAGGGAGCCCCTGATGCAGACACTTAGCCACCCATTTGGAATTCAGCTTAGCCGCCCTGCTGCTAGCAATCATATGGAGAACTATAAAATGAGTCATGATGCTCACTCACAAGCGGTTTGCCCTTCATGGCAGACATCTCTCTCTTATGACGTCTCATTCTGTCTTTCCATTCCTCTCTCTCCATTACTCCACTTGCCCCCATTGTCTTTCTCTCTCACACTCTCCCTCTCCATCTCTCTCTCTCTGACCCTCTCGTTGACTGGAGGTGGTAATGTTGTATGTGTTTTACTGGTGTAATTGTGTAAAAAAGTTGTTGCGCTTAAGGACTGAACCTCAAACCTCTCTCTCTATCTCAGATTCACACTCTTTCTCTCTCTTTTTTTTCTCTCTCTATCTATCCTTCTCTCACCCTCTCTCTCTCAGATTTGCACTCTCTGTAGCATTAAAAGGGTCGTGCATTGGGACATGACATTTAATGATTCCCGGAGGGGCTTTGTGGGTTGTAGGCCTGCACAGCACAAATGCCATGTAATTAGGACTGGAGTGGAAGGCAGCTCAGTGTGGGTGATCTGTGTTTGTACAAGCAAGAGATTTTCCTTTCAGCGATGCCTGTGATTTAATCACACTGACTGGACAGTCATTACTAATGGCTTCCGAAATAGTGCTGCCAGAAGTTACAAACCCTCACAAAACCTACATTTCCAACGGTGTAGAATCTGCTGGATCATAGAGGATCTGAATTTGAGATCTTGAAGGTGAATTATTATTGTGCATATAATAAATTAAGATATGCTCAGTACTATCAGCTTCCGGAATTTTAGTTGTAAAAAGCCCAACTCTCCCACTCATTGGCAGAGGGCTGGAATCCCAGCACCATTTTCTTCTCAGAAAGATGGACAGCCCAGCCCCCACCCCACCCCCCTTCCTGTTGCAGCCTCCACTAATGGCCGTTCTCTGCCATCTGAACTTGACCTGCAGGCATCGTCCTGCCCTGGTCAGTCCTGGGCACGGCCCACTTTGTGAGTGCGACCCCAGGCCAGTGCGTGCCCACACCCCTAACCCGGCGCTGGCAGCTGGAAGTGAGCAGCACGGGGGCATTTTCTCAGGGCCGTGCCCTCCTCCGCGCCCCACTGCCGGAATGCCAGCCCAATTGTTGTGGATTTAACGCTAGAATGGGGCTCAAAAGCCTGGGTCTAAACAGAGCCTCCGCGGGGTCCCGTCTGCTCAAAGGGCCCTTTGTCAGGGGGCTCAGAGCGCCAGCGCAGAGGCAGAGATGAACCATAATGAGATGGTTTAACCCATTTAGTGCCTGTGTAGACAGGGAGATATGTACATGTATGATATGTGTGTGTGTGTGTGTGTGGGAGAGAAAAAAGAGAGAAAAGGAGAGGCAGAGCATGAGGGAGAGAGACAGAGAGAGGAGGTTTAGGAATTAGAGAGAGAATGATCAAAAACTTTGCATTGTGTGTGTGTGTTTGTGTGTGTGTGTGTGTGTGTGTGAGAGAGAGCGAAAGAGAGAGAGAAGAGTGAGTGTGTGAGGGTATCTTTCTATATGTGTGCCATAGAGATAAAGAAATGGAGTCAGTGTGTCTATGTGTCTGAGGAGAGAAAGAGAAAAAGTATTAGATTGCATTGTGCAGTTTGTGTTTGAGAGAGACAGAGAGCATGCATTTGTGATTGTGATAGCACATGCATTATAGATAGATGTAGAGAATGTGTGCATTTTCATGTTTAATTTTCATGCATCTCCTCTGAACATCAGCCTGCTCCTCTACTCCTCTATCTGCAGGGTTCTGTTCACATTCCTGCCGCAGAGCTGACCTCCCCCTCCACCCCCAACCTGCCTCCTGCACAGAAGCCCGAGGCTGTGGTCCACGCCATGAAGGTAAGGCCCAGTCCCATCCCCCACGCATGAGTGGTCCAGTGCTCTGTGCAGGTCCAATGACTTCTGAAGAATTTCAGAAATTAGAAAGTAAACACTAGCTTTCCTCAAGGTCCCAAGTGGTTGTATTTTTTTATCATGAGATAAAGAGCAAGTGAACAAGTTTCTATTTACGTTGCATAATACTTTTTTTCTGGAGTTTCAGTGAGATTACAAAGCATGTGAATCATCAGGCCATTAATGGCTAATGCTCTCAGTGAGCATGCAGTGTTTTGTAATCTTAAATTTAATCTTCAGACAAATACTTTAAATCTTTAAGCACTTTTGTTGAATTGGTCATAACTGCACTGTAGATCACACAGAAAGCAATTGTGCCACCATGTGGTATGTCTAGTAAATTAGATATTTTAAAAGCCTCCATTCCCAGTCTTCTACACAGAGTAGAGATCATCCTGTCAGAGTCAAATTTAGATATCAATACATAAAGTTGCTAGTTGCTGTGACAAAAGTGAGCATTTGTCTCATCCCTTGGTGTTGCAGGTCCTTGAGGTGCATGAGAACCTGGACAGACAGATCCCTGAAGATTATGAGGAAGACCTGAGTGAAAAAGAGAAGGCCATTGTCAGAGAGATGTGTAATGTAAGCAGCCTATTGGTTATTTCTGTCTCATGTACTACAGGTGTAATACAGTGTGCGTGAGTGTGTGATTTTGTACAGTTATGTTTGCAGAATAAGTACTGTGTGTATATGTGTTTCCTTGAATTTGAAAGTGCATGTTTTCATATTTGTATTAGGATATAGTGTGAATATTTCTGTTGGTATTCTGCATGTGTGTGTGTGTGTGTGTGTGTGTTCTGCATGTGTGTATGTTTTTTCTTGAGAGAGTCGTGCATCTCATCATTTAATAGAGGATCGTGGCTCCCTCTACGGAACTACAAAGCTTTGTTTTTACGAGGACCGTAATTAGTGTCCCTGGGTCGATGGGCTTGGAGTATTCATGGCACAGTTGTCAATGCAATTAAAATAACTTCACCAGATGAAACAATGCCACTCTATTGAAGCTTGTTCAGGAAGCCACTGGGTTCTAAGCACTGAGGGGTTCAGATCCCAGATAAGGATTCCAGGGGCCCCTCTCATGTGTGTGTGTGTGTGTGTTTGTGTTTGAAAGGACGGGGATCTGGGAACGGTACACTGACATTGTTCTCGGACATATAACCCCGGTATTTTCACCGCTCTACGTCTGTCAAAGAATCGCCACGGTGATGATGTGCGGGCACAATGCCACCATTCATGGTCTCTGATGCCCTGGTATTAACTGTAATTAGGCCTTCATGTCTTTTGTCTGCCTCTGATATCTCTCTTTCCCCACTACTCCCTCTGTCTGTGTGTGTGTGTGTGTGTGTGTGTGTGTGTGTGTGTGTGTGTGAGTTAGTGTGTGTACGTTGTGAACTTGTGTAACATCTCTTTCTTTTTTCTTTGTCCCTCTCTTTTATGTTCCTTTTTTGCATACCCCCATCTCTCTCTCTCTCTCTCTCTCCCTCTCTCGCCCTCTCTCTCTCTCTCTCTTACTATGCTCTCAGGTGGTGTGGCGTAAGCTGGGGGATGCAACAGGCTCTAAGCCCTCCATCCGGCAGCACCTCTCTGGGAACCAGTTCAAAGGACCTTTGTAGCCGCGGCATCAGCCAGCACCCAGGGTCTAAAGCAAACAAGCAACCCAGTAAACAAAGCGGGAGACACCAGCAGCTGCCTCCTGCACAGGCACAGGCTTTCCTAGGAAGATCACCAAGTAGACGAACTGCTTGCATTGCTCTTTCCTCAACTCAAGTCGTGTCATATCCTGTTTTCTTTCTTCCCCTCAAGCTTCAAAGTAATCATCACAAAACACAAACAAAGAAGAAGAAAAAAAAACACAACATCCGCTGACAAGTCAGTTTCATGCCATCCTCAGTGTTACAAAGTACTGTGGACAGACAACTAGTTTTTACCAATTATCTGCCTTTCCAGGATGTGACTCTACAGGTTGGAACAACCTTAAACCTGTTGTTCAGAGGTTGCTTAAACCTGTATTTGAACAGAATCTCCTCACCATATTCTCCAAGGTCCTAATATATGTTCATCAGTCCTGGAAATGTTGACAGACTTCAAGCATGTCTGATCAAGGATGGTTTTTTTGCACGTACGTTTAATTTTGTGTTATTGACCGAGGAAGCGTTTTTCTTTTTTTAAAGTAGAGCTTCTCCTTCAGGAAGCCCACATGTTAACCATTGTGGCTGACTAAACATGGCACTATTTTTCTATCAGTATATTTTTCTTCTCTAGAGTGGCCATGTATTAAGCATATGTGTGTGTGTAATCACCATATTCAGTTTCATACCTTGTGTTTCAAAACTGTGATCATTGTATGGAAGGATGTAGTGTATGAAGGGGTGAACAGAGGAAGGGAAGTCCTTTTTTGTCTGAATACTGGAGTGTGCTGTGAAGTGTGTGTGTGTGTGTGTGTGTGTGTGTGTGTGAGAGTGTGTGTCTGTGTTTGTTTAAGAGAGAGAGAGAGAGAGAGAGAGAGAGAGAGAGAGAGAAGTCTGCTGGATAGAGGAGGTTATCAATAATGTTTAATTCTTCTTCTGACTGAATCATTGTAATAATTCTAGTGTCCGTCAGATAAAGCAATAACAGTAACACATTAACACATGCCAAGAATTTACCTTCATTATATGAAGAAGCAGACCTGAATTTGACAATCATTCTAATGCTAATTAAATGTAATTCATGTACAGACTTCCATCTATCTAACTGAACAAACGTGAACAGGCATGCACATAAACACATTGACCTTTAGCTGACAAATCCAGATAAATCCCAGATTTGAGCCAGTCACTACCTTGTCAGCACTTACAGTAGCTCATTAAATCACACAACAGCTTAATATAATGGAATGGAAATGTGTAGTTCATGGCTGAACTACTAGTCCTCTGATCCCAGATCATTATGGACAAGTTGTCCCAATGCAACTGTGTTCTGTCATGACTGCAAAACAAGGCTGTCTGTTGACTCTGAAGATACCGTCTGAAGCTGTGTCTCACGAGTTTAAAAAATTCCACTGTCAGACCTTCCATCGATATACGATCTGTTTGATCGGTATTAAAGCCCTTTGTTATGAGCATGAACTGTGTAACATCTGTCAGAGTGCTGTGCAGGAACTGTGTTCCTGGAGATCTCTTACCTACAGTGTGACATGTCGTCACTCTTTGAGTTCTTTTAGCTAAGTCCTTTTGCTCACTTTTCTGAGTTCCCCAAGCTGCAGGGTGTTCTCGTCGAGCATAGTGCGGTCTGTGTGTGCAGTCTGGAAAATCTCTTGACCATGTCTGCAGGATTGCTCAAATGACAACTGCCTCAATGCCACTTGCAATAAGCTCCTCCGCCCATGTAAATGGACTGAATTCATATAGCGCTCTTCTACACATACAGCACTCGAAGCGCTTTACAGATGAAAGCCTCAGAAATCGACCCATTCGTACACTGATGGCAGAGGCTACTATCTAAGTTGCCAACCTGCGCGTCTGGAGCGGTTTTGGGTTCAGTGTCTTGCTCTAGGACACTTCGCCACTTTTGAAGAGGAGTCGGGATCGAATGACTCCTCTACCTTCTGAACCACTATCACCACCAGCATTGAGGGACGAAATTGAGTGTTTTATGCTTCTTGTCTATTTTTGCCACTTTCCGTGAGTGGCCCACAAGTTCCATGAAGTCCACTTCTTGTGCACCTCGTTTATGGCTGTTGTGAGTTGCTACTGTTGTGAACAGTTCACAGTTCGTCCATCTGCAGACGTTTTCAGAATGAACCTGGCATAAGGGTCTCTTCCCCCCCTGCCTGGTTTGATTTGGTCCAAGGGAGCTACACTGTGGTGTGATTATGTCATTAAAGTAGTTAGGTGGGACGGGTGAGAAAGCTGACATCCTGATATGACACGATCAGTAAGGTAGGCCTGTTGATGCTGTGTTATGAGCACTGTGCTGCGTCCTGTGGATTCAAAAGACAGACTATACAAGCACTGGTTCCTTTGATAGTAGCAACTATGTTGCCCATTTTGTTTTGGTACCATGGTTGGATTTGAAATTGTCATCCTCTTATACCATACTTTTTTTGGTACTTCTGATTGATGAGGTCCATTTTCTGTGTTTTTTTTCCTGTCCATTTACATTTTTTTTTTACATTTGTTAAGTCTTTGTGGGCTCTCTTCTGGCTTGTCCCCAGTGTGAGCAGAAACTGATGAGGACGAGCGTGTCAGAGTGCAGCACAGCAATGATGCGGCGTGTGATGTGTGGTGGAGCAACTCTTAGCTGAGCTAACTGTGCACAGTGTTCAAGCGTAGCATCTCTGTGTACCATACCACTTCAACAATAACAACATTTGGCAAAACTTGGTCGGCAAAGAACAGGAACCATGTCACTATATAAACCACCAACTAGCGATTCTCGTGTGCATTCTTTCAAATATCATAAACTAGGGTCTCTGTGGAGTTAAAGAGATCTCTGCTGGGTGTTGCATTTCTCATAAGAAGTCTTCACATGAATGTTCACATGAACATTCAGTCCTGTCCTGTCTGTATTTGTGAATGATCCTTTAGCTATGTCATGTCCATGTCATCTATGGTCTCTGAGCTGAGTTATATCTGTATTGCTAACAGTGTCTTAGCAAAGCTATATGATCTGTCTTTGTTGAGTGTTGCAGTGTCATTATTAAAGTTGATGTATATGTGCACATATAGCTCATAAATACTGTATAAAGATGTTATCTCATAGAAATATGAAGTGCAATATACTGTATATGAGCTTTGAACCTCAGACCTACGTGAGCATTCTTAAGCAGAGTCTTGTGTGCAACAGGGACACAAAGAGACTTTCAGCAATACACAGAGCCATTTCATTGTGGTCAGTGTATAATGTCCATGTCTCTTTTGCCTGGCCTGACCACTCAAGATTCAACACTGTTTCTAAAGGACATTTGCTGCATCTGGTTTTACTGGTATTTAAATGACTTGATATATGGGTAAACAAAACTATTTCAAATTGGTGAAATTATGCATAAATAAACGTATGGGAAATTGTGATCTATATACACTATGTCAGTTTTGGTAAAGGGAACAGTCCTCATTGAATGACTTTGCAAAATATTATGAGACAATTATGAAAGGCAAGAGAATTGTTAAGACCTAAAGATGCAGCAGGTGGCTTTTGTCTGTGTAATGTATGTAATATGTGAGATTTGCCACATTTTGATGTCTAAAGTAATACACATATAGACAAAATGAGCAGCAATCATTTGATGAATGAAGAAGAAATCATTTATATTTGACATATGTGAAAAGAATGTTGTTTTGAATTGACTCACCTAAACTGTTCCTCTAACAGTACATATTCTGAAGTTCAGAACCTGCTGTAATGTTTCAAATTCACCTGAAACACAAGTGAAAATACACTCATTTGTTGAAAAAAGTATTTTGAAAAAGTGACCTTTTTTAACTGATAGTCTATACACAACTACTGACTTTTTATATATGTGTTCATTTGAAAGCACAAAGTTTAATTGATATTATTTTCTTATATTTTCATTCAAATGCACTGCTTCTTTTGTGAAAGTGGTGTGGTGAAGAGCTTGTGATTAATTCAATGTTTTGTTGTAGACTGTCACTATGTAATATTCAGTAAACTTGTATCCTTGGATATACAGCGTTTGCTATGTAAATAGGCCTTCCTATCTATTCCTGTAGGATATCTTTAGTTAGCATGCAGTCATATATTTTTCATAAGATGTATACATGTATCTGAGATAGACTGATATCTTAGCAACTGAAATGTTTGGCTCAAATGGAAAAAATCTCCTTTAGAGTGTTTGCAATTAAAATGAAATACACATGTTCATGTCTCTGTCTTTTATAATCCTGTGTATTTGAAGAAAGGTGCAAGGTCGCCATCTCCTGGAGGACTGGTGAAATTGTATACTGCAAAAAAAAAATTGTGTTGGAAATGAAAAGATACTTTTGGCAAGAACTTGGGCCTCAAGCTCACTGCACAGACCTAGACACAAACATGCTCTACAGGAAACATTCATAGAAGGATATGCACAAACACAGAACACAAACACACACACGACTCACAAAATAAATAATTGGACGTTGTGCAGATACTTACACATTACATGTTTTTACAAAGCAATGTATCTATTGATTCTGCAGATAATTATAATTGGCTCTTACATTAGTGTTTAGTGGGGCCATTCCATTCAGATGGTGATCCCAGGGGCCTTTGTGTAAGCAGATCACTGGACAGGCAAACAGAGTAGTGATTATGCCTATGCAAAAGTCAAGGTCCCACTCACCATATTATATTACATCTAGTATACTAAAACAACTAAATGATCCAACCAAGAGATCACCAGTGGCAGAGAATACAATTATAGCCTGCTCTTTATGGTTTAGTTTAATTGTGCATCATAAGCCTTAGCCATATGAAAGCATTGTGGATACTTAACAGGTAGTTGTACAATAAAGTTCCTAGCATGCTGCTTAGTAGCATATGTATTATTAGACTTCAGATTTAGTATTTTTTATATCTGATTTATTTGTGCCTTCAATTAAACTTCAACACCTGTTAGTTTTCTAAGGTGTAGTTTGTTTTAGCCTACTTCAACTGATGGTTTGATTTATGTCATAGTTCAGCTAAGCAGTGGTGAAGATAATTATTTTGTTAAAAATGCATATAAGGACGATCACACAAATCATATTTGTAATCAATAACGGCGACTTCATGTCTGTGTAGTGAAGACAAACTTGGAAGAAAGAAATGTGTTTTAACCATAGACATAGGAGTCATGTCTATACGACCAATGAAACTGAGCAGAAACGGGGCGGCCTTCGGTTCTACCAATTATTGGGCATGTCTCAAGGGGGGGGCTTGACATTTCCACTTTAAAGCAGCAGTAGGATGTGTTTCTAAATCTAACCCTCTAGCTACCTTAAATGCATGTTAAAAACCTGTGCAAAAATCTTGTTATTATGATGCTTTAAGATCTATTGATGAAAGTGTTGATGATGTGCTCTGAAGGCTTTTTTTTTTAATTATTTTTACGTTTTCACAGGATTGTCCGGCCCATATCACACAGCTACATGGTGCAGTGGGAATGACAGTTGTGTTGATGTGCCATTCTTATGCCCATATCCCAAACCATTTGGAGATGATACCAAAACTAGTTGCTTTAAAGACACACCTCAAAAAGTAGCAAATTGTTGCAAAGTGTTGCTGTAAAGCCAATCAGACAATATTTTAACTTGCACATGTTATTCCATCTGCCAATGAAAAACCAAAGCAAGTGATAGTAGGGTGGGCAATACTTCAGCAACATCCAATTGGAATGATGTAATTTGTCATTGGAGGCGTTGGCAAATTGAGTGGAGTTAGGTTGAGCAGTTATTCGCCTTGTGGAAGTGGATTGAGAGCAGATTGACAGGAGGAACCGTTGCTGATAATTATAAGGTAGTTTTATCAGACAAGTATAAATTAATGTGTATTCGTTCTGAGCAAGGATCCATTTATGTCTGACAGTAGTTTAACAAATAACTTTAAGTTATATTTTCATGCAGCTGCTTGACGCTATGTTGCAAGCTAGTTAGCCAGCTAACAAGTTGCTAGCCTATTTGTGATATAGCTTGCTATGAAACCTAAGCTAACTAGCTAGCTAAGCTGCCTTCCCCAGAATAGCCAAAGTTTAATACTTGTTGGCTACCTAGCGTGTTCACTATGTTAGCTTCTAGCTAGTCAATCCCTCAAATGTTTTAATTGTTGGGCGTGGTCATTTACGTGAGTTAATGTGATAAACCTATATGTAGAACGCAAGTTTGTTGAAATCCGCTGTCTTGCGTTATTTGACTGTGGGCTTGCGTGATTTGTTGCAGAGCTATGGCTAGCAACTGGTTTAGCCAAAGCCGACGCTATTATTAGTAACCAAACGACCAGTTAACTCGGTAATTTTTGCCCCTGTCATGCACAGGGTAGCCGAAGATAATTGGCACAAAATTAGGTCAGCTGTTGGTCGCTTGAACTAGGAAAAGACACATATCCATTGTGAGATTATTACAATGATGGCCTTCATAAGACACCAACCTTGAGAAGTGAATCTAGGTCTGGTCATTCATTAATTAGACAGTGAGTTTGAAGCAGTTCTAGTGATCTTGGTGGATAATTGTTAGAATGGGTCATAACTGCTGGTGTGTATATTTCCAAACAGAAGGAAATCTAAATTTGGTGCCATTTATGAAAATTATATTCGTATCTGAATGAAGAGAAAGGTGATGGAACATGTGTGTCTCTGTGAGAGGGAGTGTGCGTTTGTAATGTAAAAAGTACCCATCCTCTTTCTTTACCACCCATCTCTCTTCTGCAGACTGCATTTCCTGCTACAACATGTAGGCTTCCGATCTGAGGGCAGTGGCTGATTTTGTATGTGTCATGGCAGCCTAAACTTGGTTATCAACATCAAAATCAGATTTTTCTACCTGCACAGTTACATGGTCACTTCCTCTGTCGGCTCAAAACTAGTATACATAGTAGAGCAGTCTTTGCCAGTAGCTCGGCTTTTTTTGTTTGTGGGTACCAGCTAATAGTTCACCCTCGTTTGTGTGAAACCTCTTCTAAACATAACCGCTTTGCACTGGTTTCTTTCTTGCACTGGGAAAGTAGCACTCTTGAAAGGCAGGAACAGCTGAGATTGCAAAGTCAGTTGCTGCAACATCTGTGATTGCATCAATGTAGGTCCAGTGCATGTTTCCTCTTGCCCTGGGCCTCCTGAAAGGAAAACTGTTTCTAGAAAAGTTTATAGAACATTGACCTAAAATAACTACTCATGTTAGCATAATTCAACAGTTTGATTCTGTTTACAGCCACTCCCATACACCTGTATCTTATGTTGTGTTTACCAAGATCCTCTGAAAATGTACTTATAATTTCCATTTATTTAGACATAAGACTATCAGCCACAATACTGGCTGTGGAATTCAGTCCATGCATTAGGTTAAAACATGAAATCAGATGGATGAGTGCGGAATTATTACACAACAGAATCACACTGGATTGTTGCTAGGGAGACGCTGAACCGTTCCGAAGCTCTGTTGCATTGAAATAAGGTCAACAAATGAAAGTAGGATGAGGCAAGCAAACAGCCCGCAGGATGTAGGTGTAGCATGCAAAGGCCTACATGCTGCAGACGATGGTTTTTTAAGGCACCATTTTGCTGTCAGTGATGGAACGCACACAGACACACAGACACACAGCCCTGCTATCAGTTCATCTATTTTAATGGACAGGATCAATGCTTTTGACCAGGATGGCACATCCAGTGTTTCTTTTTGGATTCTAAACTGTACTCATTGATGAACAGCGTTGAACCTGTCATCCTTTAACCTCTTGAATAGCTGTCTGATTGTTAAAGGCATGAGTAAGGGCATTCTTGGCATGGCAGTCCACCTGTTGTTGTTCACAGATACTTCAGTGCACAAGTGGACCACAAATGGTGACAGAAACAAGAGTGTCTGACAGTGGCACATGCAGAGCTGCTTTGGCTTAGAATACTTACTGGATGACCTAGGAACAGCTTTAGCAAAGTCCCATTTCATCCAAAATCCCACTTTGTTCTCATCTTGTGCTATCTTGAAGAGTGAGTTTAACACAGTGATCAATAAACTGTAGTCGATATTTCATTTTTTAGCCTTGTAAGAGCAATCATTACATATTTTCCTGCATTTGCTTAAATTCAGCCAAACTGGCTTGTTGAATTTGCACTGGCTTGCAGTCCAAAGATCAGGCTGTCAGGCACAGAGCTAGGAGATGAAGGCGTTCATTGACTCCCTGCCCCAGCCTCTCTCTCTCTCTCTCTTGTTGTTTGGTAGGTGACATTCACTTGAGTCGTTTTTATGTTCTCTCTCACTCTTTCATTGGCCTAAAGTAGCAACTGGTCACCAGGAAGCTGTCAGGGCTGCTAAAGGGTTTTGTGCCCATCTGTCTTAAAGGGTTAGCGGCCATTCAGCTTAACCTGTGCTCTCCAACTGAGGAGGAACACACACTGTCACTCACTCTCACACACCCACACACAAGGATCTGTTGCCATTAGAAGTACACAGGACACAGTTGGAATATAAAGTGTTTTTTGATTACATAGAAGTTGGTGTTTGATGCAAAATCTCATCTAAATGTAAAGGCACAGTTCAGACATATTAATAAAATGCCATGCTCACACTTCTAATACATGTGATATGTGTTGATTATTGAAATTATTCATGGTTATTCGGTGGGAATTTCAAAGCAAAAAGTACTTAAGTTGACTTTAGTGATGAGTACTGCCCTCTAGTGGTCATTATATGCACTTAACATTATACACTGTAAAAAAATCTGTAGGTTGAACTTGAACCGTATGGTCTGTTGAACCTCCTGTCTGAAGAGCAGGACAAATGTTAAATGAGAAAGGATGTTTAGATACTTCTGTTTAGTTTATTGCCCCAAGGGGGGAATTCTTTTCCACAGCAGTGTATGTCTACCTCATGTTTTACATCCCATAGTACATATAACAGAACAGCACACAGTGCTCATCTGCGAACAGCATGAGTTCAACAACAGTGCATTTAACAGAAACGTCGCATGATAATGACTGACCGTATCCAACAACACTCAGCAACAGCAGGGTTATCAGTGGGTTATTTTGTTAAGTGCTGCTGTGGCTGCGGATTTTAGGCTTTTGCCAAAATGCCTGATACCCGCATCCACAATAAGGCTTCTGTTGACCTTCCAGGGTCAAACGCAGGAGGAATAAATGGCCTTATCATTAACATTATAAGGACATGCATCGTTATGCTCTCTCCTCTCTTTGCTTATTATTAATAATAATGATAATAATAAGAAGAAGAAGAACAAGAATGATGATGATAATAAGGACATTGCCTCATTCTGCCCTCTCCTCGCTTTGCTAAATAATAATAATAATAATGATAATAAGATGATGAAGAAAAATTATGATGATAATAACAATAAGGATATTGCCTCATTCTGCTCTCTCCTCTCTTTGCTCAATAATAATAATATACTAGAAATGATGATGATAAGGATATTGCCTCATTCTGCTTTCTCCTCCTATGTTGTAGTAAAGCTGCATTTTGCTCCAGACAGAAGATGGGGAAGAAGAGTCGTGTGAAGACTCAGAAGTCAGGGGCCACCGCTGCAGTCTCCCCCAAAGAGATGATGAACCTCATCTCAGAACTCTTGCAGAGTAAGTGCAGCCAATGGCCTCCTCACCACAGATAAGAGGACAAGGAAGGCACTGCTAGGATGGAGTTTAATAATTGTGTCATTGTTTGGTGACAGAGACAGAACCTTTCAGAGTTATTGCTATCTGCAAATGCCTTTATTGAATTGATTTCGATATGTATCCTAGGTGGCATACAGGCATAGCATAACCTTTTACTGGTCTCAAACTTAAGCAAGGTGCTGTTGACGTCAATGCGCTAATCTCATAGACCAGTCACAGACCATACAAAATGAATGAATCCATTTCTCATTCACTTTTATTGTGTGTATTTTTGATGGGTGAGAGAGAGATTAATGTTGCCTTTTTTATTTGTATTTATGTACTAGCAAACAGTTATTGCACTCGTTTGATCAGAGCTGTGATGAAGCACAACTGTAATGGATATCATTTTTATTTCACTTGAAATCAAACGAATGCAGCCAATGTAACCATGTTGAGGAATCTTGGAGAGGATTCACAAACTTCACAGAGATCCATAGCTTCAGCCTGTGCAGTTCTTCTTATGCTTCTGTGTTGATAGACATGTTTTACCCCTTGCTGACATAAGTAGACCTCCTTTGAAATAAATCGAGGGATTACTGTGACCAAAGACCACTGGTGCATTCCCATAAGCGTCTTCCTCTGGGAGAGAATCTCATTTCCTCTCCCTGTATGAGCTTTGGGTATTGGGTACGTTATGAGATCTTGAGGTAAAGTTTTCATCTCCTGTGTGAGACTAGCCCTTCAGTAGAGGCCTGACGGCACACTTTTCTCAATACTGTAACACACTTTTTTTTGGATTGAAATAGTTTAACCCTTCTCTTCTATCCTTTCAGAGTGCAGCAGTGCAGCCCCCTCTGCTGGCAAGGAGTGGGAAGAGTATGTCCAGATTCGGACGTTGGTGGAAAAGATCCGCAAGAAGCAGAAAGGTTCTAACTTGACAGTATACTCATTCATACATACATGCACACATACATACATACATGCGTACAAACATGCATACATGCGTGCATACATGTGTGTCTGTGTGGATTCAGATATGTCAGTGATGTTATGTGACATGATGTGTGTGTGTGCAGGTATGTCAATGGTGTTTCAGGGCAACAGAGAGAGAATTCCTTTTCTGAGCTGATGGCCTGGACTGCAAATGTTATATGACAATTTTGTGTGTGTGTGTGTGTGCGTAGGTATGTCAGTGATGTTCGAGGGCAACAGAGAGGAATTCTTCTCTGAGCTGATGGCCTGGGCTGCAGACTGCGGGGCCTCCTGTGACGGCTTTGAGATCTCCAACTTTGCAGACGAGGGCTATGGACTCAAAGCCACCAGAGATATCAAGGTGTGTGTGCTTACTGTCTAATGATGTTATTATTAACACACACACTCCTAAATAGATTACTACACGTTCATCATCAGTCAATAACACTCTGAGCCTTGAAAGCACACACACACACACACACACACACACACACACACACACACACACACACACACACACACATATAATCCCTCATACATTACACACACACACACACACAAGCCAGATTTCTCGGTCATCACTTACTCAGTCACACACCGACACATGTTCATGCAACAGTGTGTTTACTCCTCTCTCATACACACACACACATAGACACACATTATATCACTCACTCACTCTCTCTCACTCACTCTAACTCTCTAACTTAGATAAAGTTTTCTCTCTCTCGCTCTTTTTTCTCTCTCTCCCTCTCCTCCAACTTGGTCTGCATCACATCTCTGTCACACTCACACACACACACACACACACACACACACACACACACTTGACAAAAACAGTGCAGTTCAATAATGACTTGATGTAGTGACTGGACAGAAGCTGTGGCGTTGGTGAAGATGTAATCATCAATGTTTTTAAGTGGTTTGGCGAGTGCTGTTGAGGCGACAGGCTGCGTGTTTCTCTCTGTGGGGGTCTGGATTGATCAGCCCATGTTATTGTCAAACTTCCATGCCAAACATGTCCAGTGATCAATTTCTTTTAGAATAACCCTCATATGAGGTGCTTATTGAGCTCTGCAGATTACCCTCATTCACTCGCATTGATCACACTGAGTGGCTTTAATGAACTGGGAGTGCTCTTCTTGCACCCGAGCCTTTCAGATCACGACGAGACTGGGTTAATGGGCCAAGGCAACTAACTCGCCCAGGACAGGAAAAAATGAAAACTCAATCAAACACTTGACTGGTGTACATGGTATGAGTACTAACTGCCTTCCTCAGTTTTTGGAATTGCATGCATTTTTGTTGTTCATGTTCACAAAATATGTGCATTCACAGTGTAGTCATACCATAGTCTATATATGAACACCATGTACTACGATGCACTGATACAGATAATGGTGTATACATGACTGTTGTCTACATATGCATACCGTCTAAGTATACTGTGACGCCCTGCACTGTTTATTACCATGTACTAGGGATTCACTGATATCACGCTATGATACCACTTCATGGCAACATTATGTAAAACTCAAGGCTGCGGTCAGGAGGTGTTATGTCATTTTTTGCCGTCCAGAAACAGCTAGTAGCTAGTAGAATTTATGACTTTATATGTATATATAAAGTTTCTATGTAACTTTACAATGTGACGTCATCATGTCAAAATGCAAGTACATTTGTAGGTCCTCTGTTTGTCATTCAAGCAGCAGATCTACTTCACACTACTTGGCACGTTTCATGTGTGAGCGTGAAGGAGAGTGATAGCGCTCTGGTTACAGGGCCTGTCATTGTTGGTACCTGGTGGTAGCTAGTTAGCTAACTAGCTGATTTAAATTCACTAAGGCAAGACTTGAAGGTGAAGGGGGTATTTTTTCGAAATGGAAAAGGCACAGGCGATGCTAGAGGGGGTGGAGGGCGAGTTGCCCACATTGTCAGGAACTGGAGACAAGAGCAAGGTGTCATGCTAGTTAACACGTCTGAAAAGAGGAGCCGCATTACTGTGGTGAAAAATGATACATTCATGTATAGGACACAGGACTTCCACCGCAGCAGAACTGCAGAAAGTTTACAAAATCAGTGTAAACCGTGGTAAATAGTCATGAAATTACAGTAAATATCTTTGTATTTGTCGTTATTAAATGTGACAAGGAGAAAGACTGCAGCAGTTCTGGTTTGTGTGTAGGCAGATAGTCTCAAGATTTCAGCCAGGGAAATAGGTCAGGAGGTAAAAATCAATCAAAGAGTCTGTAGACAGCGGTGGTGTATAGGGTGTCTGTGTGATGATCTGAGACGCATTTTTGTACGCAGGCCGAGGAGCTCTTTCTGTGGATCCCCAGGAAAATGCTGATGACCGTAGAATCAGCCAAGAACTCCATCCTAGGTGAGTGGGACTGACTGATTGCCGACTTTTGACCTTTGACCTCATACGCTGCCACGTGTTGTCATGCCGTCTCAGAGTTTGACTTCACTCCTCTCAGCAGTACAGCACATATGCACTGAACACATTCTCCCCCGGGAGATGATCGCCCAGAATGCAATGCAGCGAACAGTTCTCAAAGCGAACAATGTTGTATTTCCAGCATCGAGCAACTAAAAGCTGCACTTAACTGACCAAGTATGATGAGATGCTAGTGATCTTTCCAGGTAGCAATGGACTGACCTAAACTAAATCTTAAAGATAGATAGAGATAGATAGATAAGATAGATAAATACTTTATTAATCCAGTGGGGAAATTCTGGGATCTTGCAGCTCTCTCATATTTACAATAATTACAGACAATATGATACAATACAAACAATACAATTCAGCTATGTACAGTGTTACTATGTCGCTCAGTCCTTGAACGTATCGTGGTTGAGCCGCCCGCTACGGAGGCTGCTGGACTGTCCTGCCAGGACATGGTGGAAGGGGTGATTAACATTGCCCATGATGGCCAAGAGCTTTCCCCGTATCCGTCTCTCAACCACAGTCCCCAGTGAGTCCAGGTTCTGCCCCACCACTGAGCTCGCCTTTCTGACTAGTTTGCCCAGCCGCCCAGTGTCCCTCTTAGATGTGTTGCCTCCCCAGCAGACTGCAGCAAAAAAGAGCATGCTCGCCATAACAGATTGGTAAAACATGCGCAGCATCTCTTTGCATTCATCAAAGGACCTGAGTTTCCTCAGGAAGAACAATCTGCTCTGTCCCTTTTTGTATGTTGCACCTGCGTTAGCCAACCAGTTCAGCTTGTCGTCTAGATGCACCCCCAGGAACTTGTAGGTCTTAAACACAGATGACAAAATTCTAATATTCTATCCTTCACTTCAAAGAGCCTAGAAACAGTGCTGAAATACTGTCCATGTATTCAATTGGCTGTAGTTTGATTTACACATTGATTCAGCCAAGACGTTCTAATTAGTACACAGTGTCTTGAGGAACAAAGCTGTTCTCCGAAATGTCGGTTCTAATGCTGTGACAAAGTTGTCCTCCGTACTCAACATTGGAAGGACTTGTCATCAAAGTCGTCCTCCATCTTCTAAAATGTCAGTTCTAATGCTGTGACAGTTGTCCTCCGTACTCAACATCGGAAGGACTTGTCATCAAAGTTGTCCTCCATCTTCCAAACGTGTGCATAAGTTGCTGCTGCTGCTGCCCCCCGTCCATCTGGCCGCTCCTCCAGCTCTCTCTCTCCCTCACTCCCTCTCTCTCTCTCTCTCTCTCTCTCTCTCTCTCCAGGTCCCCTGTACAGTCAGGACCGCATCCTGCAAGCCATGGGCAACGTGTCGCTGGCCCTGCACCTGCTGTGTGAGCGTGCCAACCCGGCCTCGCCCTGGCTGCCCTACATCCGCACCCTGCCAACCCACTACGACACCCCGCTCTACTTCCACGAGGACGAGGTACGCTACCTGCTGGCGACGCAGGCCATCGCAGACGTCCTGAGCCAGTACAAGAACACTGCGCGCCAGTATGCCTACTTCTACAAAGTCATTCAGGTGAGGAGATCTGTGTGTGTGTGTGTGTGTGTGTGTGTGTGTGTGTGTGTGCGTGTGCGTGTGTTTGTGTCTAAGTCATTCCGGGAAGAGGGTTAGTTGGTGTGTGTGTTTGGGAAGGTGTGTATGAACCTGTAGTGAGGGTCAAGGAGTTGCTTTCAAACCCCCTTGAAGTGTCATTTTTGACCCGACTGAAGGATCAGAAATTGGACCTTGGAACACTGAGCCCTGTGACATCACAGGATAAGTCCCTGCACTACTGGGTTTAAAAGCAGATTAAAACAGATGTCATGTCAAGCAGGACATAGATGTCAGATGACAGAACTGACATCTGCTGAAATTGGCAGAAAAAGAGTGAGAGGGGAGGGTTTCATTACATAGCACGAGTAGCACATTGTGATGTTAATATTAGAATAATTACTGGTTGTTATGACTTATGTAAGACTTCTTATTTCATGTTACTAACCCTAAACCTTACC
Source organism: Sprattus sprattus (assembly GCF_963457725.1). Taxonomy (NCBI): domain Eukaryota; kingdom Metazoa; phylum Chordata; class Actinopteri; order Clupeiformes; family Clupeidae; genus Sprattus; species Sprattus sprattus. The sequence continues at coordinate 17,586,479 of NC_137911.1, forward strand.
CCAACTCCAATTACATCTTACACCATACTGATATGCAAATAAAATCACATTGTAATTAACTACATTTTACGTTGCCCTCAACTTGCCCTCTGATTCGCCATAGGAAGCAATCTTTTTGAAGTAGTAGTTGAATGTAGTTAAACTCTGATGACAAGCCCTGTGTTCTCTGCACTCTTTGGTGTCTGCCATCCACGGTATTAAACCAGCTTCAGTTCCTCTGGACTTGTTCAGCAGGGTTTGGTTCTGCAGTCTGTCTGCCTCTCCTCTGCTCTGCTCTGTGAGTGCTGAGGCTCTTTTTAAAAGCTTTTCCAGCCGCTGAAGTCTGAAGGCTGCAGTCGGCAGTGTAGCCTGAGGTGGGCCAGAGTAGCTGCTGAATGAATGCCCTCTTGCACTCAATTTCAAGAGTTGTGATAAGCTGCCATTGAAACGGCTTACGGTGCCACGGGCAGTGACCGTGTGTGGCCAGCAGATGGCGCCGTACTCACATCTCATCCACTGCCCTTTAGTGAGGGAGGACACAAGTCAGTTTTGTCTCATTTTACTGCATGTCTGTCACAGGGCCAAACCACTGATTTGTACATGTCACATTTCATCTCACTTAGTTCTATGTAACAGTAAAGAATAAACACCTTCATTTTTGTATGGGAGCATATTCATAGATTGAATGAAAATATGAATCGAGAAAATAAAGAATTTAATGTGTGCAGTGTTCTGCATGTTTGTGAAGCATCCATGTACATGCATCATAAGTACATTGCACAGGGTCTGCCAATAGACTGTTTTTAGTCTGATCAGATAAAACAAGGACAATGAGCAGTCTTCAGTCACACTTCCTCTAGTTGTTGGCATAGTGACATGCTGATGTGCTCGCATTTGATCTTCTAAGGTTTGTTCAGTTTTCTTGAAACTGTATCGACGGATTGTTATCCATGGACAGGGTAGTCAACTGTAAGAGTGTGGATATGTTTTCGTGCTGTTAACAGGGTAGTTTGCTACAACAGTACTGGGGTTTCGTTTTTCTCGTAGTCACGGTAGTTTACTGTCAGAGAGATGCACAGCTGTTCCATTAGCTCAAGCGTAGTCTTCTGATTTTTCTCTGGATTTTCTGTCATGAAGATCGCTCTCTCTTCTCAAGGCAGCCATTTTCTCTGTTTCACTGGAACAGTGGAGTAAATGATGTCTCAATACCTCTTTGCCGAAGTCCACTACATTATCATCACCCAGTGACGTTTAAGGTTTAGCTATTGTGATGGAAATCGCTAAATATGCAGATTTGTGGTTATTAAATGACATGTGGAAATGATGATTTATTTAAGATGTCTCTGTAATCAGACCAATAAATATTGCCCTCGTTGAGTTCCACGCTTGAGCTATTAAAGAGGCAATAAAAAGGCTCTGGTCTTCTGAATTACGTTTGAAAACCTCCGCTCATCTCGGTTGTTCCTTTCATTAGATGACTGTCAATTAGAAAAATGAATTTTATCCACAGCACTGTCAAGATAAGGCATCAAATATTCATGGGGAGAAGTTAATGTATTTGTCATTTTTCCGACCGTTCTATTGACATCTTTGGTTATTAAACGTTAGGCTCTTCACAGCAGTTAAATGACTGGAACATGGTTTATTGTCCCTTCCTCTGTTGTTCACGCCCCAAACAATTAATATTCCTGCCATTTATATACATTAGTAAATAATGACACTATGATTGCCATTGCAAAGAGCATCTGGGCATCTTGTGTGTTAGTGTCTTTTCGTAACCCTTTCATTATTCCAATACATTTTATTTTTCTTCTCATACTCCACTGAAGCCTTTTTTTGGCTTGTGACCAGTAGGTGGCAGAAGTGGGTTAATATGAGTTCCATCTGAGGAGTATTCCAAAGTTCACTCTCGCTGCCGTGGCGACCGCAGGTCCTCAGAAGCTTTTGAGCAGGAGAGATTGTCCTCACTGCAACCTCCTTTGCAACCAGAACTCAGGCCTGTAAGCTGGTATAAGGTGCGATGGTGTGTGTGAGAGTGAGAATGAGAGAGTGTGTCTGCAATAGCAGCACAGCAATCAAACCCACACTCAGACACTTGAGTCCGTTCAGACTCTGTGACTGTGGATGATGAGTGTGTGTGTGAGTGTGTGTAGAAGGAGAAAAGCGAAAAGTAGTGTTTGAGTGATATGTAGGTGTAACACTGTTTCGTGCATGGCTGGAGTGTCAGGGTCTATAGAGGGTAGTGTGTGTGTGTGTGTGTGTGGTCGTAGAGCCGTGTGTGTGTGAAGGCGGGCAGGGGCAACTCTGGCTAACCCACCCCCCCTCGGTGCGTGCCGTGTCCGTGAGGCGCAGGTTTGGGAGCCCATGTCACTGTAATGACTACTGTCAATGTCTCACAGGCTGGCTTCCTGGCCGGCCGCAGATGACCGGGCTGGAAAATTAGCTTGTCGCATTGGCTTTGAATTGAATTGACCTGATTGTACCTTCCGCACATGTTGAGAAGGAGACTGACAAACTCCCATCACCCCCCCCCTCCCCAGTTCCTTTACTCCTCACCCCCCCATCCCTCCATGTCTGTCCTTACCACCTACCCCCAAGCCCCTTCTTACGGCCACTGGGGTGGGGAGAGGAGACCAGAGCTGTCTGCTGGAATTGGGAAAGGCTTTTATATAATGCATATATATGCACATTAGAGTGTGGAGTGGGATAGGCCGTTGTCACTGTCGGGGGGCGCTTCCTGAAGCGTATCAGAGTGTTCCGCATTGGCCTCTGGGGACCAATGATGGCCGTCCCGTTTTTATCAGGGCCGTGTGTGTGTGTGTGTGTGTGTGTGTGTGTGTGTGTGTGTCTGTTTGTGTGCACTAGTCTGCATATGTGTGTGTGTAGGCATGTGGGGGAGGTAGCCCTCATAAGGTGACCCTCATATGTAGCCGATGCAAAGTATGTGTGTGCACGTTTGTGTGACGTTCGTGTGTGTGTGTGTGTGTGTGTGTGTGTGTGTGTGTGTGTGAGGACGTGGGGGAGCTGGCCCTCATAAGGTGACCCTCATATGCAGCGGATGCAAAGTAACCTTGTGTGTGTGCTACATGTGCTGTGCACTGATGAGAAATGGTGGTGCGTCCCTCGAGGCACTGCCCCCTCCCCTCCCCACAACTCACACCCCCACGTCTCTGTGCTGAGATATTTGTCAAGATCGCTGTGGAGGGACAGGGAAATGTCACCCGCAACGACACTGTGCTGTGGCTCCCTCCCTTATTTTTGTGTTGCCAGCTGTGTTTTTTTCCCCCGAAAACACCATTTTAGCCCTCAATGCTGTTGATGTGTCGTTTTCTGCTTCCCACTGCAGTGAATGCACTGACTGTGAACCCAAATGGTGGGCTGCAGACCCGCACTTTTGCAGTGTCCTTGTGTGGTCCTGCTCCCAGGTCAGGGGTTTAACTCCTCTGTGCTGCCTTTATGTGTCTGATCTGAATGAGGCAGTCACAGTTGCCCTAAGCAACTACATTAAGAAAAGTGGCGACCACTTCATTTCCCCTGGTTACCCCCTGTGGCAACAGCATTTTTACTCTATTTTTATGATATTCATGAATAAAATCGAATTAAGTGATATCCAATTTTCTCAGTGATATCCGAACATCGTCTAAGCATTCTTTCAGGCAGCTGGGAATTGAGAACATTCCCATTTCAGAACGTCCCACTGTTCATGTAATGACAACAAACGGTATTGACGGTTAGGTAATGTTAAGTAGGAAACACACACAATCGAGATAAAACTAGCGGCGACAAAGGCTGACTGTTGCGTTGCCTCATGCCGCCTGTGCCTGGGTCAAAAAGTTGCACTTTAATTACAGCTGTTTTTTTAGTGCAAGACTGAGTTACTTTCTAGATCAGTAATTCAAATTGAGCAAAAAAAAGAGCCTTTTTTCGTTTTGAATAATAGTTAAATGGAAGAGACTGTATTGTCAGTTAGATAACTAGCCATCACTCACGCAAATGGAAATGTTTTTTTTTTGCATTCACAGACTAATTAGTTTAATCACCCAAACAAACATACACTCACGACTTGGAATTAGTCTGATAATTATGGCAACCATTTAGTTGGATTTGGCGACTAAAAAGCTCATGCCCTGTTGCTAAGTTTGGCAACCGCTTTTAAAAAAAGTAAATACCCTGGAGCATCTCCGTTGTGTGACACTTGCGCTGGGTAAACTTGGGTACGTGCGGCAGTTCATTTGCAAAACGCCATCACAGGTCTCATACAGCTCAGGAAGGTTAAAAAGAGAAGAAAAAAACACGCCTATGAGAAACTGTATCCCGACCACACAGGAACACTACACCCTGAAGCAGACTTGTATATGCCGACACACAAGCGCACACTCTTTTAAGTATAAACAACAATCAGTGTAAAGGGTTCCAAGAAACCCATTTTCTGAGCATCACTTTGTCTTTTTAGATCCACTTGATCACTTAAATGTACACGTTCTCTTACACACACACACACACACACACTTATATATCCACACACACACACTTATATATCCACACACACATACACGCTCCACTGTGTCCTCCTGTGCAGCTCCATCTCAACTGGCCAATTAGCAGAGTTGATGTGTGGCCTCTTTATGGGCAGGTTGCTGGCCCTGTGTGGGAGCTTTTGTTTTGTAATTGATTTACAGGACCATCTCTACACACACACACACACACACACACACACACACACACACACACACACACACACACACACACACACACACACACACACACACTGTGCCGGTGCGAGCTCCACTGTGGCCAGTGATGAATTACCTTCCTCCACTGATTCTAATGCATCAGCCTCTTCCCCCTCCCTCTCTCCACCCCCCACCCCACCCCCCCAGTTATCTCTCCCTCTGTCTAACACACATACTGCACCATAGCCCAGGATCCCCACCCCCCACCACCGATGGCCACCCCCTGACAAATTAACCAACTACATACACACATACACATATGCACAGACACACATGCTAACACACCTCAGCTCTTCCCAGGTTGTCCTGGATACGGGTCCAGTTAGTGGGCTCTACAGCCTCGCCTTGCCTCAAGACAGACAGACAGACAGACAGACAGACAGACAGACAGACAGACAGACAGACAGACAGACAGACAGACAGACAGAAGGCTCAGCTGGTGGGCAGCAGACTGGTTCTGTGGTGCTGAGTTGTGTATGTGAGGTGCTGCCCACCCTCAGGAGTCTCAGCTCATTATCAACCTGATTATTACTTAAGCTGGGCCCATTAAGACCACCCGGCCTCTCAGCCCTCTCACTGGCTCCATTAGTTATTCCTAGTAGCAGCCCAACCCCTTTCCTGCCTCTTTCCACTAGAGTCCATTCAGGTGGGGTTTTTCCATAGGCACTTTTGGCTGCGCTGTGCCGAGCCGAGCTAATTTGAATTTCCATCACGAGCTAAACAGCATAAAATAACACCATGTCTGCCTCCAAGCATGCCAAATAATGTTGAAGATACTCTCTCTTTTCTGATTGGCTCAATCATCGTTCAGTGCTTGCCATAGTCTGTCAAGACACCTGTGAAGCAGATTTGGTTCTAATGTTTAATTTGGGAAGTTTTGAAAAGTAACTGTAACAACGATCGTCAATGGTAAAATGATCTTTAACATTTCTACCACTGTGAGTTTGGATTGAATAAACAAAATTGAACTCGATAAAACAATACATTCCATGGTTCATTGTCATCTGGAGTACTAGCGAACTGGCAAGCTAGCCCACATAGAATTAGCAACGACTAACATCAATGTTAGTTTTTAATTTCTAAGGATTTAGGCTTATGAATAAAGGAATACAATTTTACCAATAAACCTTTGTTATCTTTGAGGAACTAGACTGGTTGCTTTTTAATCTAAAACAAATGTTCTCTTGTGGGCTCTATCCCTTACATAAAGACACGCCTTCAAGCCTGTAGACCCTGATGTATGGAAATGCAACTCCAGGCTGTTCTTGGTCGACGGGCTAAGCTGAGGGACGTTTGCACCAATCTACGCCATCGGTGTGGACCAATAGCAACAGAGACTTCTTTAGGTTTTCCTGTAGAGGCCGTGACTAGTGCCTCCTACATTATGTATCATTTGTGTTTTCCATAGCGAGTGTTAGTATAGGTCAGGGGGGTGGACATGGCTAGGCTTTCTTGACCTATGGGTCTGAGGGTGTGTGTTTGTGTGTGTGTTTCCTTTCTGGCTAAAGGAGTAGTTGTCAAGGTTAAAGGAGGATGGTCTTCTCCCAGTAATGTCTTTTTGACCTTATGGCTCCAGGCCTGTGTTATTGAAAGCCATTGTGTGCCTCGACGTAGGCTTCTGGTGTTGGGCTTAAGCTCAGACCAAGTCTCCTGGATTTTGATTGGTTGGCTTCGCTGGACTCTTATCTTTTAATGGTTGTCCATCATTGGGTGTAAGAACAGCCTTTAAAAACGGGCTAACAGTCTGATCCAGTGGAGGATGGGTTCTCCTGCAAATTCTCTCTTTCATGCTCTCTCTCACTATCTTTTTTCTCTCTTTTCCTCTCTCTTTTCTCCATCTCTTTTCCTCTTGTACTTTCCCTCTCTTTCTCATCTCACCCCCTCTGGTGATCTTTCTCTCCCTCTCTCTGATTGTTCTTGTCTGTCTCAGTGTGTCTGATATCAGGTGTTTACGTGTATTTGCATTTGCATCACCCAGTCTGTTGTGTATAATTCTGAAGTATATGTGGTTGTATGGTTTGATGTAGTGTGTATGTGTGTGTTGATGTAGTCTTTATACGTGTGTTTTGAGCTCAGTAATAAAGATTAGTGTGTTTGTGTGTGTGAGTGTCCAGGTGCTTGCGGGTGAGTGGAGTGAGTGTGATTTTCTTCCACCTCTCTGTTGGTCTGAATCAGTGTCACGACTGGACCCTGATCTACCGCACTACCACCCCTGTTGCCCACAGGCAAAACATGATGTGACCATGCTCCAGTCCTTAGCCCCCACTGTCGGTGTGTGTCGGTGTGTGTCGGTGTGTGTCGGTGTGTGTCGGTGTGTGTGTGTGTGTGTGTGTGTGTGTGTGTGTGTGTCGGTGTGAAGGGTATGAGTGAAAATCAATGTGTGTATGTGTGTCAGTAGATAAGTAGTGGTGGCAACTCGTGTGTGCACAGGTGTTTGTTGTGCGAGCATCCTTTATATTTCTACACTGGGTTGGCCTTTTGTATTAGCCCATTCAAACCCATGCAAATAAACAGTTCCTAATCATATACAATAGAGGATAAGCAGCCTTAAGTCTGTAGACTGCCATCAACTCTGTCTGTGGAAAGCACCCGTTAGTCCAGCCCATCATCTTAATGCTGTTGGGTTGGAGTTATTCACATTACGGGTGGATTGCTCCTTTCTCCTGTTTATAAGGAACTGAGTGTTTCAGCCCTGTATTTTTTTTTAAACAGGTTCTATTAAAAGGAATAACTTTTCCACTTAAAGTGGGCAAGAACCACACACGTGGTGATGGTTCTAGGGTGTGGAGGAACCACACAGGTGGTGATGGTTCTAGGGTGTGGAGGAACCACACAGGTGGTGAAGGTTCTTGGGTTTGGAGGAACCACACAGGTGGTGATGGTTCTAGGGTGTGGAGGAACCACACAGGTGGACATAATGGTTCTAGGGTGTGGAGGAACCACACAGGTGGACATGATGGTTCTAGGGTGTGGAGGAACCACACAGGTGGACATAATGGTTCTTAAGTGTGGAGGCGAGTCCTGCGTGTTGCACTTGTCTCACTATCCAGGCTATTTTTAGGCATCGCTTTACATGCTGAGAAAAAGGGGGCTACTAGAGGCTGCATTAGAGCAGGTCATTTTCTCTTTCTCTCTCCCTTTCTCTATTCCCTTTTTATTCTTCCACACCTTCTTCCCCTATATTTCCCCCTCTCTTTCCCCCTTATCTCTTTCTATCTTTCCTTAACTCTTTCTATCTCTGTTCTTCTCTCCCCTGTTCTATCTCTCTCTTTTCTTCCTTAAGAGTGTCTCCTTCCTTCGGTGTGACACGCGGTGCAAATGAGCCCTTGGAGGGGGTGCGTCTGTGGCTTTAAATGTAGATTTCGGTGGCACCGCCGGCTCTCTGTCAGCCAAATTGATGAAGCAGATTTATGACGGCTGCTGGGCACAACAAATTAAGCTGACAGTGATGTATGGGGGGCTAATGCCACCATGATCCCAGCGAAGCTCCGCTGGACGCTCGCCACGCCACCACCCTCTTGTTAGGATCTGTTAGGCAGCCGCATAATGAAATTCCTCCGACTGATTTGAGGTTTTTTTTCTCCCCCTCTCTCTTTTCCCCCTCTCTCTCACTTCACTTCTCTTCCTGTTCACTCCATCTCTTTCTTGCTCTTTCTCTCTCTCTCTCTCTCTCTCTCTCTCTCTCTCTCTCTCTCTGTCTTCCTCTTTTTTTAACTTTTTTTCTCCTCTTCTTTTTACGCCATCTCTGCTTCTTTCTCTATCTTCACTTCTCCTCTTTTCTTCTTCATGCCATCTCTTTCTCTCATTCACTCCTCTTTTCTTCTTCATGCCATCTCTTTCTCTCATTCACTCCTCTTTTCTTCTTCATGTCATCTCTCTCTCTTTCTCTCTTCTTTTCTTCTTCATGCCATCTCTCTCTCTTTCTCTTTTTCTGTTCCTCATCTTCCCTCCCCTTAGACTCATCCGAATGCCAGCAAGCTGCCCCTGAAGGACGCCTTCACCTTCGATGACTACAGGTTGGTGAGAGCACTGCTTTTCTAGGGCCACACGCGTCCTGAAAGCCTAACCCATCATTTTGGTGTTTGTGTGGAGGGTGGGTGGGGTGGTGGTGATGCCTCTAAAAAGTGCAAAAAAAGTTGCCACTGTCGAAACGGGGCCCTCAAAACGGGGAGTTTGTTCTCATTGTTCTTTCATTAGCGTTGAATTATCTTTGAGGGAATAATTTATAGTGAGTGTGCTTTCATGTGCGTCTGCTGCAGTCTGATGCAAGTCTGCGCCCCCTCTGGGTAACGTGGGGTTGGAATACATACAGCAGCTCGCTGCCATCACTGCTCTCACTGCTGCAGCCCTCTCCACTCTGGCCTCAAACCCATGAAGAGGGAAATGGGAATGTGCATGAATGATCAATAACATGCCATTCTTTGATTGACCTCTAAATACAGTAAAGATAGTAAAAACAACTAACAACTATAAAAGTATTAAAAAAATAAAATAAATAACAACCATAAAAATAATGGCCCCTTTGTTGACACATTTACCTCTATTGGGTTGGCAAATGAGGAAACCAAAATTCTGTCATGAAATTAGCAAAAAGAAATACCCATTAAGATAGCATAGTTTAGAGTCAGTGATCTCCCTCTTGCTTTGATGTTTAAATGTCAGTTGTCTGGCTTGGTGCCAGGCGTTAGTAACGTGTTTGACCTCTGTTGCTGTCAGGTGGGCCGTTTCCTCAGTGATGACCCGACAAAACCAGATCCCCACGGAGGACGGCAGTCGGGTCACCCTGGCTCTGATCCCGCTCTGGGACATGTGCAACCACACCAATGGCCTGGTGAGTCCAGCATGCCTTACACACACACACACCTATCTTCCTACATCATCTGATGTCCAACCACACCAGTGGCTTGGTGAGTCCACCCTATTGAGTGTGCCTTAAGTAAATACCTGCTTTACTGGACGTCATGTGTGGACAGTCAGCCCTGTCCAACTGGGGAGTCACTGCTTTATGATGATAACTGGACGTCGTCTCAGTCAGTGGCACAAACATGGCTGTCCATCTTTGTATGATGCTATCCTTGGCAAAGACCCTCACAGCTCAATCAGCGTGTCTTCCCATGCCCTTCTGAGGCTCGGGCGCGTTGGTCTGGCTCAATATCCCTCTGGCTAAACATGACCGAATGGTACAGCAGAGCTTCCTGCAACAGACAAACTCTCAAACACTGAAACATGGCCATCCACACACACACCTCCTGCCAAACACACAAAGGGTTCTGTCACACATCATACAGGTCCTATGTGCTGCATTGGGGGAGAATAACGAGAGGATGCCATGTTTCAATCAACAACATGCCTCAGCCATTACTTCAGTGGACATGTCTGACGTTTAAAATCACTGCCTGAGCTCACCAACAGACACACACAGTGTTAAAATATCTGTATATTAATTGGTGTATGGATTTTAGTAATTGTGCGTGTGCTCACATATACACACACACACACGCTCATGCACACGCACACTCACAAACACGCAGAGAGTGAGAGACATGATTGTGTGGATATAATGGTTTGAGACCAAACTAAGGAGAAATTCTGCAGACAAGTGTGGCTTCCTCCAGTCGATTACTCCTGGATCTCGAGGGATCGTTTGCATTTATTTCCACCATTCGTTTGATTGCTTAGTGGTCATTGTCACAGAGCAATATATTGTCTTCCTCCTACATGCGTGCAAAATGCATTTACATCCGAAATGAAATCTGTTTTGCGAAACAGCTGAGAATCTGAGAAAGAGAAGTCATTAAGTGCCTTAATGAGATGAGATTGCATGTAGTCCCTAGGTTTATGTTTAATACAAATGTAGTGTTGTACCCTCACATTTTTCATCATAGATTTCTTGACAAGTGCTTTTTCATTTTCCTAATGTCGTTTAATTTATAAAATTGTTCTGTAACTCTGTGGGTATGGCTCTTAATATCCATTAGGTGTTAAATTATACATTTAAACAAATAAGTCTTTGCTTTATTTATTTTGGTAATGGTTTTTCTTTGGGTTGTTTTTCTCCTCTTAACTGCAAGCTGTGTAGCAAGCAGCGTGTTTCAGTTGTAGAGTGGAACCTCATAGCCTACTGTGCTGAAACTAATCATGATGCTTTAACACCATGAAGGAATTTAGATTGTTTTCAACCCTTTTACAGATTACCACCGGTTACAATCTAGAGGATGACCGCTGTGAGTGTGTTGCCCTGCAAGATTACAAAGAGAACCAACAGGTAAGTGGCAGTTGCATTACTATTTTTTGATATGCATATAAATATATATGGATGTATATATACTTTTTAAAATGTCACTCTTATTTAGCCTATAAGCCTTCCACGTCCACTTGAATGTTTTTGAGTATAGGACTCACCTATGTTTTCATATGTGTCCACCCAGAAAACAACCCCCAGCATCCCCCCCCCCCCCCCCCCCCCCCACACACACACACACACACACACGTTGTCCTCCCCCTCTCTTGCATTCTGTACACGAGCTTGAGAGTGGCGTTTATCAGCCAAACCGGCTTCTCCGTGCCCGTGGGTAATATCAGCGTGCAGGCATTCAGATCAGCCGCGGGGAGAGACATAGGAGACTCTCCTCTCCTCTCCTCTGACAGGCCCAGGTAGTCAGTCCCTCTGCCCAGAATGGGAATTATTTGATAAGATTTGGGGAGACAGGCGCTGGAGAGTGGTGGGGGGTGAGGGGGAGGCCGTGTGGGGACTGGACCTCTCCTCTCGTCTCCTCTCCTCTCCTCCGTCTCTTTCCTCTCTCCTCCTTCTCTCTGCCGCAGTCGCTTGATCCCTGATTCTGCCTTCAGATTTTGTGGCGGGACGAAAACGCTTCTGAGTACAGGGCTGAGCTGAACCACTCCTCTTTCCTCTCTCTCTCTCTCTCTTCTCTCTCTCTCTCTCTCTCTCTCTCCTCTCTGTTTCTCTTACACTCTCTCTCTTTTTTTCTAGCCATCTCTCCCTCCACCCCCGCACCCCCACCCCACCATTCTGCTATCTGTAAATGTAGTGTGTGTAATATACAGGAGTAGGACGTGACTGGTGTGTGGAGGAGTAAAGGGTGTGTGTGTGTGTGTGTGTGTGTGTGTGTGTGTGTGTGAGGGATGGAGGGGTAAAGGTAGGGTGAGGTGTCTGCCCTGATGGCCCTTCAGGTGTCTGCCAGTCTCCAGGCCTGGCACAGCAAGCAATCAGTCTTCATTCCCTCTTTTTGGTATTATTGCCATTAGTCACCATAGGTGAAGCAGCCAGTATGGTCAGATGAGCCGGAAGTAAAGCCCACATCAGAGTTATGGTTAGGCTGTTCCTGTTCCAGCAAGTCTTGAAGCAGGCAAAACCAGAAGCAGGCAAAGTCCAAAAGGAGAAAGGGGCTGCTGCATTAAGCGCTGCAATGACTGTTTCTGACAGGGCTGTTCCACTTGGCACCGTGCACAGTGAGAATGCTGAAACTGAACAGTAGTGAGATTGATAAGTGACTCACTACATTAAATGCAGACAGTAATTCTTTGGAATCAGAAATGCCTGAACTGTATCTGCCTCTGTTGTCATACCTACGGACTCCTCCTCTCCCTCGCTTCCTCTCAGATCTACATCTTCTACGGCACGCGCTCCAACGCAGAGTTTGTCATCCATAACGGCTTCTTCTTCGAGGACAACGCCCACGACAGGGTGAAGATCAAGCTGGGCGTCAGCAAGAGCGAGCGGCTTTACGCCATGAAGGCCGAGGTGCTGGCCAGGGCTGGGATCCCCTCGTAAGTCTTACCCATGATCCTCTCTGTCTGCTGTAGGTAGCCGTCAACTCTACTGGGTTTGGGCCATTTAAGGCCAACATCTATCCCACCTAACTGCTTTCTGAGTTCAGGTCTCATAAGATCATCCAGCAGATGTGTGGTTTGCTTAGAGGCTAGTGCTCTGTTCAATAATCAATTTACTACTCCATCTATACTCTTTGACACTGTATAGTTTTATTAAATAGCGCATATCACTCACCCAGTGTGTGGCTAATCGTCCTAATTATAATCATCAACTTGTGCATGTGTATATCATAGGAACAAGCACAAGACAATTCAATCACAGTGTATCAGTAAAACTGAATAGGCAAGCACAGGAAATACAAGAAATGGTTTAATGAAAGATGTGAAATGCTGCTTTTCATCTTGTCTTGGGGAACCGAGCCTGTGCATGGTTTGGTGTGGTATGGAGTGGGCACTGTGTTATTAGGACAGTGTTGAAAGTATTCTAGTCGATAATAATTGAGCGAAGTACTGCCATCTTTTTTTCCGACAGTTGAGGATGAAGCGCCCTGTGCGTTCACAAGCACTGTGACATTCTCCCCGGTGAGAGGAGAGCCTCATCATTTTATCATTACCCTAATCAAACACAGCACTCTCCCTCTGACATTTTTAATAAGCCGCTTTTAATCTCTTATTGATTGTATTCTAAATTCCACACTATAATTAAATTAGATGGCGATGGAGTCGTCCCTCTTTTTGTCATCTTTCTTTGTGTGGCGGTTAAGCAGATAGAGTGGTGCGTTGAAGGCATTTTTTTTTTTTTTTACCTGTGAAGTCTTTCCAGTGCCAGTGGTGCATCTGAGAGAGACGTCAGCAGGAACAATCCGCTGTGTGCTTCGTGGATTAGATCTGCTTCTTTAATGATCATACCGCCAAGATGGTGGAATTTGCATTCATTAGAGTACGGTACAGAAACCATCTTAATATAAAGACTGTGTAAGATGCAAGCACACACACAGCACAGTGTGGCTTTATCTGTCTTTGTCGGAGAGTTCAGGGTTAAACCCTCTCACAGATTCACACTTTTATAAAGGGCTTGAGCGAGAGAGGGGGGGGTGGGTGGTTGGGGTGTAATTTAATTATGGGGCTGCGAAAGCTCTGTAATGCATTTTGTAGTGCAATATTGCTGGCCTGTCTGTCACTGATCAATACAGCGAAACGCATGAAAATATTGCCCTTCTTAAATTCCCCTCAGCTTGACAGCAGGGGGGGGGGGTCCACTATGAAGCATAGGTGTCTGTCTGTGTGCCTTTCTCTCTCCCTAAAGCGTGCGATAAGACTGGATGGGTATATGTATGTGTGTGTGTGTGTGTGTTTGCACGTGGCTGATCTGCCTCAGTAATTAAAGAGTAAATTATAAATGATTGAGCGTGTTTTTAAAAATGCATTGGGTTCACTGGCTTCTCTTCACTTTAGATCAATCAGTTGTCAAGCGGTGGGTTTTGCGGGCAGAGGGGGTGTTTGGGGGGGGGGCTAAAACGCCTGGCTGCCATTAGCACCTCTCTGCCGGTCCTGTCGGAGATAATTTAACTGCAATAAATATTTCTTTGAGGGGGGGGGGGGGGGGGGGCAGAGAAAGGGTGTGTATGTGAGGTGGGGGTGGGGGTGTTGTTGTTGCGCTAGCAGGTCAGAATGCCAAGGCCAGGGAGAAAATTGGATGTAATGAGGATATTGTATGTGTGTGTGACAGAGAGTGTGTGTCTGGTGTTGTGGTTGCATCGCTGTGTTTTGTGTGTGTGTTGACCTCTGGCTCTGTCCCTCCACAGGTCCAGCATCTTTGCCCTGCACTGCAGCGACCCCCCCATCTCCGCTCAGCTCCTGGCCTTCCTGCGTGTCTTCTGCATGACTGAAGGTACACACACACACACACACACACACACACACACACACACACACACACACACACACACACACACACACACACACACACACACATAGTGAGCTAGCGAGGCCTCTCACACGCGGAGCTCCCTGTGGCTTCCTCCAGGCCTCCCTGCCATGAAACGCGAGTCGGGAAGACATGTTCTACAGGCGACTCCTACAACACTCTGAGGGGCAGGACACACACTCTCACACACACACACACACACACACACACACCAGCCTTCCCAGAGGTGTTTAATTGATCAAGACAGTCCCGCAGATGTGACGAAGGAGCGATCCTGAGCACGTGAAATATTCATTTGCGCGCGCACAGGAAGGACCCGTGTCATAAATCCCAGGAAGCAAGGGGCCGTGTCCTCTGGCAAGACCTCTTAAGGCGGAGCTATATATTATTCAGACTTTGTATGTTAATTTTTTAAAACCACCGCAGCCCTTCTAGTCAGGGGGTCCCTCTGTGCTCCTCTGCATTTCACTCTCTCCCTCTCTGTCTATCCCTCCTTCCTCTCTTTCTCTTTACAACAATGTCCTTCTTTCCTTTTCTCTCGATCCCCCTCTCTCATCTCTCTCCCTTTCACTATCATTCCTTTCTCTCTCCATCTCTATTTATCTGTCATCTCTCTCTCTCGCTCTCTCTTTCTCTTCCTTTCCCCATCTCTCTCTGTGTCTCTCCTCTTAACAGATCTGACAGGACGCTGTGCCGTGCTCACATTAAGCACTCATTCCCAGCTCCTTTCATCTCCTCTCTGCTCCTGTAATCAGACCTTACATAATCTCAGCCCATCAAACCGATGGCTCCCCTGCTATCTCTAATGGGAGAGGGGTATGGATGTGTATGTGGGTGTATACATTTCATCATGTCTGTGTTGTGTGTGTGTGTGTGTGTGTGTGTGTGTGTGATTTGCAGAGGAGCTGAAGGACTATCTGGTGGGTGAGCATGCCATCAATAAGATCTTCACACTGGGCAACACGGAGTTCCCTGTCAGCTGGGACAACGAGATCAAGCTGTGGACCTTCTTGGAGACCCGTGCCTCTCTTTTGCTCAAGACCTACAAAACCACCTCCGAGGTGTGTGTGTGTGTGTGGAAAAAGGGAAGACCGTCCCTCCTAATGTCCTAAATCCCTGTTCAGACTTCCTCTAGCTATTACACACATCAGACATGCTCGACGAACTCCCAAGCCACTTTTTCAAACTTTGTCCAATTCTCAAACACACCACAATTCTCAAGTCCACTTTTCCATACTGTCTCAAGTTCACAAACACACTGAAGTTCACAAACCTAGATCCCCCAAGCCCATTTTTTCCTTCCAAGCAGTAATGCTTTGCACATTTTGCACCACAGTAAGCAGTTGTTTCACAAACCTAACTAAGTTGCCTTACAAGGTCATGAACAACCACATTTGCTGTTAAAGTTTTCTGTGAGGTTGTAACTGGATCGTGTGTGTGTGTGTGTGTGTACACTGGTGTGTGTTTCTCTGTCGTGTGTGTGTGTGTCTCTGTCGTGTGTGTGTGTGTGTGTGTGTGTGCACTGGTGTGTGTTTCTCTGTCGTGTGTATACTGGTGTGTGTGTCTCTGTCGTGTGTGTGTGTGTGTGCTGGTCCTGCAGGATGACCGCACCATGCTGGAGAAGCCTGACCTGTCCCTGCACTCTCGCACGGCCATCAAGCTGCGCCTGGCGGAGAAGGAGATCCTTGAGCGGGCAGCGTCCAGCGGACGGGCCAAGCGGCTGCACTTCCAGCAACAGCTGGACGAGGGCGCTGCGCTGCCCCTCTACGAGGAGAGCGACATCGCCCTGCTGGAGAATGCCGACGCCAAGCTGCCCATCATCCTCCGCAAGCTGGAGGAGGAGGAGGAAGAGGAGGAGGATGATGAGGAGAGGAGCGCGGAAAAGGAGCTTAAGATGGCGCAGGGAGATGCAATAGGGGTGCCACTCCTCAACGGCGAGCGCAAGCCGACTGTGGGCCCCGACCCCACGTCACAAGTGGAAGAGAAGGAAAAGGTAGAGAAGGGAGAGCTGGATGACGAGGAGAAGGAGAAGGGTGAGCTGGAGGAGGAGGAGAAGGAGAAGGGAGAGCTGGAGGAGGAGGAGAAGGAGAAGGGAGAGCTGGAGGAGAAGGAGAAGGGTGAGCTGGAGGAGGAGGAGAAGGAGAAGGGAGAGCTGAAGGAGAAGGGTGAGCTGGAGGAGGAGGAGAAGGAGAAGAAGGTAGAGGAGAAGGAGAAGGGAGAGCTGGAGGAGAAGGAGATAGGGTTACAGAAGGAGGAAGAGAAGAAGAAGGAGGAGGAGGAGGAGAAGGACATGAGTGTGGGCTCGCAACAGGAGGAGAACTCGAGTGATAAGAGAACTGGTGATGAATCCAAAGAAAACGAAGACTAGAATCCTCATGCCTGTAGAGCAATACACACACACACACACACACACACTGCAGTTTTATTTATTTTTCTTTTTATGTTTCTTTCAATGTCTCACAGGAAAACTAAGGCTAATTAAAACAGAAGTGACTATTTAACTTTAGCAATTACAAAAAAAGGTTTCAATTGTCAGTTCGACTTTTTGTTTTTGTTTAGGCTTTAGTTTTTAATTTTATTTGTTTTTTATATATATATATATATGTGTTCAACAGGCAGCATCTTAAGCAACCAGCATGTCTGTGCACCCTTCTTGCAGTTGGTGAAAGTCATTTTTTTTTTTAGAGGGGGTTTCGTGCCCTCCTGGGGGTGTTCTTTAGTTTCAACCAATGGATTAACTCGTTAAACTTATGACACATTTCAATGTGAGGCTTTTTGATTGGTTACTGAACACTCTCTGACTTAAAAGCAAAAAACTAACCGTAGATACACCTGGGAACCTTTTTTTTTGGTACCGATTTTTTTTCCCCCCCATCCTCTCATTTACACCCTAGCTGGTGCAAGCCAAGGGCCTAGTTTTAGTTTTCCTAGCCAACGCCAGCTATGAATATGGATGTTTTCTATCTTAAGATTCCAGTCACTGCCTCTTACACTGGATCCAGTGTACTGACTGACTGACTAAGACATACTAACGCTTTAGAAAAAAAGACCCAGAATGGTCCGGAAGTATTGACTCGCACTTTTCTTTTTGTGGAAACAATCAGCGTCATCGCACTTAGATTAATCTGTTTCGGTCCTTTGTGATGTGCAAAGGGCACATTTCATTTAAGACAGAGTTTGTTAATGTAATGAGGCTTACTACGAACTTACATGCTTGTCTATAATGAATGTAAGTCAACATTTGAGCCACAACGCATCCCTAGGATGTTTTCACCTTCGTCGTCGTGGGTAACGCCACTCATTGGACTAGCAGTTTGTCACTATGACACCGGGACAAATAAAGGTTACCCTTTTTTTTTTTTTTTCTAATGGCTCAATTCAATATGCCAATAGTCACCATGTGTCAATCTGTTCAATTTTTTGTACCTTCAATGGTTTCATTGAATGTTTTTGTTTGTTTATATTTTTCTGTTTATTTTAAAGCCTTAAGAGAGAGTTATCTATGTTACAGACAGGAGAGACAGAAGTTGACACGGTTCACTGCAGAAGTGTCCAGTCTGTGTTTGGCATTCATTTCCTCAAATCAGGAGGCAATCACAGACCCAGAATGTCCAGGCAGTGTTCATGTATATCTCACGATGAATGGAATATCACTGGCTTCATGTGTGTTATTTTGCTCTGCCGTGGCCCCTGCAGACATCAATAGCTTTTAGCTCAGAAGTTCCTCTGCTACTGTCAACGTTATTGTGGAACGCTGTCTAACTTTGTCACCAGGTTCGTGCCCGGCCTGATATTAAAGTATTTTTAAATTTGAGCAACATTTAGTATAAAGGATGTTTATAATAAATACCTGACACCATTTCCAGTGACTAACAAGACTAACTGCCTGTGCTCATTCTATGGACACGGATGGACACCTCTCCTTGCAACACTCTTGAATGATCTTGCTGCTTTGTATATATGTTTATAGCAACTGAGAGCCTGTCTACTGCTTGTGGCGTGTACTGCTGCCAGCCCTTAAGCATAGCTATCTAGCGCCAGAGGAGTCCGCAATGGATTATCTTTTAACATGCAGTTGGTTTAAATAAAGGGCAGCAGGACTGTGTGTGGGCAAATCCACCTTTCGTCAGGAGGCTGTCTGCGGTGAACGGTCCGTGATTAAAGACGCTCTCATTTTTCACCCAAACCGTGTAAGGTGTTGCTCTGTCTTTCTCGTCTGACCTGTCACTCTAGGATCTTTCTAGCACTTTCCTTATGGTTCATAAGGTTACCAGCCCATTGTTCTTCCTCATTCCTATTTTAAAGGGATGAAAAAAAAAAAGATTCAATATAGTTTTTTTTCTTCTCATTCTTTCAACCCTTGCCCCATTACAAATTTATAAAAGAAACATTATCTTGAATCATTTAATTCAGGGCAATTAAATTTTGAAATTTTCCATTCATTATTCATGCGCTTTAAGATAAAACCCCTTTAATCCCTGAATAGATTATTATAATGGCCGATAGGGTGGCCAGTAGTAAACTGCGGCAGTCCTGCACATGTCCGGTGCTGTTAGTATTCGACGTGTCATGCCTGAGAGCGAGCAAGCGTGTGGTGGAGCCATGGCCAGGGACCGTTGCACCAAAGTAATCCAGCCCATGAATAATATACACAAGTCTCTATTAATATACAATGGTGCTGAGCACGCTTGACTGGAAAGCCCATTGTCATGCAAGTATTTACCAATACCTTAACTGTGTGTGTGTGTGTGTGTGTGTGTGTGTGTCTGCCGCAGGCCTGGGAGGGGATGCACCTCCAAGAGGTTAGGAGGTCATTTAGCGCCTTTGTGCCACAGAGTGTGCAGTCTACTTGAATGGCGAAGACCTACATCTTGACTTTATACAACACGTGATGAGGTCTGTTTAGATGGGGCCGTGCCCTTATGTGGCCTTTATTGATTGTCTCCAACTCCATTGTAACCATTACTTTTGCTTTGGCTGGAGTAAGGATGGCTTATTTTTTCAAGTTTCGTCTGCCAAAAATGAAACAATATGACGTGAAAAAAAGATGTTTAGTTTGGTTTGCTTTGTCTGATTCTTTTCACATACCATTGTTAACAGGAAGAGTTTTATTAAGTTCCGTCATATAAAACGGCGACTTTCTGTTAGTTGTTCAGAGACAAAGGTCCCCATGGCAATATGAAACGTGTAGACATGGGGTCAAAATGGCAGGTGGGGTGGCCTTGGCATGGTGGGGTGGCCTTGGCATGTCTGTTGGTTCACCCCTCTGTACTGCAGTATCGGAAACTCTCATAAGCCAAGTTATTCGGTTAAGAACTAATTGACACCTGCGTCTCACATCTCTTTGACACGACAGTTAGAAGCCACTTCACGTTTAAACACAGGCCTTTGTTAACCAAGGCTTTTTTAAACTAACCCCAGTCCCCTTCAGTAGTTAGCTTGTCCATGATGCAGGGGCCCCTCATGGTAGTTTTGTGTTCGTTTTCTGTGACCCTGAATAAGTAAAGTGCTCTTTAGCGGCCTTGGCTACTGTTTGTGTGTTAACCACCAGGACTGTGCAATTATGCCTCATCGTGCATGCCTTCAAGTACAGTTTGGTTTGCTTCCATTTCGTGGTTTTTTTCAGTGCACACTCAGTGTGGATACTTCAGGTTCTCAGTGTGAAAGAGTGCATTGTGCGGTTGGGGGGGTGGCGATAACTGTCATGGTTGGAGCCAGGCCTGAACGACCTTAGCGTGTGTTTTAAGCTTCATTGTACAGCCTTGTCTATCCTTTGAAGTGGTCAAGACTTTCAGCCAGACTAACAGACTTTCGTTTAGTCTTTTTAGACTTTATTGATGAAAAAGACAGAACTGATGTCTGAAAGCTGCCATGTTCTCAGCTGGTCGTCTTTGGCATTGTCAGTCACTCACTCGCTTTCACTTACTCTCTCCATCTCTTTCTTTTACTCTTTCTCTCTAACTTTCATGCGCTCTCTTTTTTTTCCTTCTCTCACTTTCTTCCCCTCTCCCTTTCCCTCTCTCTCTCTTTCTCCCCGTCCTCATACACGTTTGAGTCCCAGCCTTAAGGCAGAAGCCCATAATGGAAGAAGCCATTTATTATTGATGAGGCAGGATCAGAGGACCGGGATAGGGACGGCGGAGGCTGGCCTAGCGTGACCAGACCAGACCTCTCTTCATCCGTCACTTCATGGGACTGACGTGCCGAGAGAGTGATTGGCAAGGGCGGAAGAAATGTGTGAAGAACGCAAGGAAGAGATGGCAGATGAAGGCTGTAAAAAATGGAGGGAACGGGGAGCTTTTACGAAAGGGAGGGGAGGGGAGGGGGGATGTGTCTCTTCAAGCGCGGTGCTTCTCAAACTCTGCATGCACTGTTTAAGATTTAAACAGGTGCAATGATACCTACAACAACAGCAGGCCATGATGTGTGTGTGTGTGTGTGTGTGTGTGTCTCTCTCTCTCTCTCTCTCTCTCTCTCTCTCTCTCTGTATGTGTGTATACAAGCAGTGTTGATACTTGTAAACATCACAGATAGACTGTTGTGGCTGACTGTACATCGGCCTCACACAAAAATCCACTTCATTCACAGTGAGTGCGGTGTGATGCTAGTGAGTGCAGAAGTTCTCTTCATAACCTGCTAGGATTTGTCAGGATTTTACCAAGTTATTTATCTTCTTGAGTGAAAATGTTATTCAGTCATGCCAGTACGGACTAGTTTGCATAAGTATGTAAACACACACACGCACACAGAACATACATTGTCAAACAACGACAGGCCTGTGTCTTCCACTCGGCCTGAGCAGTATGTATCCAAAATAGCAGAGGTTCAGCCTGATCTCATATTCCTTTTCAGCAAGCAACATTTAATTTTTAATCCTATTTAAGCCAACTGGAAGTAGTATTTTGCAACAGTGAAACCACCGCATCTATAATTGATGCCCTGTCTTGGCTGATGCAGTGGGAATGTTTAGCGGCAGAAGGAGGGAGGGAGGGAGGGAGTGATGCATGGGAGACCCTGTGGGCACTGGCTGGAGAGAGTGGGGGGGAGGGGGGGCTCTGCTGCTGCAAAGCTCAACACAAATGCAAATGGCATGCTGATAAGGGGCCATAAATCCATTGTGTGTGACGTTTCCTTCTCTGCTGCTCTCCCTGAGCGTCCTGAACACACACACACACACACACACACACACTTCCCATCTCAACCCAGCCTAAAACCCCCTCACCTCGCCCTCCTCAAGAAAAATGAAGACAGTTCGACCCCCCCCCCCCAAACACACAAAGACCCAGGCAGGATAAGGAACAAGGGCAGCTCCAAAAAAAGCTTTTAGCTAAGAAAAACCTGCGACAAAGACCTCTCAGTGTGCCTCCTGCAGGATGTGCTGCGGGGACAGGGAGAGGTACAGAAGATGGGGCCTGGTGGTGGGGGAAGGGGTTTTATTTATTTTATTTTTTATTCATTCTGGAGTGTCCTCCTTTGTGTGATGCCTGGATCGTTATCTTCTGCCTTTAATGGGCTAGGGATGACGCCCCAGGATCACAGACAAGGAAGACGAGGAGGAGGAGGAGGGGGTGGGCAGAAAGAGGGAGTGGGTCGGGAGCGGGAGTGACCGCGGCCTGCCACGTCCGTCCCCACAAGAGTTGTTAATTCTACTTCGCCCCGCTCTGGCGAGAGAGAGGGAGAGGAGAGGAGAGAGAGGGGAACATCATTCTCTATTCTCCCAGGTCAGAGTGGGAACAATTAAGTGTGGAGGGCGCGGGGAGCGAGCGGCGAGCAGGACGACAGCTGATGAATGTGCGGGCAGGCTGCAAGTGACAATATGCAGACAAGCGAGATCATTTGCAAATGGATGCAGGGAGACGGAGAGAGAGAGAGGGATGGGGAGAGAGAGAGAGGGGAAGGGGGGCGGTGGCAGCGAGGCAAAGTCAGAGACAGGAGAAGGGGGGGGGGGGGGGGGGGCTCTTAACCCTTTCCATTCCTGTCTTCCCAAGGAGAAAGGTAGAGAAAAATAGAGACATTGAGAGATTGCTATCAGTGTCTATATACAGTACAAACAGGTGCACTTTGGATGTGCTGGATTTATCTGAGTAATTGGACTAAATTCACGAAACAGATTTCAGCTGAATGTAAGCACACAGCAAACAGAATGAGACAAAGGATGATCACTGCCAGGCATTAATGTTGCAGTCATGCAGAGTACACTGTAGTTTCCCAGCCGTACAGAGGGGAGAGCGGGCAGACACGATGGTGATGCGACGCGCCCGTTTAATTGCAGAGCGGGCCCCGTTGACGGGCAGAGGATGATCTCTATCAAATCAAAGCCCATTAGTCTAATAGTGATGGAATAAGTAGCAGTGATGCCCAGTCAAATCTGGCATTAATCACGCAGCCGTGATGTGCTCCTCCTGCGTCATCTATATTTAATGTCGAGCCAGGCGCGCCCGCTCCACTGTATCACTGAAGAGCCTCTGTAAATAGACTTGTGTAGGATTGTCAGGAGGGTTTTTTTCTTTTTTCAGGCACTGAGCTCTAACTCGGCGATTCAGTAATGAGAAAAGAGACGATTCCTGCTGTCGCTGTCGCCGCACATGAAAATTAGCCGAGGCGAGGAGACGGACGAACGACAGGCGGGTTGTGTTGTGCGGAGAGTGGCCTTTTAGGAGTTCATTAACCCCATGTTGTCTTTTGCTCGTCAGTCGAGGTGAAGAGGTCACTGTGTGGAGTCTCGCGTCACCAGTTAAACCCTGTACCAACGAACACTGCAGGGCTGCCACCATGTTTGACATCACCATTTTCATTCCCTGGCCTGACCACACACACACACACACACACACACACATCTCACTGACACACAGATGAGTGAAACATGCTGTCCTTCAATGACTGTGCTGCCTGTTGTCCCATCCCCACTCTCGGAGGTCATTCAACGAAATGGGCCAGGCAAATGAGACTGGCATGTGTGTGTACGTGACTGTGGGTGTGTGTGTGTGTGCACATGGGGGGAATGGGGTGTCGTGAGCTCAGGCTCCCCTCCCTCACCCCTCCAGCTCTTAATTGACCTCCAGGTGTAAGATGAGTGGCGGACGGTGGCTTCCAGCGCTCCACTTAGGAGGCTGACATGTAAATCAATCACCGCTTTGATCCTAATACCCTTAACAAGGTGTGTCTAGAACTCAAAGGACATCTCCGTCAGCTCTCCACCATTCGCCATGGCTTGCTCTTTATTTTCTTCTCTCTCTCTCTCTCTCTCCCTCTGCCTTTCTTTGTCTCTCTATTGGTTCCACTGTATCTCTTACCCTGTTCACTCTTTCTCTCTCATTCTCTTTTCTTCTTTTTCACGCTCTTGCTCTCTTTCGCTATCTCATTCTTTCTCTCTCTCTCTCTCTCTCTCTCTCTCTCTCTCTCTCTCTCTCTCTCTTTCGTCTCAGAAGCAGCACACCTCTCCAGCCCCTCTCCATGGTGTCTGAATGCAACACAAAACTCATCTCTGCCCAGAGCTGTCTCCACTCTCCCGTCTGCAGGGTCTACCTGGTGTCTCCCGGACGGATGCAAACTGTGTTGGCCTCTCCATCTCAGACAGTTAGACAGCTATGTCCTCTAGAACTAGTCGCTGGTGCACTATTCTCCATTTTCTCCGAGTTGTGGGACTATAACTTTGTACTGCACTTGTGTTGAAGTGCCTCCTATTTCCACATGTTGGGAAAAGGAGGGCACTTGAGTTGAGGTGAGGTTTGTTTAGCCTAGGTGAGGTAACATACCAAATATGCCTTTTGTCTTTCCCACAACACTTCTTCATCTCCAAAGTGCCATGGAGGACTTGTCTGTAGTACACTGTGTTTCACCCCCCAGCAAATTATTTAAAGCACCTCGCATTTGTCCAAGTGCATTGTGTCCAAAAGGAGAAATGTATCAAACCTGAAATCAAATTAGGAAGAGACAAACTAATCTGACATTTCATTTTTATAAATAATTGCTGCTCCAAAAGTCCCCGGCGGCAGTGCCTGGAGGAGATCAAACTTCTAATGCTCTTAAAATTGTCCCCCATATTTTATTTATGGCATTTTATATACTTTGTTGCCTGAAGATCCCTTGAAAATACTTCATTGTATCTGATGGCAGGCTTGCTGTAATAGAGTTTCCGCATTTGGGCCGAGTGCAGTGGAGTTCTAAACTCTGTGTGCTTCTTTAATAACCCGCAGTGCAATCTCCTCTCATGCTGATATATATATATTTATTTATTTACAAAAACAAAAAAAAAGAAGAAGAAACATTTTGTTTTCATCTTCAGATCAATATTTGTGGCGAGAGGGACAGGGACAAACACAGGACCGTGTATTCCTCTGCTCAAATTAAAGAGCTCTTGCCGCATGGAAGCGAACACCTACAGCCTGTACGGTGAGTTTGAATGAACAGACTCAGAGGAGTGCTTTGCTCTGTCACCTTTGACCTGTTCCGAGTGAACACCGGTGCTTACACCTTCTTACATTTATTCATGTTAGCAGACACGCTGACAAGTTGTCCATAGCAGTATATTCCAATATATAAGCAACTTATTGTAAGATACCCGTTTCCTTCAGTACATGTGTTCTAAGGTATCAAACCCATGACCTTGGTGTTGTCAGGACCCCAGTCTACCCTCAGTCACAGGAGTGTAAACGTATGGACTCAGGGACACTTAGCAGCTTAATCACCTTGGATACCTCTAGAGGGAGCAAAAAGCCACTTGCTGCCGCCTTGGGATTCCCTGTGCAGTGTGTGTGTGTGTGTATATATATTTGAACAGGAGATGATGTTTTCTGGCTTGATTCACTGTGAGGTGAGGCAAGATGAGATAAGACGAGACTGATCAAACATAGTTGGAGTGAGTGAGTGGTTTGCTGCTCACAGTGTGAGAGTCAATTCAGAATCTCTCCTCTGACCTTCTGCACTGCTGCGTTCACGCTGGACTGGATTGGTAATAGCATCTTTGATGTATTACAAAACTGTCTTTAAAAACACACACACACACACACAAACTTACTGGCTTTGAAACCCCACTGGCCACACATACAGTTATGATCCCTAGCGCCTGTTTCTGTCTGTAACCTACCCAAGCCTTCCAAAACATACACACTCTCTTTCCAAACACACTCAGAAACACTTGTGACCACTTGCTCCCACTGGCTTTGTCGGTGTCTTTTGTAGGTGTTGGTCAAGGTCTGCTGGCATTCTCTCTCACACACACAGACACACAGACACACACACACACCGACAGTGATGTTGCCGGAGAGCTGGGCCTGCCTCTCCCCCTCTCGTCCATGTGCCGTGGAGACATTCAGGCTGACAGACACTAGGCCATGCCGGCTGGAAAGGCCCTGGTGCCACAAGCCATCTCATCTCCCCACCCAGCCACGGCCACCTGAGTGTGTGTGTGTGTGTGCGTGTGTGTGTGCGTGTGTGTGTGTGTGTGAATCTGTGAGTGAGTGTTCATTTGTGGGTGAGACAGACCAATAGTATGTATGTCTGTGTGTGAGACAGGGAGAGAGGGGCAATGAGTTTGTACGTACGTGAATCAGCTTGTTTATGGGTAAGAAAGACCAATAGTGTGTGTGTGTGTTTGTGAAGGCATGGGAGGGGGGTGAAAGCCTGTGTGTGTGTGTGTGTGTGTGTATGGGTCAGAAAGACCAATAGTGTGTGTCTGTAAGAGAGAGTGAGTTGGGGAGTGGGTGAATGAGACTGTGCATGCAAATAAGTGTATTTAAGGGTGAGACCAGGGGTGTGTATGTGTGCCACAACTCATCTCATCTCTTTCCCCTGCCATGTCCACCTGAGAGGTCGGTGTGTAGGTGTGAGTGGGTGAGTGGGTAGAGAAACACTGAGTGTGTGTGAGAGGGGAGAAGAGAAGAGTGTAGATTTCCAGTTTGTGTGTGTGTGTGTGTGTGTGTGTGTGTGTGTGTGTGTGTGTGTGTGTGTGTGTTTGTGCCAGAAGACATCTCATCTATTCCACTCTACCATGTCCACCTGAGAGGCCAGTGTGTGTGTGTGTGTACGTTTGAGAAACAGTGTGTGTGTGTGTGTGTCAGAAGTCATTTAATCTTCTCCATCCTACCACATCCACCCTGAATGGCCAGCTCCTGTCAGTGAGGGCGTAGAGAGATGTATGTGTGTGTGTGTGTGTGTGTGTGTGTGTGTGTGTGTGTGTGTGTGTGTGCGCCTGTTTGGATCAGTTGTTTTGTAAGCGTGTGGGTGTGTGTACATGTGTGTCTGGAGGGTTTAAGACTGGCACAGAATGACACTGCCCAAAGCCACCCCCACCCCTTCAACCATCCACACACCACCCCCCCAACCTACCCCAGGGTTGAGGGTCACCAGGGTATCAACCCCCCCCTCTGTGCCCCCACTCCTTGGTAACCCCCACCTCACCTCCTGGTTCTGGGTCAAGGTGGTGTGTGTGTGTGTGTGTGTGTGAGAGAGTGTGAGTGTGCCGTGACACAGATGTGGTCCGACAGCGGTGCCGGCGCTGCCCGTTTAGAGCTCGTCTTGTCCGGCGCTCTGCTCTGCTCTCCCGCGGACGCTAAAAGCGCAGTTCACTGGCCCCGTGTGAGGGACGGGCTCAGATATATGAGCTGATTCTGTCAGCTCTCACTCTCCTCGCCCGCCCTGGCACACAGGTGATCGGCCTGGACAGAGGAGCTCACCAGAGCCCCGGAGAACCGCCCCGCAGGTCAAACGAGAGAAAGACAAACACGGAACCCAGGCTCTACAACTCCATCCCTTCAATGTAGAGGCCACCTGGCCTTAAGACCACCTAATAGAGGCCTAATGAAGGCCACCCTAATAGAGAGAGAGAGAGAAAGAGAGAGGGAGGGGGAAGGATGGAGAGAAACCAGTATGAATAAAGGAGGAGAGGAGTAGGAGAAGATGATAAAAAAGGAGTATGAGAGTAAAACAGAAACAATACAAACATGAAATCACCCACTCAGAGTTGGTGTGTGGTAACTGTGCTTCCCAAACCACTTTCTTATTTAAATTTAAATTTAAATTTAAGCCACATGCATGTTGAGGATGCCTACATACTCTCTGGGGCTTTTTTAAAAACACTATTCACATTCACCCCTTGGGAAGTTTGTGCATATATTTGGTCCCACAATTGAAAGCACAATCTGTTTATAAAAACAATTTCTCTTTACACAGTGAGACTTTTTTTTTTCTTCAGAAGTATCACGCAGCAAGAACAAACTGTGGAACTGGAGAGTTGAAATCTGTACTGTTTGCGCTATCCGTTTCAGCAAGTGCTTGAGGAAGCGGCTGCAGTTGTTATTAGTAAAGTGTAATTACATTAAAATTGCTCCAGAGCCGTGGGTGTGGGAGCCAGCTATGGTAATTCTCCCACTCCTCTGCCGATACGGCGCCTGTTAACACAGCACTACTCATTACGGCTTGATTAAAGAGTTGTACTTTAACAGGAATTAGGCTGCTGAACTGTACACAGATATTTCTCATCTATTATTCAACGCACACATTAATATTTCATTGCGCTTTCCTATTGGCTGAATCACAACCTTTTATAACATGGCTATGCTACCTATGCTGCTGTTGTTGACTTAAGTCCCTGGGACAGTGCACACAGCTGCAGGACCTAACTGGAAAAGTACTGGTGAACCAGACTGATAGGCCCTGCATGGAACAAGTGCCACTAATGCTCTATCTGTGAAAGAAGACTAATGGTTGACTAAGGAAAGCTAATGTTAAGCCTCGTACATGTAGGCAGTGTGAAGTGTGTGTTGTTTGTGTGTACTATCTGTGTGTGTGTGTGTGTGTGTGTGTGTGTTTCTGAGTGCTAAGGCACTGAATGAACCACAGCAGAGCATTCAACCAGAAGAGGGCAGTGGTGA